>NC_091822.1:194380789-194683914 GCF_038994185.2 Dermacentor albipictus
CATTTGGTGATCGCTGTTTCTGAAGGGGCAAGTTTCTGACTGGTGTTGTATAAGTCGTGGGTTGCTTTTCTTGTTGCGACAATAGATTGCATTTTTTACAACCACTGCCAGGAAGGCACATGTAATCGGCAAACGGAGGCCTCAGGAGAGCACCTGAGGTTATAATAAAGCAGGCGGCGCAGGATCTTCAGGGCACTCAAGCGGTAGCGGGGGGATCGAAGCTGGAAGCAGAGCGGCCCGTGGGTTGGGGCCACGGAGGCGATGCTATTAACCGTGAGGGTGGAGTGAAGAGTGGCTGGCTTCACTTAATTTGTACTGCCAATATGAAGATATCGTTGACGTGACGTGGAACCATATCATCCGTGACCGACTCCCAAATTCGCCAAATTAGATTATTTTCTCATTCAAGTTTGCTTTTTTTTCGACTGGCCGATAATTGGGAAAATTCTGCAGCCGCGTTTCGTGTAAGCAAAATTAATCGGTGCTTGTGCTTATTTCCATGAAACGTCAAATTTCAATACAACGAAATTTCGATATATAAAATAGCAACTTGCCAATTTCACAGACTTCATTATATATAAAAGTTTACTGTAAAACATAATATTTTTCTCACTTAGTTTGATTTGCCTGTACTACTCCTGCAACAAATTTTGCTTTTAATGGACTCGGCTATAATGGACTATTAATATAACTACAATGGACAAAATTTCGGGCAAACTTTGTCGAGCTGATACCTACATACAATTCACTTTACTGCAGCTTTGGTGTGTGCTGCAATGCACTGCATAGTTTTTATGGCTACTGGCTGGAAATGTGAAAATGTGGTTTGTGGTTTCTCTAAATGAAGAAATACACTAGCGGTGAGCTTCCCATAATGTCATGCTGTGCACTGCTATGCCGGCTAATGGAGAGTTTTTCGGAAAACCATACAAGATACCATATTTACTGGAATCTAACGCGCATTGTTTTCCTGACAAAACCGGTCCAAAAATTGTGTGCATGTTAGAATTGAGTACAACCCTAAATTGGGTTTACCATATCGCCATTGGCATTTCATTATGGCTGTCTTGTACGCACTTCCAGCCTAGCTGCCGTAGCTTCCTCCATGTGCTGTATGTAGTACGTGTGCTTAGGTTTGTCCACCGTCTTCCCATTTTCTGCATTTGCTCAATCAGCAACTGCGAAGACACGCAGAGTTCATCATGATGCCGCAATTAAAAGGAAAATGATCACGCGCGCAGAGGCGGACGAAAAATCGGGCTGCATCACGGGCATTCGGAGTTCCCGAAACTTGTGTGCCGGACTGGCACAAACGGAAGGAGAGGCATTCTACTCCAGCAGCTGATGCGTACAGTGCAGCCACTATCTTGAAAGTGATCTGCAATGGGGACAGTCTATGCGTCTAGGTGCATGTGTACTCGTCACTTCATTTGCATTGAAGCGAAAGGCAGCATGAAGGCCAATTTGCTCGCGCCTCCTACTGCACTTCCTCACTCCAGCGTTTTCAGAGTGAATTTTCGCGGTCGTTGAGCCAGACATGTTTGCTTGTGTGAGCGTAACACCATGCTTGTTGACTTTGTTAGTAAGCGACTGCTCATTGCTTGTAAAATGAGATTGTTAATTTCCTGGTGCATACAGTGCAATAATATTTGGCTCGTATGTTCGCACGACCTTCGTTAATAGATTGGCAATGTTTTTTATTGCAATAGCAATTACAGTGGAATCTCTATAATTCGAACTCGAAAGGGCCCGAAAATTTGTTAAAGCTTAAAAAAGTTCGAATTAAAAGGAGTTGTTGAAGTATTCGTGCGCCATAGTACAATGCACAAATGGTGCAAGTCGTGAAATATCGCGTTGCGCAAGCCCACAACAAGCGAGGGCCACGAAACTGCTCACGCTGGCTAACGCTTGCAGCTGGTGGCGCCGGCACAGAGGTGTGTGCGCATGGAGACCGTTAAAGATTAGGGAGTTGATAGGGAGGGCAAGGGGAGCGTAGTTGCGAGGGGGCAGCGTTCTGTCCAGCTGCAACAGCGCAGTCGCGTGACTATACCTTAAGAGCAATCTGTGTTGGGGACAGAGTCTAGGTACATTGGTGGCTCGTAGCTTTATGCGTGCTGTGTGTCCTCGGCTCTCGATTTGCGCTGGAGCGATACAGCATGAATGTCGCTTCACTCGCTGCTACATCCACAATTCCTCACACCAGTGTTTTGACAGCGAGTGTCCACAGTCATCGACTGTGATAATATTTAATGTGCATGCTGACACCATGCTTATTTAGTTAGCATGTGGATGTTTACAATTTGATACGGTCGATAAGTTTACCAACCTTACTTCATTAACATTACCATCCTTACTTCATATGGCTGTGTGCTAATTTGCTGTCGCAATTGATGCTTTGCCTTTCTTCTTTACTATGTTGAAAAAGTGTTTCAGGGCCCTTTTAATAATGAATTATTGCACCCAGATCTTTAAAAGCAATCTGCTCTTCCGAGTCACTTTTGCTCTCAGGCATAATTTGTTTGCTTGAAAGACAAAATTGCCATCCATCTGTCAATAGCACAAAATGTTATTTCTGGGACAATCTTACGGTTTTTATTGGTAGCCGAATGCTGCTGTCGAGTAGAGGACATCTTTTCCTTTTGTGAAATTTTCTCCAGCTTGCAGATTTCTGCAGAACTGATATGCAATTTATTTGAATCCATGACAATATCTTTATTTTTCACAGAATATTGAATATGTTGATGCGATTTAAGAATGTGATTGGTAGATTGGAGGAGCCATTTCCTACTGCTCCATGTAATTAAAAACATGCTTTAAGATGGGCTACAATGACTTATTAACTGGCTGGCAGAAGCAGCTATCCCTGTCTAGTGTATCAACAGTACCTCACTAAGGCGGGTGGAAAGTTAGATAGTGGCTTTGCAGGAGCAGCATGCTCATTTAGCTGCATCTTTAAGTGGGTGAATGTGATTCTTAAATTGACACCAGTGACTTACAGCAAGGCAGAAATGGCAAGGAAAGAAATAATGCCAGTCAAGGTAACTGACAATCTTTTGAAGCCTTGTGGAGAGATGAAAAGGACTATGGTTTAGCAACAAAGGTAATAACAGCATCATGGTCAGTTTGTTGGTGTTTGTTTATCATGTTAGCTTATGCCTCTATTAGGTGGGCAGATTCACTTTTACTTGGAGGGAGCGCGATTCATTGCAGTGAAATATGCAGCTAGTTCTTCATAAGTAATACTCGATATAGGGTCAGTAATGGTGTTTTAGTTTAGCATTTTTACGCTCCCTTCAGCAGCTGAGTGGAGCGGAAGTGCATGCGCTCTTCGCTTAGCCGCAAGTGGGCTAGCGGAGTGAGAAACACGGTCCACTTACAAGCTGCTTGAGCGGAGCGTTGCTGCCATCTTTCACTAGCGAGAGTGGTCGATGCGCGCGCCCTCCCTTGCACATGCATTGAGGCACCTTGCTTGCCTCGCTAATTCCAAGATGGCTGCCTCCAGTGACATGTCCTCAACCATGCCGTGCACTTCAACCACGCCTTTGTTTGTCTGCACAGCAGAAGCCACGAAAGCGATTTCGTATAGACGAAGATTTGTTTGCTAAAAGAAGTTGAAAGTGCTGACCCATTTGAAAACTCCACAGCATGGGAGGATGTGGTGTGCGCTGTGCAGCATGTTGGCATCAGAAAGAATGGGATTGGATACGGAATGCAAGCTCGCTGGCTATCATGTCGCGTTCCCCAAGATTGTGCTTTTTCACTGGATAAAATGGACTGGTAATGCATAACAAGCGCATGTCTAGAGGCTTCATGGACAGATAAGATGGATATATTTGGTTTACTCTATGAAAGTGTTCAATGGGTGTTTTTTTTCTCATTACTGTGAATTTGGCCAGAGGGTGCTGCAACTACGAAATCGGGAAAGAAACAATTTATGATAACTCAAAGGGAAACTCATTACTTTCCAAAGCGAGATCAGGATGCCTTAGAACCCGCACCTATAAAGCGAGATATAAGAAGGAAGAAGAAGCATATGCGTGCTGCACTAAATCTAGGGAGACGATGGAGCATGGTTTATTAAAATGTGAAGAGTATCTGCCCAGCAGTCGATTTAGGCACCACTGGCCTCCTTGAAGCCCTTGGGTTCAGTGAGAGCAGGGGCAAAGTAAACATGTCCACAGTAGAGATTAGTAAGAGGCAATTGGAAGGTGGAAGAAAAGTAGGGAAAAAAGTAGGGAAGACAAAACAAAGTTCACAATAGGGGGTCACAAAATTTGGTTATGGGAATTCATTGTGGGCTTTTTATCCTTTTCTTTTTTAACCTAGGTAGGACATTAGGCAGTATAATTGCAAGAGCCTGGTGGCGCAACCCACCACCCCGTTCCAAAGGGGACACTCATAACATCCATGCATCCATCCATCCATCCATGCATCCGTCCCCTCTGCTACACTACACGCATAACAAAAATGTGAAAATCGCCCACCGCTCCGCTGTGGCTTACCAGAATGGATAGTAAAGACGCTCAACTAAACCTCCTAATTTTCTGCTTGCCGTAGATTTACAGTCGACGTCCTATTGTTCAGACTCCCTGGGGTCGCAGGGAAAACATCCTAAAAATCGGCCAGTCGAATAAAATGAATGCATGCCTTTTACCGCCCCCAAGGGCACAAATAGCCACAGACACGTCCTAAATAGCTCTGAATAGCCCTAAACAGCCTGCCAGTACAGTTTTTAGGTATATTGGTGCATGTAGTGTGCCAAGAGACTCTGTGTGCACGTGTGTATAATTAAGGAATACCTACCATACCTGCCCTGTGACAATCGCCCCCTTCACACTTTTTGTATGCTTCACCGCAATAGTTTCTGTATGCTTTGCCGCGTAGCACTCCTGTGTTGAGGCGAAGGAGACTTTTGGAAACCAGCATCCTGCAGGTGGTGTGCTATCCGAGCTGCGGAGTTATTGGCGAGGATAACAAAGAGGGAATCAGCGCCATTTATGACAGCAGCGAATTCTTTCATTAAAAAACATGGCGCCTAACAGCTGGAAGCTTGGTAACAAACGTTCAAGCAGGTAGGCCTCGCATTGCCAGGGTGGTGGCTACGGCTGCCAGTGAATCTGCATGCAAGAGCATCTGTTCAAGGCAGCGAGATAATAAAAATGGCGGCAGGGGTGGTGGCTTCGATTATGCTGTTTCGGACCTGCGGTCATGGCAACAAGTCCGGAAAATAGGAAGGCGAAAGGTGTTTGCATTGGAAATTTCATATGTTCTTTTACATTGACTCTGTGGGGTACATGGCGGTGCAGCGAAGGTGTCCGAATTATCAAGTATGCCCGAAAAATTGGTCGTCTGGAAAATCGATTGTTGATTGTATGTCTGAGCTTGTGATGATTGAGTGTGTTGATGTTATTGCAGTGAATTTATGTTAATATTCATGCTAAACACTTCTTAAATATAATGTAGTGTTATTATGCAAACATCCTAATAAATTTATAATGTGCCTACAGATCTTCCTATTGACATTGGCATCAACTTCAAATGACTTTTATTTCTCGTGTAGCAGCATGCTGCCAAAGTAATGAGCAAAACGAGAACAAGGTGAAAGCGCGAGCAAACGTTTTGACAAGTGGACTTGTCTTTTTCAAGGTCTTCAAAAAGACAAGTCCACTTGTTGAAACGTTGGCTCCCGCTTTCACCTTGTTTTTGCTTTGTCATCGTCTTAAATTTCCATCTCCCAATTTCCCCCTGTTTTCCCTGGAAGTCTGCCAAAGTGATATTCACTGCTGCAGCATGCATCTATTCAGTGTGAATAAAATGGCACATATGGCTGTGGTGTTACATTTGAAAAAAACTTTTTCTTAGTGCATTGACTTATACGTACTAGCCTAGAATCGAGACTGGTCTAGGTTTGAATGAGTATGTGATGGCTGACTCATAATTGTGGCTCACAGTATTAATAAAAAAAAGGTTGAAAGGCACAAGACCGCACTTCTTGCCAATATGAACATGCTTTATGGGCGTGCACTTCTGAACTGAAGCCATGCTAGCATTGTCTGACAGTTGTGGTGTCATGGGCTATTGAAAGTTTGGCTGATTAGGGAACCATTCCAACTTTGTATGTCTTGACTGATTGCAGACAAATTGCTTCAGTGCACAGTATGTATGGAGGAGTTCAAGACTGGTGAACAAGTCAAGCGACTTCCCTGCCAGCATCACTTTCATCCAGACTGCATCGTGCCCTGGCTGGAACTGGTCAGTGCACACGCTGTGTTGGGCACATTTAAGAATGTGCCTTAGCTGTTAGCTGTAAGGGTTGACAGACAAAGTACATCAGTGATATTTTGTAGCTATACAGGTTTCCACATGTATTTACAATTATACATGTTCTTTTAAGCATTAACTCTTATAAAAGCATCCATAGCAATAGCTGATCATTGTTCCAGTCAAGGAGCTGTGTGCTGCGCGACTTTGCCCGATTTTACGACTGCATACATTTTGATAAAGGACTTTCATGAACCTGACAGCTGGCAGTCAGGCGATGCTTGTTTTTGGCCACCATTGTAAGAAATGATGGTTGCCTGCTTCACTGTGTGCTTGTATGTTCTGTGCTGCCTGCCCAGCTTTTCTTCACGAAAAAATTCAACATGCCGATTGACAGCTGCATATGGCTATGCAAGCAGTGTGTGTCTGTGTGCAGTTCTGACCATAAGGTACGCATGAGGGCACAAAATGCAATACAGCTTGCAATGCATTAACTTCACTTGTGAACTCGGCCACTTTATGGCCGTGCCGATTATTTGTCCATATTTCATACTAATTGTAAGAGTGAAGTGCAGCATCTTTGATTCACTAGTCACGCAATATATTTAAAGGAATGTGTATTGCTCACAAGTGGCTATTTATTACTTAATCTTTTGTTCACACTCGGGAGATAAAGCACAATCGTAATGAGCTCCCTCACTTGCCTAAAGCCATGCAGGTGACAGCAGTCTTGTCATATCTCTTGAGCCAAGAATGGTATGCCAGGCACTGGTGGCTGCAACAAACTGACCCGATCTTATAGCTGGACACCCTAGCATTTGCATTTGTGATGCCACTTCTGTGCTAGATGACTGCGTGATTGCTGCACCAGTACACGAGGTATCGCAGCGTACTGCACTTCTTAGTTCACTTCCCTCTTTTTCATGTAGTTTGCTCTGATAAAATCCAGAATGATATAAATCTTGACAAAAGTTGTAGCTTCTGGAATTGAGGCCTCTCCCTGTCGCCAGTTTTGTTTTGTTGTAGCAAATGACACCTTTGTGAATAAGCACTACTTTCCTGTGTGCCCATTCTTCATGATAGTTGCAAGCACCTAGTGAAAGCAGATTTGTTGGCATTATGCAAAAGGCCTATAACATATAACCACTACCATTGTCAACTGTAGTAGTCTGTTTAAAAGGCCTCTTGCCAGGTTTGGGCACGGCACATAAAATAAAATGAAGCCTGGTGCCGATGTAGTCATGCTGTTGTGATGGTTTCTGCAAAATATTGCACCATCTGTGCCCAAAGAAAGATAAAGTGAAAGTCTATGTACACACTTCTTGATGCAGCCTGTGTCCATGCCATATGACTTTGTAGGATGACTCTTGTGGGATCATGGAGATGAACTACAACAAATGAAATAATGAGGGACAGGCATTGTTCTCGATTGTTTATATTGTGATAGCATCATTCATCAAATAGCGACTTTATGCATGCGCAGTTGCTTCAATTGAAAGCAACCAATAACAGGTCACATAAAGCTGGCATTCTGTTGCTAGACGCCTTGAGAGAATGAGTATTTGTGGTGTTCAAAGAAGCAAACCACTAATATGCACGGTCAGATTTTTACATTCTTTTTTATGCATTATTAAGGCACACTGTCAGAAGTTCATTACATATGTTCATGCCTCACTGATTTAGCACTTCCTACAGGACTTTCAATGGGGGAACGCATGCATTGATTTTCTAAGTTCTGAAGTGAAAAGATGGAAATGAAGAAGGGCTGGGAGGTCAATCAGAGGCTTGTCTGGTTTGCTACCCTTCACAAGGGAAAGGAAGTAAACGGGTTAAAAGAGACATGTTGACATGTCTCCAGCGTTGTTGCTTTCTGCAACAGCGACACACATGGCCAATCCAGGCTAATCACACAACTGTACCATAACCAGAACAAAGTGTGTGTATATAGACTATACAGCATTTGAGGTGGGAGATACCGCAGAAAGTTATCGTAGGAGTGATCCTTCAAGGGATGGCGGCAAGTATGCGTAATGATTATTTGCGTGTTTGCAAAATACAATCCCCTCGTGAAATTTTCTTGTTGGAAGTTCGAAGGATAAGCTCAGATGATTTTTTTTTAAGGAGTGCGCGGGTCAGTGTTCCGATTGACTGTTAATAATAAACTTGCTTTTGGCTTGCAGCACGGTACATGCCCTATCTGCCGCAAGCTGCTGAATGAGGAGGCTGGGTCGGAATCGGCTTCTGCAGCCGGAAGCAGCACCAGTTCAGGCCCGTCAAGGGCAGCAGGTGCAGGGCCATTGCCGCGCTCTCAGAGTGACCGTCATGACGCAGCCATGGCAGCACTGTTGCGCATGCATGGGGCACCCAGAAGTGCCCGCTCATCCCATCTACCGCCTCCTGCGGCCTCAGCCTCTTCGTCCTCGTCCTCTACCTCCTCGCAGCCGCCGACGAGCAGAGCTCGACGGCAGTCGCCTGCAAACTCTACGTCATCGCGGCGAGGAAGCCACCCGGGCGGCAACCAGTACTCGGTGTACGACTTCAACGACGAGTGTGACTGAAACTTCTTGAGACGCCAGCAAACACCCCCATGGAACTCCACAAGAAAAACACTTTTCCCCCTCTCCCATCGGTGTGTTGCAGCTGGGACTGCAGTGCCGTGGAGAGAGAAGACTAGATTGATTGCAAAGAGGAAAAAAGAAAGTGAAGCGTTTTTAGGGAGCAGGAGGTGTCTGAAAAAAATGGCCATGGAGGCCCTGCCCTGGGCGTGGCCTAGTGTTCTACCCTTTCTCTTGTTGGACTTTGAAGAAGGGTTGTTGCTGTGTGTTTTTTTCTCTGTCCCACTTGGCCTTGTATAGCTCGTAAAATTTATCTGGCAGGAATGGCATCGTTGCCTGTGGTGTGACGAGTGTAGCCGGTGTAAACTTGAGAGAATGTGGCAGATGATGCCTGGAACTGATTTCAGTTTAGGCTAAGGCTTTTCCTCATCTGTTGCTCTGCAGGCTTGTTAATGCTGAGTCTGAGTACTTTCTTGCATTCTGTGGAGCAGGCAAGTTTCTCCGGTGCAGTGCTAGGAAAAAGTGGTGCGGCTCCCACGTGTGGGCTCGTGTGACTAGCCTGCATGTATACAGCTGGTGTGTGGGATCTTTACGCAAGGCATGGCAGGCCGTTATTGGCTCTGTGAGTAAACTTCAACAGATGGCTGCCTTCTTGGCAGCTGTGTGACCTTAACTTTGCCTATGCCACGACTTCTGTCTAGTGAGCCTGAAGTAAATAAAAATGGGTGAGTGCCTGTGCTATGCTGCTCTGGGCTTTTGACGCTTCTTTTCTGGTGCCACCGACAGGTAAAGAGCAACCTGCCTGGCATATCACATGACACATGTAGCACTTAACATTTGTAAAAATTTCAGTGAAGTTCTCGCATGAAATTCTCTGCAGTTACTGCAGCAAGTCTTGTGCAAATGCATTAAAGAGACACTAAAGAGAAATATTAAAATGGGGCTTAAATTGTTCTTTTGGAGCAGTTTGCTTTTTTTTTACAGAAAAAAGACTTTGTTGGAAATTTATATAAAAGTCTTGCATTACAATCCTAAACTGTAGTTTGGTGAATGAAGTTGGTGAGAAGTTAATTTCACTTTCTTTTTTTTTTTTAACAGAATATGCAGGCAGAAGCACCCAGGCATTGCATTTCAAATGCAGTACTATGATTATTGGCGAGCTATAAGTCTTAGCTGAATGCTGTCAAAACTAAAGTCGAGGAGAGCATGGTGCTGGGAATCCTGCCCTTTTGCTGGCTTAGCAAGACTACGCTGCTTCTGTGAAAACTGGCGAGTATGGTACTTTAGAGGTGTAATGTAGCAATCTAACTTAACCTTTTGTGTTCATCTGTTGGCCGACTCGCAAGGATATTTCTTCCACTCGGACTTCGGTAAACACCTGACTTGTGGACGCTTGCGTGCGATGGTTCTTTTATTTGTTGCAGCACTTCTTGGAAGCATATCAATAATTGCAATTAGCTGGGTCTGCTTATGAGGACGGCTCTGTTTAAATGGCACACATAGGCGAATTGGTACACACATATCGTGGTACGAAGCTCTGAGGATGATGATGTTTTCTTTGCGTGCATTTCACTGAAAGAACTCTGGAAAGTTTAACAAATCTAAAGGTGATTTTCGTTCTTCAAATATATCCTGCCTTCAGATGATAGACCTTGAATGAGAATGTTGAACAATGAAAACCCTAGAGAAGCATACCCTGCAGTGATCGGCCATTACATGATACTGGCTGGAGACCACTGTATGAGAGCCTTGGGAATACAAGAAAATTTTGAAAGGAATTAAGTGTTCACACAAGACCTCTTTCTTTGAGGCATCCAAAAATTCCTGACTGGAACAACTTTGAAGGGGGTAAATTCTCATGACTGCAAAGAGTTAATTTGGTTTTTCTCTTTAGTGTTCCTTTAATTTGCCCTCGACACAAAGCAGCATAACTCATTAAACTTGACAGTGCATACTTTTCTCGTAAACAGCAAGTAGTGAGCTTGACAGCAAAACTGTTTATGGTGGGCACTGGTTATGTAAAACGTTCTAGGGTAACTGAGCAAATGGGCTGGTATCGTTGCGATTTGTCTAAATAGTGTTGAAAGATTGCAGCATTGAGCTGGTACAAAAAAGTGAGGAAATCGGGTGTGATCTTGCCTGGGCTTAAAAATTGCAGTTTTCTTTTTTCTTTTTCAAACATTGAAAGTTTTCAAATGATGCAAGTGATATTAAATTACCCTCGAGCTAAGAATACACTAAAAAAGAAAAACACTTCACCTGCATTAGTAACATATCCTACAATACAAAAAAAAAAGGTGACTGAGACTACCTTGTGGGGAATTATCAGGGTGCAAAGCATTATATAGTGGCTCCTTATTTGTGCATTTGTGAGCTAAACTTTCTTGTTTATCTTCTGCTAGGTTAGAGTAGCACTGCCTACTGCTGAATGTTCTGTTGCGCGACGTAGGAGCAACTCTCACTTTTGGTCAAGGCATGTTTGCAGTCCGAGAGCAGCTGCAACTATGGAGAGTGGCGTGCGGTGCCTGGTGTCCAACTATGGCATCAATGAGCAGGCGCTAGGTGCGTGCCAGTTGCACGGTGGCTGCACCTCTAGCGCGTGAAGGGGGCAAAGCTTTGCACTTTATTGCGGATGATGTGAACTTCGTGCCTGGAGGACCCAGGACTCCCAAATCATCGTATGGTCACGTGACTCACTCTAAGTGAACCCTTACTACATAGATAATACAGATTGGCCATATTTATTAACTCCTAAGTTAGCTTATCACTTCACACTTCTAGTAAAAAATGAATTGAGTTTTGTTTAAACTTTTATTAACGATTGCATATATCCATGTTTTTTGATTTAGATACATTATTAGGTCTAGTTAAAGATTGTGGCATTATTTTGACAACTTGCAAGTGGAAAATTGATTTTTTAAAGGTGAACCAAAAAATTGAAAATGATCTTGCTCAGAGTTTTCCATCTACTGCTTCACTTTAAAAAGCCACTCCTACCATGAGAAGAGCCAAAAAAATGACCGGTGGCAGCACTGCCTTGAAGTTTACATACCAGGTCTCTGTGAAATCGGGTTTTGACAGTTTCTGCCAAGACCTGGCTAATTGTTTACCAGTAAACATGGACTACCTTGTATTCTCAAGAAGATGAAGATTGAACTTGGAAATTTTGCAAGCTTTACTCGGAGCCAACGAGGCTCAAATATGAAAAAATACTTTGAAATTTGTGATGTTACATAGATGTACAGGCGCTGGGATTTCAGCATGCTATACAAGAAATTGAACTTTAACATTAATTTTCTCTTGAAATAATCATCCTCACAATATAATGAAAATCGAGATTTTGAAGACTACTTCGGCAGTCTAAATTGAGTTAGTATTTCTCTTTAGTGTCCCTTTAAAGGCCAAACCACATGTATACTTGCTGGCACACAAAAGATCATGCCTGCACGCCTTGTGTTTCCTGCGCCTCACGAGAAAGAGCGATTTGGAGCTACAAGGTGCATGGCAACGCGCGCATCTTGGCTCGCTATTTTCATTTTGGTAGACATTGTTTCGTATTTTTGTGAGGCAGCCAGAGCACCAATATTTGTCTAGAGAAGGTATCTGTAATCGTGCCATGCTTCGTTGGATACGATCTGTCCTGCACCATTTGAGCATGTGTGAGGCATATGGGCATGAGCTTTTCAGCGCTGGCATGCGTATGTGTAGTTTGGCTTAACATGCAGACACTCTGCTTCACATTTGAGTATAGCTGTTATCCAGGTATGCTGCAATTTCCTTGTCTACTGGTGTGCCACACATCAGTACTAATGCAGGTGCCAAGGCACTGTATTTTGTAGGGCCCATTTTCATTTTTCAGTGTTCTTTTTTTCCCCCCATTTTTGCCTTTTGTTGATATCTAGCATGATGCTAAACCTTCATTGTTGGTGGAACAGGCTGCTCACTGCGATGGGTAATAAAATTAAAATAAAGGCCAAGAAACCCTTGCATAATACAGTCCCAGAGGCATATGGTTTGGGGCTCAGCAAGTGTAGCTTGTCTAAAATAAAATAAAACTGGCTTTGAGGCAGAGAGTAATAAATTTTGTGCATTGAAAGGAAATTACTGTTGTTCTTTGAGCCCCATTTTACAGCAACACCTACGAACTAATCTGCATTGTAATTTGCATTGTTGATGGAAAATGCGCCTTGACATGAGACAGTGTGAAACATGTCAAAACATTTGCTAGCACTGCAGATTCATTTGAATCTGCAGTGCTAGTGATGGTTCTCTCTTGCTCAAGACGGCGTGGAGAGCACAAATTAGGACACAGATTTTTATGGAATTGTTCCATTTGGTAGAGTAGGTTGTTGACTCTGATAGCTTTGTCTGTTCGCTTTGTAGAAAGCGTCGCCAAGTGCTGGTGTTCTGATGGTCGCTGTGGCAAACTTGAACAGGCCTTTTAGTAATATAAACGCCCAAGCTCGACGAGATACATAAGCGTGTTTGCACGATTCTGTGCATAGAGAAGCACATAATCTGAAGAGAATATGTATTAGATTTTAACAAGGTTACACCAGCCACTAGCTGTCATAATTATGTGCTTTATTTTTGTTTTAGGAAAATCTGGGAAACTCACTTTTTGTGGAATTGTGTGCAAAGTTCATTAGTTATAACCATTTTTTTTCATGTTTTATAAAAATAAAATTTTCCTTTTAGTGATATACGAACTATTCAAAAAGAAGGTTGTGAATTCTGCCTTGTGAAAACTGTGTGCTTCTTGTAGGTCTGTGTTGCAGAAGCTTCTTTTTTGTGATTTGAGCTAACTATACCGGCATCTGAATATAGTCAATTTGGACTGAATTCTTATTTTTGTCTTTGCTCTGCACTTAAGGATTTCATGCTTGTGCACTCACATATTAACCTGATGTTTTTCTGCTAGAATGGTAACCTTAGATTATGGCATTGACTAGGCAACAGATGGGCAACTTTTGCTGCCTGCCAGTAGATGTCAAGAAAGAATACAAAACAAGTTGAAGTTTGTGCCACTGTGAAGGTCCCACACAAGCCCTGCGTGATGCGATTTTGGTAATGTTTGAAGGCTGTTCATCAACTAAAAATGATTGCATTGCATTTCAAAATAAACCTCAACACGGCAGCTTTTGTATTTCTTTTCCATTGCAATAAGGACTTGAGTGAAGATATTGTGAAATCTGTGTAATGTCACTTGCGTCATCCATGCTGCTGTAGGGCATAAAATTTACCAGTACAACTTTGGCTTTCGTCTCCTCCTTTAAAGGGACACTAAAGGCAAAAATTAAGTCAAGTTAAAGTGATAGATTAGTGGTCAAGAATGTATATGATGAACAGAGCTTTAGTGATCGAGAAATTGAGGTAAATGCAGGACATGATTAAATACCCCCAGGACATGCAAATACTAGCCCAATGACTAGTACTCAACCACTCCTAATAACAAGGTCACTGTGTTGCATTATAAGACAAAAGAAAATGCTATTTGTGCAGTTCTGTTTGATTTTTAGAAAAATCAACTCACTGACGTTTCGTCTGGCAGTGACATGGGCAGTTGAAAGGTTTCGTTTTCTTTGTGCTGCCTGTGCTAAGTGTTTGAGGAGTTCTGTTGTTGACTAGTGCTGTGCTGGTTTTGCTGGCTCGTGAAACTCACACAAACTGCAAGTAGCAGAGAATGCCACAACCATGTGATGCATTTGATGTCACGGGATCCCCGAATGGTCAACACCACGTGACCAACAGCAACTGCAGCGGCGAATCCAACGCTCTGTCATGGCGGGGTTTTTCCATGGCCGTGCATTTGCATTCTGTGCAGAAAACCATAGTGCTGTCTATTGGGAGCCGTTTTCTTCACCGACAGCAGTAAAGGGCACTGATGGCATATGCAATGTCGCCACTCTCTGCATGGAGGTGGGCGACTTGAATTGCACTAAAGGTACATGGACCCTTCAGACGCATCTTTCTCGTAAGCTAAGTCTTTTCTTTGCTTGAAACAAGTGCTGCGAGGTTTCTGGAATATTTTAGCAGTCTACGCCGACTTAGTTTTTGCCTTCAGTGTCCCTTTAAAAAGAAACCATTTTCTCATGAAAGTGGAAAAAGATTTTCCAGCTATGTCACTCTTGTCAGGTTTCATGTTAGTTTAGCTTGAGCCTTTCATCTTCGAATGGATGTGAAATGTGCAGGAATGCCCTCAGCCTACTTGATTAATATTTGCTATCTAAAGCAACAACAACAAAAAAAAGTTCTGGTTACTGTTTTGAGCACATTTTGTATAACCCCAGATGTTTTTTAAAATTGGCAAAGATGAACAAAGCGATAATGAAGAACAAACTCCATTGCTTTTTAACTTAGCAAAATAGATGTTGCCATTCTGTTGGCGGCAAATGGAGTGCTTTCAGTGGACAAGCTATTTTAATTTGCAGTTAAAAACTCGGTACTATGAAAGTCTTGTAGAAGTCCTACTGACAAGATCTTTGTCTTTGACGTCATCAATATTATATAAAATGTCCATTTAAGATGCTCCAACAGGTAATGTTGAAAGTATGTCTGGTGCTTGCATATATTGAAATGTTCTTGTAAAAAAGAAAGGAAAAAGAAAAAAACGGTGAAAGCGTAAATAAAAAAAGAAACTTGCTCTGGACAGCCACTAGATTAGTGTTTTCTTTCTGAATGCAACAAATTTTACAAATTCATTTAGTGGTGGCCAAATGCTGCTTGTAATGTTCATTTGGGGAAACTGGAATTTACTTCCACCTTAAGGTACTGACACCGAAGTCATGTGTTGCTTCTACTGAATTGGGTGGCTGCCAACTATGTGATCAAGGTACAGGACCTGAATTACAGAAGAGAACAAGAAATAATTGTGCCATATAATATAATAATAATAATGTGATTGACACATTCACCAACTGGTGGTCACACGCCAAAACAAACCACTATGCAAGAATCGACTTGGTGAAATGGTTTCAGGCCACACCACGACTGCTACTGCAAGCTAAATTCGTAGTGGTCACTGGAATGAGAAATAAGGTGAAAAAGGCACTCCCATTGAAGCAACGGCAAGAGGACCAGGCTTATCCCAATTTTCTAATGTCAAAATTCGCTGAGTGAAGGAAGGAACGAAAGGCAATTCGCTTTACGCCAGTCTTTAAGCAACATAGTGATGGTGTGGCATGTAACCTCTGCATGTGCAACAGTGGCTTGTGACACTGGTCTACTGGACACATTGCATTGCCACACTATTTGTGACACTGGGAACATTCAAGAGGTTAACCTCTTGAAATAAAAACAATACAGACTTAAATGACCAACAAAGATTCAACAAACTGTGTAGGGCCACTACCAGTATTTCAATGTTTTGTGCACCGAGACGGGGCCCCTTGTCAAAACATTTGCACCAACCTGATGCATCTTTCGTTGCACCACTGTTGATTGGTCACATTTAAGGATGACAAAGTTAATGACTTGCATGTTTGAGAGTGATGCTTAATAACATAATTATGGGTTTGATGTCTTTCTAATAAAGAAAGAAATGCAAGATTTTGTCGCAATACCCCCTTTGATGCCACTCCTTGGACACATTTGCGTATACCACCACCATAATGTGCTGCTTAAAAATCTGTGCTCTTTGTTCCCCATTGTTTGCAATATTTCCTAGCCCAGCACTGCTTGAATCGTAGCAGCGCAACACGAGACATGGACAAAAGGAAGGTAAAGAACGATGACATGGCGCTGACTCTCAACTGATATTTTATTGAAGATATGTCTAACATATATGTAGGGACAGTTCAAAAACCATGACATGCATGAGACAGAGATACATCTAGGCAGCTGTGAACATCTGACGCATAATGAAAAAGGACAAAGGTAATGTAGTTCGTTGTCATGAAGAGCAATAGATGGTTTGCTGATACGCGCCTTGTCTTTAATCTTTATATTGTAAGCCTCAGCAATTTGTCTTGTCAATTGGCTTGCGTGTTGATAAATGACATTAGTTTTTTTTAATAGTGATGGCAACCGCACGACTTGCAATGCTCTGAGAGATGAAGTGGTGCAACCCCTTGAAGAGATAGCTCATGTTCCCTAAGTCGAACATTGACACAGCGCTTCGTTTGTCCCATATACTCTCTACCACTAGATAATGGAATGGCATATATAACCTGCCTAACACAAGTGATGTACCTGTTCGCATGGATGACAGTGCACTTTCTCTTTACTTGCTTATCCTTCAACATATCAACTAACGGGCATATGCGACCTATCTTATGTTTAGAAGAAAAATGAACATCAATGCTATACTTTGAACCGAGCTTCTTAAGCCCATGGACCAACTTGTGTACATACTGTACTACTGCATTTCTTCCTTTTTTTCTTCTAATTTAGTGTCACTACCTTGGTCATTTATACTCTTGAAGGCACAAACCATATTTTCGCACACAGATGAAATAATCACTTCGGTGTCCTATCAACAATTTACCTGATCAGAAAAACCAGCCTCGGACACATGAAAACACGACTTTAATGCGGCATTTAGGATAGTCTTCGCTATAGCCAGCTTCACTAACTTAGAATGACTGGATGGGTAGTTTAAAATGGGCTTAACCGACCTGGGATCATATTTACAGCACACATGATTTTTACCAGCTCTAGAAACTGCAATCGATGACCTTTAGGGACTTCGAAGGTAAAATCAAGGCCCATGCTGTGCTGTGTTGATGAAATTTTGACGGTATTCATGCAGCACAGCATGGGCCTTGATTTTACTTTCGAAGTCCCTGAAGGTCATCGATTGCAGTTTCTAGAGCTGACCCTAAAGGAGTGACCCTAAAGATGACCCTAAAGGTCTTTGAATACAGTTTCCAGATGTGAGGTTAACCTTTGGTAAAAATCATGTGTGCTGGAAATATGATCCCAAGTCAGCTAAGCCCATTTTGAACTATAAATCTGCTCATTCTAAGGTAGTGAAGTGGACTATAGCGAAGACTATCCTAAATGCTGCATTAACAAAGTCGTGTTTTCATGTGTCCAAGGCTGCTTTTTCTGATCAGGTAAATCGTTAACTGGACGCTGGTTACGCCAAAGTGATTACAGTCAAACCTCGCAATAATGAAATCAGCAGGGAACGCGAAAAAAAAGAGCACAGAGAGGCAATGCGTCCCAGAACAAAACTTTACTGTCGAAACTCCGTTAGCATACTTTGGCAAGCTTTGCTCGAGGATATAGAACTGTATTACCGACAGTACAAAGTGCACCGCATGTGTTAATCAGCAGTGGCAGCACTGCCGTGAAGCAGCATTTTCGGTCAATTACTTGTGGAGATAAAATCACTATTGCGAGATTTTGCGTAACTGGGCACCGGACGCAGAGTCGGCGCCTGTAGGCGCCGACTGTTCTGGTGCCAAGCGCAAAAGTGATTGTATCTCATATACCGAAAGGCAAACGATCGAGATTGCGGCCCTTTCGTGCAAATCTACGTCCAGCACCGAATTCATGCAGTGCCTGTCAGGTGACACCCAAACCAGCATTCTTGAAGCAAGGGATTCGTATTTTCGGACAATCGCTCAGTCGCGGCCCGCTGTATGGCACTCCACGCTGCGGCCACCATCTCAAGTGCCATAAACAATTCCACGTCAGTGGGACGTGGATTTGCTTTATTTTTATTCCCTGCATTTTTCTCACCAAGGTGCACATTACGCAATGCACTGCTGTGAGCAGCGATCGTTGTTTGAAACGAGCGTTCAGTTTGCGTTCAGTTTCGCCTTATGCCATTGGCCTAGGCTGCGCCGAGTCGTCAGCCATGGGGAACACAAACTTAATGCGCGTTTCAAACAATGACCTCCGATCTCGCCTAGTAGGTGTGCTAATACCATTGTGAGACTTCGGTAGCAACATGCGTGTCACTTCAAACGGGCGATAAACAAACAGTATGGTGGCCATGATGTGTTTCCAGTGCATGCGATCACTCTCGGGACTTGGTTGTTTTTGTAGACAAAAATGGCGGTGCCCACGCAAGTGTAATGTGGTGGTATTTTACACAATTTTAGTGAAAAGTAATCACATTTGAGCACATTTTGGAGCCTGCTAGCCCTACGTGAGTAGGTAATATGCGGGGTTATGTTCCGGCAAATTTTGTTGATGCGGGATTGTAGTAAAGTGACATTTCGTTGCCGAGATGTACGAAATGCATTGAATCCTATAAGGGTTTTCCGGGGATACGAAAATATTTAGTTGTCGTAAGAATTCCGTTGCGGGATTTCGTTAATGTGGGTTTCGACTGTATTTCATCTGTGTGTGAAAGTATGGTTCATGGCGTCTTAGAGTATAAATGACCAATGTGGTAAAACTAAATTAGAAGAAAAAAGGGGAAAAAAATGCAGTAGTACCGTATGTACACAAGTTGGTGCATGGGCTTAAGGACCTCGGTTCAAATTACAGCATCGATGTTTGTTTTTTCTGCATATGCCTGTTCGTTGATAGTATGCTGAAGGATAAGCAAGTAAAGGGAAAGTGCACTGTCAACTATGTGAACGGGTACATCACTTGTGTTAAGCAGGTTGTATATGCCATTCCATTATCTTGTGGTAGAGAGTACCTGGGACAAACGAAGCGCTGTGTGAATGTTCGACTTAGGGAGCATGAGCTATCTATCTCTTCAAGGGGTTGCGCCACTTCATCTCCCGGAGCATTGCAAGTCGTGCGGTTGTCACCCCTATATTTTAAAATACTAACGTCATTTATAAACATGCAAGCCAATTGACAAGAGAAATCGCTGAGGCTTACAATATAAAGATTAGGGACAAGGCACGTATCAGCGAACCATCTATCGCTCTTCATGACAATGAACTGCCTTGCCTTTGTCACTTTTGATTATGCGTCACTTGTTCACAGCTACCTCGATGTATCTCTGTCTCATGCACGTCATGGTTCTTGAACTGGTGCCTCTATATATATTAGACATATCTTCAATAAAATATGAGTTGAGTCAGCGCCATGTCATCGTTCTTTACCTTCCTTTTGTCCGTCTCGTGTTGCACTGTTATAGACGTTATAATGAATCGTAACGAACTGGCCCAACTTGCCATCTTCATGCAGCAATGCTTGGATTGCTTTGCTCACTGTATGTACAGACTGTGTCACCTAACATGAACAGTGCAAGCTAGAAAAAGTTTAATTATCCAATGCAGAAAGTTTGAACACAAGTCTCCAACTTTCAGTTATTTCTGGAGTAGTTAGCCACTTTATGAGAGCATTTTACTCTTACCCCACAACCTTCACGAAGAAGTCTTGATTTAAAGCAAGACCTTATTCTTCCTGCAAGAACTTTCAAAGTGCTATGTTGATAGCTTCTTAAGGGCATGGAAAAGAAACATTAATGCAGTCTAGAGCAGCATGTTGTGTCTTAATGGCATTCTTTAAATTTTCTTGGCAATAAAGCACCACTTGTTACCTAATGATAATGAAGTAAATCTATTAATTTCCTGCTCAAGGTGCAGCACCTCTAAGGTCATTGTCATGTCACGAGTTTCACAATAATTTTCATGAATTAGGCCTGTTAGTTTGCCAGCACAGTTGTCGCTGGGTTTGTTCATTCACAATCGCAATATAAAGCTTACTTATTAATGAAAAGTTAATTAGCCATGGACAGACTCTGCCAAAAATTATGTCAATAGGGAGGTGATGTGGAAATTTCAATATGGCGTCATCACCTTTCATTGTTACATCTCTTCTGCTGTATCAGGCCTCTGCTCAAAGTAAGATAAACCAATGTAATTAGCACATTGTGTTCCGCCAGCCTTGTTGAACTTACTATTTCATTAGTTTCCCTTAATTATGGTATATTAGGTTGTGATCTTTAAAGGAAGGAAATTGAAAAGTGCAATATTGTAACTGACTATGAGGACACCTCAGCAGCATTGCACAGAGGAGGGGTGAGGGGAATGGAAGAGAAGCGAGGCCTTCCCAGTAGAGTGGCAAGGCCGCCTGCCCGAAGAAGACCCCCTTAATTATAGCAAGGTCAGCCATGTTGCACATTGCTCATTCATGTTTTTACAAAATTATTTTCTTGCTGCTCACATTAAATTGCTTTTGTAGAATGTTAAATTATGCCAACAATCTGCATCAAAATGCACTTCAGATAGGGATAAGAGGGTGATCAATGGGACTCGTGCGACAATAATGCATTAGCATTAGCTTTCCCCACAAAAGGTGCAGTGTCCATTGTTACTTTTAACTATATACAGAACACAAACACGACTATCAGAGTGTGTGACTGAAGTCCAGACTTTCCCAGGAACAAAGTGCATCTGCTGATGTGCCAACTGTGTGGGAATGAATTCCAGTGCATTGCGCACGCCGCCTCCTCTCCTCTCCCCTCTTTAGCTGTACACAAGCGAACAGACGGCTTTTCAATCACATGACCATTCTAATGCTGTCGTGTTAAAACACAAAAATTTAGTATGCCTAAGTAGACTGTGGTTGTGGTACTTCTGTGTGGTTACTAAAACACTGTGTGCATTTGTTCAGAAATCACTGCTGAGGATGAGCCCTGTTCAGACCCAGGTTAGGGTATCCTGCCATGGCCAACCAGTAGTTGCAACTCAGGTGTTGGGAGTGGTCATTAAGTTTCCGTGGTGATGTTCCAGGTGCCGGGTGATCAACAGGCCTGGGGCGACGTCCAAGAAGTGAGAAAAAAGGCTTATTTACAAATTTACACGAGAGTTTACATGTACCAGCACGAGTTTGAGTACTGGTACAAGCATGAGTAGGAGCGCACGTACAAGTCGGAGAACACCCCTACAACAGTGAAGATCTATTTTTATACACTTCCTTGTCCCCTTTCTCTCGTTGGGGAAATTCAATGTTCTTCTCGGCGAATTGCAATTTTTGAACCACTCGCAGAATATTGCCTATGACATCACATCGTCCTGTTCGGCTCCGCCTCCAATATTGCATGCTCGTCCCCGCATACGATGCAATGACGTGGCAAGCTGGGAACTTAATGTTGAAGTTGTTCCTGCGGTAATCCTCAATGTTGGCCCCTTTGATCAATTAGCGGGCTATTCGTGAAGGTGTGTTTGTCAGGGTCAGGCTCCAGTAGAGTGGTATTCACGGTATGGCTGCTGCTTCCATGAAGGACAGCGGCTGTGGTTGCCTCGACGTGAGCGCCTTTGTTTGCGTGTCACTGTCTGTTGGATCCTGTATCGTCCAGGCAGGCACTCATCTCACCCATAAGCTTTGACTATGCTGATTTAGCAGCCAGCTCCCTTGCCCTGAGAATACGATACAGCGTGAGGGGCCTTTCATAGCTGCATGCTTGCCGCTGAAGCATTAATCATCGAGAAAGGATGCCGAGTACAAAATGCTGAACGTCAATCGTAGCAGCATCTCTAGTGGGGGAGGAAGATCCCGGCATGTAGGGGCCAACAGTCACTGGGCGAGGTATTGGCGTTTCAGCAGCGGAATTTCCTTCCATTGTGACAAACCCTTTGTTCGTATCACGTAGATTCCCCGGAGTCGTTTAGCAGGCCTCGTGGTACTCTTGTGCCTTTTCTCCCTGGCCCAGACTGGTGAAGCTGCACTTGTAAACCGGTCTCACCACCTTTTCATTGCCTGTTTGATGAGCAGTCATTCCAGAACAGTGCCAGACCCACAATCACAAAGCAAGCGAGCACAAGGCCACCCTCAGCTGAGATAAACCAGGCTTCAAAAATTCCTGACTGCTTATCACGCTTCCAGCAACCGCAGCCTTCTTGTGGATGCGCGGGGGTGAGCGCGACGGTGTTGTTGCATGGAACTGAGCGAGCCGCGCCGCTCGGAAAAGGGGTTTGTGTTTGAATTTTTGTGTAACAGGATTATGTTTTCTGCTATATTGAAATGAAACTCTGATGCTCTCATGTCTGTAGGTTGTGTTTAGATTGTACTTTATGATTTTTCTGAAGTATTTTACTTTGAGGAATTCAGTAACGCCTCTGAACCACGTAGAGAGCCTGCGTGGTTATGGTTTGGAATGATTTTTCACCAAGCGTCATTCGACGCCGACATCGGATATTTTGCGACAGGGGGCCGCCTTGAACAGGATCGTGTTAAAACTCTGTACTGCTTTCCTATCCCTTTCTCATGTCCTCCCCCCAAAATACTAAAAACAGCCATTTCCAAAAAGCTCCAAAAATGAATTGCCAAAATCGGCTAACAATCAACTACAACCATACAATAATAATAATTTTTTAAGAATGTAGAAAAACATACCGACAGAAAAATGGCATGGAATCCACAGTGGGCATGAGGCTTTCGCTACACTAGGGGCCATGACTCCGACCAATGGCATTACCCTTAAGTTCACCCTTATAGCGGAATGGCTCCAATACCGCTGTATATCATGTGACACAGTATGGATAGGCTGAAATTTTTCGAAAGAACTTGGATCCTCTCCCACTAACTTATCTCGCATCTTCATACTATGCCTTTCCGAACTAATGATTCACCTACCTGGAGCTTGATTCACAAGCCACAAAAAAGAGAAAAAAAAAAAACCCACAAAGGGGGAATTTTGAACCACGGAAGTTGTGACTGCGATCGGAAATGGTCAGAGATAAATGTCACATATTGAGTTGCTTGCTCGGTCAGCGCAACCAGCCAGTACCAGCGCCTCTAATGCGAAATGTACTGAGCTCTGCGGACTGTTGAAAGTCTTCACTAATTCCTAGAGTGACATTTAAAACCCCAAAACAGCGACACTTGATCTGCATGCAAAAAAAAAAAACCTCGAACAAAAAATTTTGCTTATCCAAATGCACTTCAGCAAAGAAAAATTCTACAATGGTAGCTGATGCACACTTTACACTGTAAGCATTAAATTGCAAACTTAGGTCTGTCCTTGCGAACCTCCAATCTCAATGCCTGCCTTCAAAATCAGTACGACCACTACACTCTTAGGCAAAGTTACACCCTTTGGGGAGTATCCCTGCCACACAACAATAATCATCTGCCTTGCTTGCGTTTCCATTCTTGAAAATGCCGTGCCCGCTACTTTCCTGTCGGGAATGCTATGTCATGCTAATAACACACATGCCGTTCGTTACTGGGAAGTACCGGGCTCGCCGCGTTAAAGAAAGGAAATGCGGACAAGACAGATGACGATTGTTGTGTGGCAAAAGGGTGTAATTTTGCTCAAGAGTGTAGCCACTGCCATTGCAATATCTGCTGCACTTTATTTCATATAACTGGCTCATACACTGACACAAAGAAACTCGGAGCCTAACAATAAGCCTTTGAATTGAAAAGCCAAAGTTCTTCATAACTAACAAAAACAAAGGCATTACATTCTATGTACAAACAAGAAACTGTTGGGTGTGCCTAATTTATAGATTACTTCTCAATGCGCGGTCGATGCGGTTGCAGTTTGAAAGCCTTTACGCTTCGCCGAGGACAACAAAGGGTGCCAGACGTACACTACCCTCTGCACACACCTGCCACTTTGTATCACTGCAGCTTGCTTTTTTGTCTCTGAAGGAAAGGCCATAAACACAGTAAAAATAGTCATTCTCCCTTTGTCCTCACTCACGCAGTGCATTCCATTTCAGTGACTACTTGAATGGCCCGGTTTGTAGGCGCATGTCTCAACCAGGTTTAACAATTCAGCCGCACCCTTGCTTACGGAGACGTGCCCGTTCTATCGCAGTCAGCCTTTGGCAATGCTTCCATTTTCTTAACCACCACAATGAACATGTTGCCGTTCTGTGCGACAGCCTGTTACCTTGTCTCGCACACTGCAGTGTGGGGTCTTTCTCAAGTTTTTGCTGCACCGAATACTTGGCTCTGTTTACCTCGTGATGCTGCCTGAAAACACTTTTCTTTGCCACACGGTCATCTATAGCACAGAAAGCATGAAGTCAAATTTCATTTCTTGTTTCACCTTCAGGGCTTTTCCAGGTCAACTTTCTGTCGCTATGCTTCCTGAAAAAGGTGTTCATTATTCGAACCTTATTTCTTTCTGCAAGTTCTACCAGCGCCTCTCCTCTAGCGTTTCTAGAATCGACACTGTAGTTGCCAATTGCTTGTTCATCAGCCTAATTTTTCCCCACTTTTGCATTGAAGTCGCCCCATTACTACAGTATACTGAGTTTGCACTTTTCTCATCGCTAATTCAACATCTTCATAAAACTGATCTACTTCCTCATCATCGTGACTGGATGTTGGAGCTTAGGCTTCTACTACCTTTAATCTGTACCTCTTAAGTTTGATTACGACTACAGCTACCCTCTCATTAATGCTGTAGAATTCGTCAAAGTTGCCCGCTATGTCGTTATGGATTAGGAATCCTACCCCGTATTGCTTCTTATCTAGGAGATGTCTATAGCAGAGGACATGTCCGTTATTCAGCGATGTATAAGCCTCACAAGTTGTTCTAATCTCATCAAGGCCGATGATATCCCAGTCGCAACCATACGATGCCAAAGAAATGCACACGTAATGTGTGCTGTTTGTGGGTTCAGCTCCCAAGTTGTTTTTTTGTCCACTTTCATTTCCACTATGCTTTCCTTGGCTTCACATGGTTGTGACTGCCTGTGTGTATTCTATGTGGGCCCAGGGCTTTTCGCTGGGCACAAATTAGAATTATTTCTGCAGCATAATTATATCACTGATCACTGGAATGACTAGATGAAACATGGTCACATTTTCTCATTTGTAACCTTTCATACCATCCACCTCATCTGCACATGGGCAAAAGAAAATTCAAAATTGACGAGTCTTGGTAAACGAGCTGGCAGCTGTGTAAAACAATAGCAGCTTATTTAAGACTATGGCTTTGCCCATGTCATTATTCTGTACTTTAAGTAACTTGACGTTTTTGGAGACTTCCTTCAAACAGCAATGAAAAATGCACTGATCACCAGTCTTCAGCTTTTATTCAATGGAGGAAATGAGCGATGGGCAAAAGATTGTGGCCACTTAAAATGAGAAACACTTCAGGAGACGGCCTTGAGCTCCACATCAAAGTACAGGGTGCTGTTAGGTGGAATGACCCCCATACGGGTGCTGCCATATGCTTGACTGGCTGGAATAACCAGACGGCGCCTTCCTCCTACTTTCATGCCTGCAAAGAAATTTTTTAGCATTTGAGGTTTCAAATACCACCAGGAGTGCAAGACTGTAATGAAATGAGCATGCAAGTTCAGCGCAGCAAGAACATTTAAGAGGTCCATTCAATTTCCTTACATTTTACTATTCGCCGCACGCTATGCCACCACTCACCCTATGCTGTGAACTAGGCTTTCACTTGTGTAGCGGCAGCTTTGGGAAATGTAGCGCAGGCTTTCCTATTCAAGTAGTCCTGAATTTTTGCCATAGGCTATGTCGTGCGGAATGCGTTAATTTTTGTCACATTTTTAAACACTCAACATCACTGTGATTCACCTGTGCTTGGAAGGTAAGCAACCAGTGAAAGTCGAATGCAAATTGTTCCCTTTTTGTTGTGGAACAGTCTGCCTTCAATGAGTCAATTGCAACAGCATCTGCAGCGAAGAATTCCCACCACTCTTAGTAACCATTCTATCTTGCTAAGCGAGAAAGGGTACAGCATGCTCCAGGTGTGATCTTGTTCTCATTGTGCAAGATAAGCTGAATGGACCTCTTATTCAAGCTATCTTGGTACTTCTTAAGCAGCAAATACAGTTAAACCTCAACATAATGAAGTCTGCAAAATCCTTCGTCATAGTATTAAAATTTTGTTACATTGAAATTTGACCTTTCATACAAATGAATACAATTGTTGACAGTATTCTTTTACATGGAAGGGGCCATAAAATTTTCGGAATTATCGGGCAAGTGGAAAAAACTAATTTCAATAAGAAAAAAAAAAGTTTTGCTGAATTTCTGAGTCAGCGACTAAAGAGTAAAAAAGCCATAAAGTGATCGCTCCGACATTTTCAAGAATGCTCCCAGCGGTCTCAAAGGTTGCAGACACATCTGGCCAGTGAAGTACTGCCATCACACAACACATTCATTATGTTTGACTAAGTGGAAACTAGGCCAGACAAATCAATGATTTGTAGTGTTTCACGAGGCGACCTTACATACTTGATATTGTTATTTACCACAAGGTGAACATAGCTATACACTACATAAGCAAACTGTAGAAAATCCATGCGCATATTGCAGAAGGTGCCACTTGCCTTGAATACCAGTTTCCCAGCCCTTGATGACCTCGTGCTTGCCTAGGCGGAAGGAAAAGGCTTTACCGGTGCGGCATGAGTCAAATACGTGGCTGTTTGCCAGGCGACCCGTATAGTACACGTGTACCTGAAAAGTGTGAGAACCAAAAAGCTTCTTCACTACAGGATCTGTGGCTATCCTTGATAGACACACTCCAAAGAGCACTTGTGAATGTTTTAGTGACAGTACCTATGCACAGGCCAGGGCTATAAGCAGCTAAGTAGTCGTAGCTACAAGTGACCATTTTATGGAAGCTATGGTTTCAGGCTTTCTTTACAGATGCGCAAATGGGAACAACAAAAACTAAGTGCCCTTCCACTCTGAAGAAGGATGACCAGTGAAGCTGTGTATGTGGGCTCCTTAACGGCAAACTGCACCTCCGCCACGGGTTAGCCTGTTATTGCACTATCTTTGGGATCGGCCCACGTATGGGGAGTGCTTAATGGCTGCTTCACCTCTGCCGCAGGTCGGCTCGGCATTGCACTATGTTCGAGATCGGCCTATGTATGGGAAGTGCTTGATGCCTGCTTCACCTCTGCCACGGCTAAGCCCGGTATTGCACTATCTGTAGGATCGGCCCACGTATGAAAAATTGTTGGTCTATGTGCGGATGCGATCCGCCAGATCCTAGCCATAGCATGTACCAAGGTATTCTAGCAAAACTACCTGTAGTGTAACCCTTGCAAGCTTGTGACAAAATGCATAGGGTTTCACTTATAACATAACTGCTTATGTGCATTAGTGCACAGCCTATACAGGCGCCACTGATGGCCACGTAGCAGATGACCCTTTGCAGCAAATATAGCTGAAGTTCCCAGCTGTGATTTTCCCTTTGTTCAGGTGCCAGACAACTACTTCAGTCCTAACACTGCAAAAAAGATGCGGGCCTTGATGAGAGCAGACATGTACACATTGTTATCAGAGTATGGGAAAACCCAGCTTGCACATGTGCGAGGTGCATCCCGCAGACATGTGCAACAAAACCCAGTTATACGAATGGGGGTAGCTATGTCGTTTAGTTGCCTAAATGTGAAGTCTTGATCATTTTTTTAAAGTTCTACTCTTACCGTAATACTCTTTCTGTACCTCAATAATGGGCACACGTCGTTGGTGCAGACTTAAATCTCCGACGACTCCAGACATTGCAGTGCCAGCACACATTGTAGTGATTTTGCTACCAATGAATACACGTGACATCGCCGAATAAGTGCTGTCATAGTCTCCTCAGGAAGAGTCATTACAAGCTTCCTCATGGAAATGCATAGACTAATCAACAAGGTCACCAAACGTGTGATGGAACAAAAGTGCATAGTGCTGCGTCCCAAATTGAATTCATCTGAGTACGTCGACGAACTGCCCTTCCCGTTGCAGCTTTCACAATTTGAAATTCCCTTAGTGAACTGCTTGGAAATGCACGAAGATCGAGTCTTACCAACTTTTTTTAGAAATGATATGGAGAGAAGCTACATAATATATTTAAAGAATGAGCAGTGCCGGCAAGGCCATATTTATTACTCTGTGGCATGGGCATTGCACTCGTACACCACAAAAGCTAGGAACAAATTCAATTGAGTACAAAATGCACTCTGCTGTCAAACAAAGTGCACTATGAGGTAAGTCTGCTCAGACAGCAGCGAAGTATAATGACTCCACAAACATGACAATTATTTTTCAGCAAAAATTGAACAGCAATATAATATGCAGCAGCTAACAAATCCTTTGCCTGAGCTACCTTTTTTCTAACACATTTGTCAAGCAACCAGGATATTGAAGATGCTCTGGGGCGAAAAGACTAAAGCAATTAAAGAAGCACTTGCTTTTGTAATCATTCCGATAAAACACACCATGGTTTAATCCCCTAACAAACAAGGTGAGAAAACAACCGTAATTAAATATATCAACAATGGTTCTGCAACAGTTCAACATGCGCGAAGCCACGCATATAAGAGATCCAAAAACATGAACTGCATGACAGCTGGTTTGACAATTTAATGGGCTACATAAAACCAACAAAATCAGTTCTTGTAATTCCTGGCAGCTTTAACACACAACATGATGCATTTGTATCATTGTTAGAGCAACACGGTAAAGAAGCTGAGAGCAGCATTCAGAACCTAAGCCTTCAACCCACATGCTGCGCTGTGGACAAACTGAACTAAACATTGGTAGGCTGTGATCAACTTCATCGCTTACCTGTGTAAACATTATTTAGTTCAGCAAACACCGAGATGACAAAAGAAAGTGTGAGAACAAAAAATTTCCCGCTATACGGCGGTGATCCATTGCTGCCACTGCTTCCGCTCATCAGGCTTTAAGGGGAATGATTAGAACAGCGTACGATTGTCCTAGGCCATGCTGACTTCGTGCGGCCTGCGCTAATTGCGTGCAGCGCAATCGACCGCACGCTCTCGGCTAACGAAGTCAGCGCTGTCTAGGCGGCACAACCGAACACATGCTCTGAACATGCGCTCTTGGTTCATTGATTTGCAGAAGTTTCTGACACATCTTTTTCCATAAAAGGTTTTCATTCACCCACATTACATCTTCCAATGAAGTTTACTCACCTACAATGCGTAACCAAGCGAAGAAAAATGAGTACAGACGACAAACTGTTCTAAAGCGAGTGCGAGTCTTGTCGTATGTCCTCCAACTTTAGCAGCCTACTAACACTTTTTACATTTCATATAATTGTAAATGCAATAACAAGCTCTCATAATTAAACAAAACCTGTTTATTATTACACATAAAGCTAAAAGAGGTTCTTTTGGGCCATTTTAGTAGAGAATGAATCATTGTGACAGACGGAACAATGCTTGCCAGGTGCGTCTTCAACGTGTCCTGGCTCTCTGAGAACAATGCCAATCCGAAGTCACAATGTAATGGCTTTCTCATGCATATTACAGCATAACAGCGCCAGGTTTCCCTCTAGGTAATATAGTGAGAAACGTTGGACGGCTGCCTCCTTTTCCAAGTGCACTTAGCAAGGCTGCCACCAGTGTTGGGTCCTTCAACGCATGCTATGCGCACAGTGCAGGACCAGATATCGTGCAGTCTTTTCTGACTTCCATTTATCTTGCCATAGAAAGAACTCAGTGTAGGTGCATACTGCTTATGGTGTAGACGTGTGAAATTAAATATGTGTTATAATGCAGTTGTGAAATCCCGCAGACAAGCTAGCAGTGAGCATGCTTCTCATTGAAGTGTGCCGACCAAGGAGAGAGCGACAAGGTTAAAGCAGAAGAGGATACGTGGAGGGATGAACAAACAAGGAAAGCGGGGGGGGGGGGGGGGGGGGTTGCCTAGGTGATGAAGAAGCGTTATGCTTCGGCCACTTGTCAGCACATGTGGTCTGTATTGTTGTTCTTCGATTCTTCAGTTAGTGTGTGGAGAGTAAATACAGTCACCGATTGATATTTTCGGACACGGACGGACCAGAAAAGCTTATTTTGACCAATATATTAACTGGTTTTTTACAGCACCACGGAAAAATCTATTGAGGTTCTGAAGATATTGAGTGTCTGACCTTGACTCTGCAATACTGACGGTTTAAACTGTGCTCCACAAATTCAGCAGTTCGTAACGTTATCCACACATAAGCTTTCGCCTTTCCTACCACGTGCACATACCAACTTTTGCTGTACAGTAACCCCTCGTTATAATGAGGTAATTCGATATAAGCAACCAGTCAAGCTTGAATTGCACCACAGCTGCAAGGAAGTCAAAACACAATGTATTCAGTGAAGCAAATAAGGCAGTGAGCTTTGGCTGTTTCAAGTTCTTACCGGTCACGAGCAACCCCTGCTCTAATGTGACCAACTGCACGAGGCCGTGGTTGCCACAGGCGTAGGTGCTCCTACATCTGCGCCATAGTTGGCACTTCATGTGGTTCTTCGTCCTTGTCGGGGCCACCAACAGTGTCAATTAGTATCTCTGCATCCATTGCTGGGGCTACCATGGGAGCAGCAGTGTCTGCCAACCGAATGTCTCGAAGTTGCCTTCTACCTCTTGGCCAGCAATTTTATGAACCTCGTACAGATTGCTGCAAGTCCGGTCATCATCAGGGTTGCTGACGACAGTGCGGGAAAAGCTGACATGCGCAATGCAGTTGGCGACGTTTGAAGGTAGGAGTCCAGCAAATAGATCGTGCCAAGCGAACCAATGTTGTACCTCTTGCTGGCGTCATATGCTGTGTGCATGCGCTACAAAAGAGCCCTGCGGTACAGCTGCCGGGTGGTCTCAATGATGCCCTGATCCATTGGTTGCAGTACCGTGATTATGTTTACACGCAAAAGTTCCAAAGCGATTGCCTTGACGTTGTCGATCTTCCCGTCGCTTGGACAACTGTTTATTATGAAAAGCACTTGCTGATTCTTTGCGCTGAACCGTCTATCCAGAAGGTGCACATAGTCTTCAAAAATAGCAGCAGTCATCCATGCTCGCTTGTTGCTTCTGTAGATGCATTCTTTTTTCAGAAGCAATGCAGCTTCTCGGCTTTCCCCAGAATCAACAAGAGAAGCTTGTCCTTGCCTGTTGCATTGGCACCGAACATCACCGTGACATGCTCCTTCCTCTGTTCTCCTCCGCATGAGGATTCACCAGCAGTAGTGAATGTGCGATTTGGTAGCGCCTTGTAGATGTCTTTGTCTGTATACTTTTCAAGTAGAGCTTGGAGCCGATGTTGGCGTCATACGTCTCCAGTGTCACGGTTCACAGCTGTGCTTTCACGAACGATCGACTTCGAGGTCACGCTGTGTCGTTTCTTGAACCGCTCAAGCCAACCATTGCTCCACTTGAAATCTTTATGCCCCATTTGGAGCTTTGAAGCAACAGCTTTGGCTATTGCAGTAAGTGCAGGTCCATGTATGGGAAGATTTGCTCTCCTGGCACTTTTCAGCTACTGTTGAAGTGCGCCTTCCACTTCGAAGTACAGTAGCCGACCATTTATTCGGACCTCGTGGGGACTGCGGAAGTGTCCAAAAAAGCAGATTAAGGAGGGGAAAGAAAAAAAAAAAAAACACTTTTATTTCCACGCATTTATTTGGGCTTGGCAGCAGACTTGAAGAAATTGTGAATGCGCCGTTGCACGCTGTTCCGTTTACGCGCAATCAGATAAGCCTGAATCTTGGAGAAGGTCGTACGGTCACTATAGGCGGCTGAAAACACAGTCACTGCTTGTGCACGCTCTGCATGCGACGGCAGCATAGCACATGGCGTGTCATCTTCTGACTTGGAGTCATCGTCTGGCGGTGCAGCAGAAACCTGACGAATGATCTCGCCGTCATCGAGTTCTGCGCATGTCAGTACAGCAGCGCGAGCACCTGTGAAACTGTCAAATGAGATGGTGTCCAGAACCACTGCACAGGTCTCGGCAGAACACTTTCGGCGTCAGTAGGGTGCACATCGGAAGGCGACAAATCCTAGGCTCCCGGCACCGGCTTGCCGGCATTCCCCAGCGCAGTCTGCGTGGGCACTGTTGGTGCCATTAGACACTTGACACTATGTTGCCGTATGCCATGTTGCATCACCGCAACCATGTTGCATCACCGCAACACAAAGCAAACATCACCATGCAGTCCCGCCGATACCAGTCACACGAACGAAAAACGTGACCTACTCGCAGCGTCGTGCATGAAGAAACAAACAAATCAGCTGCTGGATTGCCTTGACATGGCTTACTAAGCTGAGACCGGAACAGCTGTAGCCACGAACCAGGCAGAAACGATGATGATGAGCGAGGATTTGCAGTAGCGCCACTTCCTGGGGCAGCAAGCAGGCTCCGTTCAAAACAAAAATGGCATTCAGCAAGTCGAACCATGCACCGGTCAGAAATGGTGCATGGTGCTATCGATCAAGATGGCTCAAGGAGTGTCCAAAAAATCAGACGAGAGGTTGCAAGGTGTCTGAACTTTCGGCAGTTGTTACACATTATGGTCTATGGGGAGAATGGCGGTGCAGCGAAGCAGACCGAATAATCGAGCATGTCCGAATTTTCGGAGTCCGAAAAATCAGTCAGCGACTGCATTTCGAATCGCAATTCCTCTTTCTCTTTGCCGAGAAGCTCTTTTCAAAGCCATCCAGCACAGCTTCCTTGTTTTTCAATACGGATGATAAAGTAGACGGTGGTATGTTAAATTCCTTTGTGATGTCAGTTTTCTGTCAATTTTACTGTCAAAATTCTGTTAGCCTATACTTTGGCAAGCTTGCGCAAGGATATAGAACTGCATTGTCAACAGTACAAAGTGCCTTGCATCTGTCGATCAGCAGTGGCAGCACTGCCGGTTAATTGCTTTTGGAGATACAATCACTTTTACAAGATTTCGTGTAACTTGGCACCGGATGCAGAGCAACAGCGCATGCAGCAGCATTTCTCCAGTGGATGCTGTTGCCCATAGGCGCCGATGTGTTCAGTGCCAAGCGCAAGAATGATCTTATCTCGTATACCTGAAGGCAGTCAATCAAGACTACAGCCCCTTAACACAGCTCTATATCTGCCGTCGTAACTGCATGCAATGCCTGTTGGGTGACACCAAAACCAGCGTTCTTGAAGCAAGGGATGCATATTGCCAGATGATCGCTCAATTGCGGCCTGATGCATGGCACCCTAAGATGCAACAGCCATATCAAGCACTATAAACAATTCCATGTCGGTGGGATGTGGATTTCCTTGTTTTTGCTGTAACTTTCTCACCAAGGTGTACATTATGCACTGCACTAGGTGTGCAAAAACCGTCTTGTCAGTAGCAACATGCGTGCTGCGTCAAATGGGCAATCAACAAACAAAATGGCGGCCACGACAAGTTTTCAGCAGACGCGATTGATTCCGGTGCTTGGTTGTTTTCGTAAACAAAAATAGTGGCACCCACGCAAGTGTAATGTGGTGGTACTTTAGGCAATTTTACTGCAAAGCAATCACATTTGAGCACATTTTGGGGCCTGCTAGCTTTGCGTGAGTAGCTACTATGCGGGGTTACATTCCAGCAAATTTTGTTGATGTGAGATTGTAGTGCAGCAACATTTCATTGTCAAGAGGTACGAAATGCATTGAATCCTATGCACGTTCGCCGGGGATACGAAAATATATCGTTGTTGCGGGATTTCATTATCGCAGGTTTTGACTGTACATGTTTTGCACACATTTGCCTTTGAAGAATGTTTTTGGTTATACTTTCCGGGGTCGGCTGAGAATTGGGGCCGGCCTAGATTCGAGTAAATACGGTATTTATAGTGCAGAAATTCGAGACACTGGCAACTTATGCCACAAGTGGCCTGTGCTGTGCAGGCTTTCGCTACCCATGCAAGGTTATATGCTGTCACACAGAGATTTGCCCAAGCCACACCTTACACCCAGGAAAAGACCGACATACATTTTTGCCAGGTTTCGCTACAGGACCACTCCCAACACGCAGGTCAGTGCTGATGACACCTCCTGGGAGCGTTGTGCCATCTTCACCTGCTCCTCCTCCCAACGCCGATTGCTGGATCTTGGGACTCTCAGAGCCCTGTGGGAAATATGCGCACCACCATCAGCATTAAAGAAAAGCTATGCTCAGAGCAACTGCCTTTTAGCTTACAGGCACAATCACAGCAGTTTGACATCACAAACTGTTTTGCAGCATGCTTCATAGCCGAGTTGCCCCTCATCCAAGCAGCTCATGCTCGCTCTGGCTGAAACACGTATGACAAGTCAATTTAGCATGATTTTCGCAAAGGGCAGCGCAGAAGTGTTGTGGAAAAAGGAGAGGTGGACAGGAAAGACGCTCACCTGCAACTAAGTATATCTTTAAGGACAGACCACCAGGAACATTATTGTGCATATGCTGCTACCGAGAATTATGAAAAAAGTCGTTAGGCAATTTTTATATATTAAAAAAAGATGTCAACAGGGCATGCATCATTACATCAATAATGACAGCTAGTGCAGGTAATAGCAATAACGGCACGTGCAAGTGGCCTGACAGAAATCATTCCAAAAACCATGGAGGCTTTGTTTTATGTCAAGACTGGCCGACACCATGTTGCCCAATGCTGTCACTCTCTAGTAAGCATGTAGAAAATAAAAAATGATTTAATACAGTTTGTATAGTAAGGAGTTATATCTATTTTATTCAAAAAGAAAACAGAGAGAAGGTGATAGTAAAATGCACAGCGGAAAAAAGAAAAAGGTAAAACCCATTCCGAATCGAGTCGAAGATTCCGAATACGAATGAAAAGGAAATGCATACAGAAGTAAATATTTCTGAATATGAGCTATTTCTATGAACTGATGGCAAGCTCATCAGTATGAGGCCTGAACTTTGTCACAACTAAGATTCTCTCCTAGCAGCTGGGAAGTCAATCTCAACTGTCCTGACATACTCTCAGCCCCTAAACAATATCTCAGTGTTGGGTTTCACTGCTTTAAAGAGTTTATTTTGGTTTGGATGAGGGACATCTGCATCTCGGCATCCGCCAACACTGTTCTTTTGAGCTCAAGCTCCTTCAAAGAGGCGGCGGCACGCTTCCTTTCTTGTTAATTCCTCAGTGCGTCGGTCCTTCCTGATCTCTTTCTCCATCCGCCATGTGTTTGCCCCATGGATCATTTGAAGCATCTTCTTGGGCAGTTATAAAGTCAATGTAAAATTTTTCGCCCCCGCGGGGCTCCACGAATAAACGCCAATACGAGGAAATAGAGCTCAACCTGAATGATGGCAGACCAATACCTGCGGTCCCTAGCATCCGCATTCTTGGTATGACCATAGAAGCCAATGGAGCTAACTCTACGGCTATCTCCAAGATCCTTCGACAGACCGCTAATACATCCAGACTGCTGAAACGAGTGACCAACCGACGAGGGGGTATGAAGGAAGAAAGCCTCATCCGCCTTGTCCAATCTTTTATTGTCTGTCACATTACTTACGTTGCGCCCTTTCTCAACTGGTACAAAGCTGAAAAGACTAAACTGGACATCATCATCAGAGGAGCCTATAAGCAGGCATTAGGGCTACCCAACCACACCAGCACGGAACTTCTATTACAATGAGGTATCCACAACACGCTAGACGAGTTAATCGAAGCCCAACGTCGATCTCAACTAGAGCAGCTTACCTTCGCGGAAACGGGCTGCAGCATTCTAAACAAGCATAATATCACCTACCACCATCAACATGGAGACAAACACCCAATACCACGCGACATTCAGCAAAGGATACACGCCGACCCTATTCCAAAAAACATGCACCCAGACCACAACAAAGAACGCAGGAAGGCACGAGCTACCTCCCTCATGAAAGCTTACGCCAACACCGCGGGCGTCACCTTCGTCGGTGCAGCTGAGTACCAAGATGGACGGCGCTTTGCAGCGGTTACCACAGCAGGCGGCTTGCTCCGACATGCTGCCAGCATTGTTACCAAAAATGCCGAGACGGCCGAGAAAGTGGCCATCGCCCTGGCCACTCTTGACCCAGCCTGTCACACCATACTTAGCGATTCTCGCGCAGCAATCAACTACATCAAGTGTCGTATTTCTCAGCAATCACTCCATGTCTTACAACAAGCCCCGCATTCGTCTGAAACTCAAATCCACCCTCGTCTGGATCCCAGCACACGCCGGCGTTGTCCACCCGCACCTCACCAACCCCAACGAGGTTACACGCTCCGTAGCACGAGGACTAGTCAACTGTGCCGGAAACGGTGCAGGTGCACCCGCAGGACGCGACCACCTTACAAGATACAACGACCTTGTGAAGTAATTTTTCCTCGCAAGAAGAACCATCACCGCCCCTCACCGCAAGTTAAACAGAGCACAGACAACCACCCTTTGCCTGCTACAGATGAATACATACCCCTCCCTCACACGCTATTACACTATATACCCCGACATCTACCTGAGCCAGACCTGCAAGGTCTGTAAAACTGAATCAGCAACACTCCCCCACATGCTATGGGAGTGCAAACATCAATACCCAGACCTTAATCCCGTGACCCTCCCGTCAAGATGGCACGCCGCCCTGCGCAGCTCCCATCTCGACGACCAACTCTGGGCGGCGTAGAGGCAGGACCTCGACGTCCAATCGTGGGAGGCCTAGGCCCAGCCGACTGAACTGCTGGTGCTCATTAAAGTTCACTCTCTCTCTCTCTCCCTAGGGGCTGCGAAAGCATCCAAAAAATCTGGCAGTCAAAAAAAAAAAAAAAAGAATGCATGTTTTTAACTGCCCTTAACTCTTTTGTTACCACGTATATTAAAATCGATCACCGGGGATTGATACTTTAGATTGCCGATTTCGACATGTTGTAGCCGTTTCATATCCACTTAATGCCTTGCAGTAGTTAGTACAGGCACTGAATTTTGAGAACCAGTTAAAATTTTCGCACTCCGGTGATATAGTGATTTTTTATGGACCCTTTTAAGAAGGAATGCTCGTATGTTGTAGTGAAAAGAGGCCTGGCCGTCACCTTCTGCCGTGCTTGAGAAGAAATCATGTTGCTCACAATTACACTGCACTAGCAACAAAATTTTGCAATCAAATGATTCCCAGTAAATCAAGAATTAAATTATATCGCCGGCTTTGCCGTCTGACAATGCTGAGTGGTGATAATTAACCGAAAATGATGCCAGCTGTTCACTATTGAGCTTTGGTTTGGAGTCAATCATTTTATTCAGCCAAAGTGTATTTCTGAAGGTCCGCCGTATGTCTAGCATTATAGAAAACTATAATGGCGGGAGGCCAGTGCCCCTCCTCACCACTTTCCTCCGTCCAGCTGCTGACTGTGTTCACCTGTTAACTGTTTAACTCTGCTTTCTCCGCGCTTCGATTGCATGTAACAAGTTGTGGCTGTCGGTGTTCGAGAATGGCAGTGCTATAACAACTGCAAAGAGAGGTCACAGATGGCAATCGACATATGAGCTACACCAAGGCATCGTGTTAGTGGCCCCAAAAGGGGCCTTTTAAAAAATGTGATAAGGTTGTGCGGCAGCCTGTCAGCTTGAGAAATCCAGAAGAAACACTGGGGCGAGATTGCCACAAGCATCTCGCCACGTACTTTTCACTGGCTAGCGCGAGAAAACCCCATGCCCATCAGCCTTGCTTGCTTTACATGAAGTTTGCTAACATCCTTCTCCAAGGCATCCAGGTGCTCCACGTAGGGCAGCAGAAGATCCCTTGCGAAAAGGAACTGCCATAGGGACTGAATTATCTGCAAAGCCTCCTGCGAAGATAACATGAGGCAGCCTGCTCTACTGCGTTGTTGCCACAGTTGCTATCCAATGCAACCATGTTTGCAATGATTGCTTCATCGGTTAGAAGCACTTTGGCAAGGTCGTGCATTGCTGATGATCAATGGGCGGATCAGCCATCTTCCGCTTCAGCAGCGAGTCAAACGAGGCTGAGAAACCATGTGGCCAGGAACAACTTCCATGCAACCAACTAAGACAAGCACAAGTGACTTAATCCATTGGCAGAACTGTGCAGAATGAGGGGACAGCGAGCAATCTGGGAGCAGCACAGTGCTGTCAGCACAGTTGGCACTGTCCACTAGCGTTTCGGAGGATGATGTGGCATAGAGCTATGGGCACAGCCTATTCGTGTTCAGAGGGGCGGAAGGGCGACGGGAGAGAAGCACACGAGGCTGGCGTGTGGAGAAGGCTGGAAAATGAGCGGGCAGAGACCATTTGTGCTGTGGCTTGAATTTTTTTCTTTTGGATTTTGCATTTTATTACCTTTTGGCATGGACACCCAGCAGCCAGACTTCATCTTTATAACCAATAATGCGACATTGGGGCATTGTAGTAAGCTGGTTATTTCAACAGAGAAAACATAAATACAAAAGTTGACGGTATCATTGTAAGTGGATTCGACTGTACTTATTACTGCATAATGTTTCATTTCATGTTCATGTGAACATAGTTAAATATATTAATTCGATTATTTTTTTTGACAACTGGAGATAAGTTCCTTTCAGCTTCCCAACAACCTCGAACTTGACTACCGTATTTTTGTCACGTGGACTCCAGACTCTTTGTTGCACCAAAAGAAGCTTTTTCTTCTCCAAGGTAAGCAATTGTGATTTTCCTTCTTTAAATATTTCATTCAGATCAAATACACTATACAAAATGTTGTAGGACCTTAGAATTGCTCACCACATCACCAATTCGACTGACTGTTGCCTTGTTGGCTTGCTGAAGATGACATTGCAGTAGCATCCCACTGACACATGGGACAGTAGCACAGTTCAAATGCTTTTGATCCAACGAAAAGCTTTGAAGGCTGCATTGTTTATTAGACTGATGTTTGCAAAACAGATTGCGGAACATACAAGGAAAGGAAACAGCAAAACATAGCCTATCCAAAATGGTAGTGTAAGCTAGTGGTATGGTTTCAACTGCACACATTCGAGACTCTACTTCAGGTGCTAACCTCTGTGCCACAGTGTGTTCTGTGCAGTCAATACCTTGAGCCCAGCTACACAATATGAAATTTGTTTCTTTTAAATGGCGCAGCCCCACGACCAGCAGTTCTACATACCGCAGTAGCACCATCAGTGCGCTGCTTCTTAACTTTCTTGCGCTTCTTTTTCGGGACTCCGTCTTGGGGATCTGATGAGTGCTGCAGGCAAAAAAAGGCTGTTAAATATAGTTGCGAGCACACCTTTTCACACACCTATAATAATAAATTCAACTCAGCGCATCCACACTAACAGTATTGCTTATGAAAGGTACAGGCATTTCGTTTTCAGAGAACTTTAGCATGTACACTGGTAGTCACAAACAGAATCTAAGAATAAGAGGGGTTTTAAATCAGCTTCAGGATAATAATTATACACGAGGTGCATGTAACAAACTGCAGGAGCCATGTGTGAATCGCAGCACAAATGTCTGCTGCTTCAAGATTGGAAGTTTTTAGCAGCTAAGGGTGTGTTTTGTGTATGGCAGGGATGAATTTCTGATGTTTCTGTGCTGCCACACGACATTCAAAATATTAATAGCCTTTTAAGAATTTCTGTGCAGTTCTTGCATGCTTGAAGCTCACCTATAATAGTGAAAGTGTTATGATTAAAATCAGGTGAAGTGAACTCGCACCTTCATATTTGCATGCGCGACATATTTTCAAAGAAAATATTAACTTGACTAACAAGGATTCAAAACGCAAGCACCCAATATAGTATTAACATTACTGTAGACTTCAATACTTACAAGCATATTCCAACTACTTTATTGCATCTGCAGCAAAATAAGCTGTCAGATGATATAGTGTACAAGAGATTAGAACTCATAGGAATGCAATAAAACCATGTTTTTTGTCACTGTACACAACATAAAACAATGTACCTAAGTTTCTTAAAAATGAATTGCAGTTTCGTAAGAGAGAAGAACAAATTTCTTAGTGGCTACAAGAAAAATTAAATATTTTTTTTCATATTTTGGAATGATGGTAATGGTTTCAATCTACAGCAGCAGCAGCCATGATTCAATCATGGCTCAAAAGCACTGTATGGTGCCACTGAAGTGGCCCTACACAAGATGCGATTCAGACATAATTGGAGGGAAAGTATTGTGCTACATTAAGTGAATGAAGTGCCATCACCTGTAAATCTGCAAGGTTAGCCACGGATGACAATGGCAGATAGTTAGGAAGTAAACAAGCGGTAAGAAGGCAATGGTGCTGCCTTCTATCACACGAAAAACCAAAGAAAGCACTCCATTTAGAATATGCAATAACAATGACCAGCTGAGTACCAGACATACGAAGCAAGGAGTTGCTGACAATCCACTACACACTGTTACGGTCGGCGTCTGGCACCACGTGCAGAAAGGAATTTTACCCAACCTTTTCTCACCATGCCTCGTCGGAATAAAGCGCGACTTCCTAATTCGCCATGACCATTTCGAATGTCTGTCGGTCTGGCGGAAGCCCTGCAGTGTTTACAGGCCTCTTTTGTGTGTGTGTGTGTGTGTGTGCGCGACTTTAGAGGGACCCCTTCCTCGAACGGCTAAACTCTACCGGAGAATTTCCACGAACCAGCAACGTGCAAAAGAGACGGACAAGCGTCTACAATTCCAGGAGGTGGGACGCCCTCCTCCTTGCAGCAGACTCGGTATAACCAGAGGAGGAGGGGCCCTCTTTCTGTGCCGGTCATGTGACGTCGACAGAAGCAAGATCCCTCCCACGATTGTAGAGAGCCTATTTAAGGGGCTCCGAAATTTACTTTTGAACAGTTCATTCTCTTCTAATCATCTTTTATCAACCTTTCAATAAACCGTGCAAGTTTCGCACTAGAAATCGTCTCGTCCTTGCCCAGTCGCCACGGTCTACCAGATGCCTGCAGCCCGCCGACAACGCCACGCTACCCAATAGTAACGTCAGTCGAGCTTCGATAGGCAGGCGTCGCTACTACTCGGCAGCAGTACGATACGCTATCCTGGAGTACGCAACAAACTCGAGCTTCGATAGGCAGGCGTCGCTACTACTCGGCAGCAGTACGATACGCTATCATGGAGTACGCAACAAACTCGAGCTTCGATAGGCAGGCGTCGCTACTACTCGGCAGCAGTACGATACGCTACCCTGGAGTACACAACAGCACACAGCCAGCCCATAAGTCCTGCTTTTTTAGCTCTGTATGTACGTACCGCTGATGTTGTGCCTTGCTCCTTTAATGGAGAGGTGTTGCTCATCGGCTTGCCAGGAACCCGCTTCTGGGCAGGGCGCTTGTGTGGCAAGGCTGGTGCTGGCTTAGGCTCTTCATCTGTGCAAAAATGTAATTGTCACTAGATAAAAAAGCCTAGACCAATTATATTGGTGACCAAACCTAAGACATAGTGTGCTGCAGTGCTTACATACCTCTTTGAAGGTGGCGACCAATGACACACAAAGAATGTTACTCAAAAGTCTTTAAAGTTTGGCTGCACACCTAAGCAGTAAATAGCATTGAACAGTTTTGTTTTTCAACGGACCTGACAACTTCTGACAAATTCAGAGAGTGGCTACATTGTGAACACCTGATGAATCTGTTGTAACAGACTTGGGAGTTATGGCCCTGCGACTGTTGAGCACACGCGTACAGAATAAGATGATTCAAATATGCTAATCAAGTTATTCACAAAGATTACATTTGATCAACCTCCTGCTCAGTCATGGAGAGCAGCATTGCCTTTACCTGAAAGTTCGTCTTCTTCTTCTTCTTCATCCTCATCATCATCATCCTCTGTCCCATCCTCCACCTTGCTGACATCAAAGTCAGAGTCGTCATCCTCACTTTCACCATTAACTGCTTGTAGGAGTGATTGTTTGAGCTTCTTGCTACGCTTAGATGGCCTTTTCCGAGCTGGACATATAAAAAAACAAAAACAAAGTCACTAAAACCAGTATGCCTGCATTTTGAGTAGTCTCTACATATTATTTACGTATTTTAGCATTAATCACAGCTAACTATAAACAATAATGTGTATCAAACATGGATGCATATGCATGGAAGGGACCAAAAACAAATTGGGCTGTAGGGATATGGTCAGAATTTCATCCACTAATGATACCACAAAACCACATCTGTCCTTTTTACCAGTGCCACATAATTAGGTGTCCTCTGCAAGTATATTTCATCTACCTCCATAGCGTGTTTGATTCAAGGGACAGTGTTGTCCAAGAACACTTGGTTGCATGCCCCCTTGTGCACGAAAAAAAAACATGTTGTGCTGGAAAGCAACTGTACAACTTAAGCTGCCAGAAGCCAGTTCATATGGAGGAGAAAAGGAAAAAGAACAGCTAGCCACAGCAACTACTTCTAAGATTTTTCATTTACATCCACATGTGATTTCTACCAGCACAGCTGTTTTTAGAAAGAAAGGCATTGCAGCCGTATTACATGTGTCACAGTGCTTTAAAAAAGATATATCAATTTTATTTATGCTTGTAGTAGGCGTGCCTACTTTCTGCAGGCAGAATAATGAGTCGTCCATTTTAGGTACAAATAAACGCTTTAGGTTGAAACTAAACATACTGCACTGCAGATTTATCTTTTACTGGTGTTGTTTGTTATGTGAACGGTAGTACAGAAGCATTACTTCTCGTTTTCAAGGAATTAATGAAAACGGAAAGAAAAATATTTATAAATATTGATCGATACAATAACAAAGTGCTTTGAACAAGACTTGTTGCCTAGTCTGCTGAGAACTAGAACTGCTGACATACCTTACAGCAGCAGTGGTAATGCAGAGAAAGTTGTGTTGGGATGTGTCTATTAAGCAGTTGTACTTTACTATATGGGCTATTTCAAATAACTTGCATGCAAGCTTTTAAGAAAAGGGAGGTGGGGAGTGGGGCAGGTACAGGCGACTTGAAAGGAACTAATGCATTGCAGAAGGGTTGAAATCTGGGCCAGTTGGTACATACTTGAACGAAAAAACCAGTCAAAAACACAAAGGACAAGAGGAGAGGTTCACACCACAACGACTGGTCTTTATGGTGTGAACCTCTCCTCTTGTCCTTTGTGTTTATGACTGGTTTTTTCGTTCACGAACTAATGCAGTATTATTCCCTGTGCTCTTGGACAAACACCAAACAAAATTCCCTGACTAGACAGGGTAGCAATGAAATGCAATCGACTTACATCGGTTATTTTGACTAGTGCAGGCAGTTCAGCAAACTGATCTTGCAGGTTGCTTACCTAGTAATGTGACAGATTACTTTTGGCGAGTAAAAGTGTGCAAAAGTTTACGTAACACTGCACAAAAGTTGTTTTGTGCGAGAGAAAAAATGAAGTGTGGCCAAGCTCTAAGAGACAACCATGCAATGTGCTAACAGCTACTAAACGATGTTAGCAGCTGGCTCGCTCACCCATGGTTAGCCGATTGTCCTCCTCTTCTTCCTCCTCATCTGGTAAAGAGGCCTCTTCCTCCTCCTCCTCATCAGAAGAGACATCATCATCTTGTAGGCCGTCGGTCAGGTACCCTGTCAAATGCACAGTTCCTCTGCCATTGAGAAAAAAGGTCACCTCCTCTCCTTCAACAAAGTTGAGGTCCAGTGCCACCTGGCGTGCGTGTGCTTGGTCCAGTGTACACAGCAGAAACTCTGCCTTGGCATGTTCGAGCATAACCATGACGGGCTCTCCTGCAAAGAGATACCAAAGCTCAAACGTATGCTCTCGCACAAATAAAAGAAATGAGGTCAAACACAAATTACACTTAATTACGTGATGTAGTAGGTGACAATTTTTCTGCAATGAGGATGTAAACATTGATTCGATTGATTGATGTGTGGTAGTGGCGCAACTAGGTGCTAAATGCGCTGAAGCCCAACGCCTGTGCATTTGTGAAAATATTGCACGCTAGTTGCAAATTAGAATAGGAAACCGTCTCTTCTAGTCTGTTTTCTGATGTTCGCACTTAATTCCTTCATGACAGTATCATGTGTTGTCAAATCTTGTATGCCAAACAAATGCTGTTGCAGGAATTTAGTTGATTTTCACTAATGCGACATATAAGCTTCTACGGACATTTACGTCCAAAAACCAGATACAGTGCCAGTTAGTATAGTGCTAGGTGTATCATGTGGCTTTTTTTTTCCTGCTGCACGTCACACTTTCAAACTATTATGAAAGCTGGTAGATACCATGAACTGCAGCAAATAAGCTGCATTCTGCTCTTAGAAGGAGCAAATGGCTATGTAATATTAAACCCCTAAGGATTACAGGGCACCAGTAATACAAGGTCTGCTAGAAAAGTATCTGACCTTATTTTTTTTTTTGCGAACACCTGATCGATATGAAACAAGCACGCTTGCATCGGCCGACCTTGAACCTTTGTGCGGATGCGCGAATTTTTTCCCGCCTGCCAATAGCGTCAGTCACTGGGACGCAGCGTTTGAGTGAAGTAGTGTGCAGTGCTCTCGTCTATTTTTTATTGCAAGGAAAATGGCGGAGCAACTGGAGCAGCGCTAATGCATCACATTTTGCCAGAAACTTGGCGATAGCCAAGTGGAGATCATTCGGAAGATTCAGACGGCTTTCGGTGACAATGCTATGAGCAGCACACAGATTAAGGAGTGGTACAACCGGTTTAAAGACGGGCGAACATCGGTGGAGAGCAAGCCACGCTCCAGCCGGCCATCAACATGCCGAAATGACCAAGTCATTGCCGAAGTGAACGCTGTGGTGATGTGAGACCGTCTTGTGACTTTCCGAGAAATTGCAGAACAGGTGAGCATCAGCAGTTTTTCTGCACATTCCATTATGACCGAAGATTTGGCCATGAAGAGAGTTGCGGCGAAATTCGTTCCAAAGCTGCTCATGGTGAAGCAAAAGCAACTTCGTGTTAAAGTCTCACAGGACATGCTGAATTCCACAAACAGCGACCCCGACTTCATGAACGCCATAATCACTGGTGACGAGTCTTGGGTGAACGGGTACGACCCAGAAACCAAACCCCAGTCGTCACAGTGGAAGAATTTCATGTCACAAAGACCAAACAAGGACAGCCAAGTGCACAGCAAAGTTAAAGTGATGCTGACTGCTTTCTTTGACTCCCACGGTGTGGTACACCATGAGTACACACCACAGAGTCAAACAATCGCCAAAGAGTACTACAGGGTTGTCCTCCGTCGCCTATGTGAAGCTGTGCGGCGCAAGAGACCAGAGTTGTGGTCAACAGGAAATTGGCGTATCCATCATGACAATGCTCCTGCACATTACTTGCACTTGATTCGGACTTTTTTGGTGAAAAACCAGACTCCTGTAGTTCAACAGGCTCCTTACTCTCTTGATATGGCCCCCTGCGACTTCTGGCTGTTTCCCAAATTCAAGAGTCTATTGAAAGGAGCGCAATTTCACACGAGAGGACATTATGGCTGCAACGACAGCTGAGCTAAACTCCATTCCGAAAGAGGCCTTCTTGGAATGCTTCCAACAATGGCAGCACCGCTGGGAGACGCGTGTGGAGTCCCAAGGAGACTACTATGAGGGCGATTAGGTTTCCAACACTCCAGTTACGCCAGTTTTTTTCTTCAGCCAAAGGTCGGACACTTTCAAACAGACCTCGTATATGGTGATAGCACCAGCATGTCGCCATTCATTTCGCTCACTGCAAGCTTTGTGAAGGATGGGGTAGTGCAGTATCTGTGCAGGAGGTACCGTGCGCGCTCTGCATGAGCAAGAACTGGTACTGAGCTTGCGGGGAGTGGCAAAGTGCAGGGCAAATCAAATGGCCCAATAGATTCTGTCAGCAGATTCAGTGCTCCAAGACCAGCAGGACTGTTTCCATGACAGAATGTTTATAAGGCCAAACAAGTTTGCTTCTTCATTTTAACCCTTTCTCTTTCACTGATGTACCTGTAGCGTTCTGTGTTTCTGCCCCACCTTGTCACCAACGTTCTCCAGTCTCTAGTGAGGACCATACTGAAAGTGCATTTGCCATTATCAGGGTATTTTTTTCTTTTCTGAATAACCTAAAATAAGGTGTTGCGTTAATTTGATATTTGAGGAAAAAAAAGAAGACACTGGCAGCGTGTCCCCTTCGAAAGAAAAAAAGAACCAACACTGAAAAGGTTTGATGTCCTCAATGGATGGTAGGCACATGGAATGGGTACCCTGCAATGAAGTTTGCCTGTACATGTCGCGCCACCTAGCAGCGGCAGTGAGCACCTGCATGCAGGCCTCACTGTGATTTCACCATTGTTCGTGGTGCGCTCAGGCCTGCCTGAAAGCCTGCTTTTCCTATTTTCCAATGGATTTACCAGGGCATCTTGGCAGCTCCTCCGTGAGAAGTCTGAACAAAAAGAACAAGCGCAGGTACTGCTGCGTTAGGATTGTCAGAACTGCAAAGGGGATGCTGGCATCAAATTGTACCACTTCCCTTCAAAACCAGGGGAAGCAACCTGGCGGCTCCCGTTTCACATGATGCAATGAAAATCGCATCATGTGTTTAAGTGGATCGTCACGGTTCGTGTCAGTCTTGCGAAATTCTTTTAAACGTACTGAGACGTAAATACAAAACAAACAAACAAAAAAACAAAAAAAGACCCAGCAGCGGCACATGTAAAAAAACACAACAAAGTGTCAACTGCATAAAAACGCGTGAATTGATTCCCGCTGTTGTAAATTAGAGTTGTTTAGGTGGTATTGCTCCAAGACAAACGCGCAGTGGTGGTTACTTGTCAAACCTACCTTCGCTAGCGCTCCGCGCTGGAGCTTTGTACGCATTGTACTTGTTCCTACGCCAAGATCAATACGCGACTGCTGGAACCGGGCTCATTCATGCCGATGTTTTCTCGAGCTTAGAACAACAGAACTAAGGTTGGAGTACACCGCAGCACACGTCGAGTATTTGAAAATTAGCATTTCTCTCGTGCACACTAGCGCATATTTATTCAGTCTTCACATTGTTTAGTCTCAGCTGATTACTCTCTATTATGCTTCAGCGGTAATGCCCTCGCACATTCAAGCCCGAACGACAATACTAGAATGTGCTCGAAGCACTTTGTAAATGGAGAAAAAAGCATTACCTGCCATTTTGCCAAAACGTCTACGATTGTGCTACAAATGACAGTTAAAAAATGTGTACGGTCTTATTTGTTCCCTTAAGTGGCATAAAATAATGATTTGTTAACTTACTTTGAGTTCGACTTAGTAAGCATGCTTGCTTTGTTGCAACAAACACTTCGCAACCTGCGGTGGTTGCTTAGTGGCTATGGTGTTGGGCTGCTAACTATGTGGTCGCAGTATCAAATCCTGCCCACGGTGCCGAGTTTCAATGGGGCCGCAGGTGGTCCAAATTATTCCGGAGTCACCCACTATACGGCGTGCCTCATAATCAGATCGTGGTTCTGGCACCTAAAACCCCATAATTTAATTTAAGCACCTCGCTCCAATGTCCGTGCTGTTTACTTCTTTGGCACAATATACATGGTTGTAGTCGTTTCTCAAGCATCGGTGGTCCAAAATGAGCCTCGATGTTTTCGATTGCCTTAAAACCGCAATTTAAATGACCAGCACGCTTCAAACGAGCGCCGCAAAAACATGCCTCCGTAGCAGTAGCAGCATCGGTGTTTCGCGGAACTGACACGGTGGCGCTGACGGCTGAGCCGATCGCTGCGCCACCTAACCACTGAAGGTAGCCGATAGAGAAATGACAGATAATCTCATGATCTCAGTTTCAGGTCTCACCATAGTTTTGTAAGAAAAAAATCTAACAATATTAAATGCAGCGTTCCTTTTCTTGTCCTTCCTTGTTCTTTGCTTTGTGTTACCTACACAACTCTTGAGCTTATCACACAACGCAAGACTCCGGGATGAGGATCTGTTGGCTCCTGCATGTGCAGAAAGCAAATTTCAGCGGCGATTTTTTTATTAAGCATGGATGTCAAATAATTTAATGCGCATTTTCGTCAATTACGGAGTGCTCAGCATGTTATATTTACTACGGTTTACAATAGGCCCTTGCAAATTATTGTAGTCGCCGCGATATGGCTTTTTGTTCTCCGGATCAATTGTGCGCACGATTGCCGCGATAGTGACCAGAAATGTAGAAAGCATGCACTGCGATTTCGGTTCGCGAGAGCTGTCAGCTATCGCGTAGCTTACAACTACCGTGTAACTTTGTGATCCCTAGAACTACTTTGCACATTTTATTACAAATCACTGCGAATTATGTACTCGGAGTCCTAGACGCATGCGCGATCTTCGGCGATGCCGAGTCTTCGCTCTGTAACGACGGATGCCTGCCACTTACCTCCCGATTTCGGCTCCAGCGCAGCCATGGAAAGGTGGTACGACATATCGACCACCTGGGAATAGCGCTTCCCGCTTTCAAGAGTGACGCCTGCAAAAGGGTACACAATGTGTTCATTCGAGCTATTAATCGCAGGTCAACGGACAGCTTGACCATTTAAATGACGCTCCTCTCAAAACTTCATTCTTATTGTGTTCAACACAAATGAACTGCTTTGAACACGGCACTCAGCTGCCTCGCAGGAATCGGCAACAGTGCGAACCATAGTCGCAGTAACTGGTGCAATTTCGCCAATGCAGTGAAACGACGCGGCTACTCACCCCAAAACATTTTGACGTTACTTCCGAACTAAGCACTCAGAAGAAAGAAATAGACCTCTCCGCGTGTTTAGTCCTTTGCTGGCTTTTGCCGCCTTACACAAGCACAGCAAAACTACAAAGCGCACACCACGCCGCGCACACACACGCGCACGGGAACCGGCAACCGCGGCACTCGTGTAGCCGCCAGAAAGCTTGACCATAGAGGCTTGACATTTAAAGACGAAACGACTAGGCCGTTTGGAGAGAACTGTGGTGAATCCCGCAAGCGATTTGCGCGCAGCCTATGGTCAATAAAATTATATCACTATGCCATGAAATGCGTTAAAACACTGTTAACAAAATTGAACAAAATTAACTGCTGGCGCAACCGCAATTGTATAAAAAGCATCAAATATTGATGTAGAGGCAATACAAAGAATATTTGAATTACTTTGAAATAAATGTATTCCAATATATTCGTCGACGCTACTGCAAGATGGCGTTAAGAGCATAAGCGACCCTTACTTGCATTTAAGTTTGTAGTACGGACGAGAAGTGAAGTTGTGCCACTTATAGTCAACTGAAGCTAACCTTCATTCTTTTGTTTTTTTAAGAAACAGTTAACAATATTGCATCAATGTTTCTTCACAAATAACATTTGCAAAAGTTGTGTTACTTAAAAACATACTAGCATTGTGTTTTTGACGCTTGTCTACGCGCTAGTTGTCACTGAGAAACGCTTTTACGACAGTTGGGCTTGTTGCACAGCTCAGCTCAGCGCCATTTTGTTTAGTATAATGGCGTACGAACACGGAGTCTTTGGCAAGTTTCTGTGTGACGTGTGATTGTCACTTGTGCTGTAATATACCGGTGAAGCCAACGAGCTGACATGTGTTGTGCGACGGTTAAGAGCATGTTGTAGCGGACCCAACTCTTTTCATCGCTCCTGGTTACTCACCGGTGAGTAGCCGTGCTGGAGCAGCTGTGGCTGCGATTTTATTGAGCATCAGCAAATTTACAAGCTTTGTCTTCTTCTTTAGCAACAACCGGTGTCAAACGTGCATTCCAGCATTAAATGACATGAGGTTTTTCTGAGCTACTTTATTACTTGCAAATGTTGCTGAAAATCAAATTTAAGTTCAGCTCGCGGCAGTTTAGCGACATCAGTCCAGACGTATTGCCCAACGACAATGTTTTGTCAAGCTTTGACCCGACGTGCTGCAAAGTAGAGCACGAGCATGCTGCTAGTGGACGTTCGTTTCGTATTGATACCACACGCGATTAATCATTTTGTGGGTCGCAGATTATATTGATCATCGCTTACGTGTGCGTCAGTTTAGGCTGCGGTCATTGACGACTTGGGCCTAACTCATTAGGGAGCGTATCAACGCCCACTTAGTTTTGCCGTTGCATTCGACAGAGCGAACGTGAAAACTTGCTGCTTACATTCAGTCGGCGTTGAGCCGCGAACGCGCTTGCTGCATTATGTGTGTTGTATGCATCGTGTACACCGAATTGACGCACCTCCATTTGGCGTTGAGATTAGCAGTCGCACGACGTTAGAAACTTTGTGGCAGTGTGTTGGGCTGGTGTTTGGCAAATGTGTCGTAGGTATTGTCGTGTCAGCGCTGATGACGAATCCTTGTAGGTTACGCGATGTGGAGTTGACAGTGGTTCCCGTGCTCGAGTATCGTCCGCCGTAGTCGCGGTATTTGGCCACCGAAACGGGGTCAGCCGTGTGGAAGCGACACCTGCATTCCGCATCCATTCCCACGGCCCGTCAAAGCAACTTGTTCGAAGAGTGATCCGGTACCGTCTATTTGCCTTTCCTTTATTTATTCTTTTCTTTGTGTGTCAGTTCCGACTTCCACTTTCCGCGGCGGAGTCGATATGGATTATTAAGGTAGACTAGACGTCTTAAGTCCCGATCACATCGTGGTCCCTATACTTTCGATGCTGTACGCGCGATAGGAAAGTTTGCAGTCACGTGGCTCGTGTGTGCTGGGCAGTATTAGTCAACGTCCGCTGCCTGTCCTAGACTGCTGAAATTTTCCGCATGGCGTTCGCAGCCGTTCACGCCAAGTGAAAGTCGGCACAGAAACAGTGTCGTCCACTGCGAGATGTGCTTCTTTTTTTAATGGTTATCTATGCATTCGATTCTCCCTGTTTATTCTGTGGCCTTGTTCGTAAACATCTGCTCACCGTTAAACCCACTTGTACTGATACACTTATCTCGTGTATTCTTAGTTCTGTGTGGGGATAGAATTTTTTTTTACTTACATTTTGTTCATGAAATTATCACTCGTTATAGTCAGCCACTCTCCGTTCGTTTCTTGCACAAGTTGTCAATCTCGAAAGTAGGAAATTGGCAGGATTAGGGACAGAGGCGCGCTTTAGATAAATGGTGGTGGCGAGAAACTATCGCTAAACAATTTATGAAAGCAAGAAGACGTCGCTACTAATGCTTGTGTGCACTTTGCATGGACTGCAGCTGCGTGGGAGAGCGCCACTGATAACGGCCGTAAAATTGGCTGTGTCATAGACACGGGTTGTGATGCCCGTGGCGCAGTTGTGATAGTGCCGTCTCTTACGGCGTTGCTTGTTGTGATAGGTGTTACTCGATGAACTTTAGCCATCGCGAAAGGAAAACGAAAGCAAAACAAGGTTACTGCTTATTGCAGGTCTAGAGAGTTTAATGAGAGTGTGGACCAGGCATGGTGGTTGTGCTCCGAGATTGAGCAGGAATCAGATACCTGTCGAATAAATGGCTGGTCATGCTAGCTCAACTGTAAAATCTTAAGCATTTGTTTTTAAATGTTGTACAACAAGTTTACATATGCCTACATCGCCTAAGTAATTATGTAGATATATGTGAAATAATAAGGAGGTAATCCAGGGGCATTAAAGAGGAAGATTGCTTTAGCTGTATCAGTAGATTACTTTTCTACAATGCCGCAAAAGTATCTCTTACCTTGAGAATAGTAGAATAGTTAGGTCAGAAAAGGCGCAAAAGCCAAACACAGGTGGCAACGCTGTCGTGACGTTCCCGTGCCAACTCGCCGTGGTGTCACATGTTTGAGTGTCTGCTCGGGCCTAGTTAATTTTTTTTATTGGTAAAGTTGGACTGAATTGTATTGTAAATGAGCCAAACATTCAACTTGGAATGATTTAAAAACTTTTGTTGTGCCACAAATAGTGGCGTAGTAAATAAATAAATAAAAAAGGATCTTTAACCTTCAGTTTCTCCTCCAGTAATCAGTGTCTTACATTCTTAAAAGAAGCTTGCACGCTTTGGGGCTTACCTTGTCACATAGCGATAATTGTCATTTATCTTGCGTGCCTTTCCTTTCTTTAACACTGGGCACCCGGTAGTTCTAGGTCACAAATGGCATGTGCGTTATGAGCGTAACATAGCATTCTAGATGGTAAAGTAGCGAGGGCAGAGTTTTCAAGAAAGGAAATGCAAGCTAGGTAGATGACGGTTATTGTTGTGGGACAAGGTAAGCCACAAAGGGTCCAAACTTTTTTGAGAGTGTATCACGAAATTAACGAAAAAAGAGGTTTAAAAAAAAATCTTAGTCTAAAATGATGTACAGTTTATGTGAATGTCATTTTAATGTGCCTGAAAGAGGCTGGTTGATCTTTGTGACAGGCAGCGTTGTCATCCTTGGCCTACTTTTACGTGATTAGTGGAGCGACGTCATCAACCTACGGAAGCTGCTGAAAATAAGTACGGGCGTATTCACACCGCCGATTCACATCACTAAAACTCACCGTGGACGGCAATGTTATCATTTCAGCGCAAAAGGGAGCACACAAAGAAAACACACTATCCTCTCCCACATGTGTTCCTTTTTGTACGGAAACAATGTTTAGCATATAACACCAACTCGCCCAGAAACATGTCTTTTCAATGTATGACGAAGCCAACTTCGACAGCGATAACGTGCACCTGTCGCCACATTGTCAAATTGCGAGGCATCTTACCCATCTGTCAGCATCTACTTCTTGACTGTGGATATATGCATTTAGTAGAATTTTGTCTCTGTCTTACTATACAAGCTTTCTGGGCACAACTCGGCTATTTGTCACTTAGCTAAAGTTGGACATAAAGCATGAACCATTACCGGTATTAAAAAAAGACAGATGTTGCTGCTTGGGATGACGTACACTGTTGGAGAACACATCTAACCTAAAGTTCTGTGCCAGAAGCAGTTCTTGAAAATCAAGTCAACAATTACATGTTACAATGATGTAATGAATGATCTGCTGTTACCTGTGGAGCTGGATAAAATAAATGTATGGGGTGTATGAAAGCAAACAAATGCAAGGAAACCCACTACTGTGCAAACATATCTGATAAGTAGAGGTGTAGAGGTATGAAATGCAAACAGTTATGGGGGCAGTGTGAAAAGGCACAACAATGGCCAGTTGGCTGGGCTGAAGTCAACTTGTTTGCTGCCACTAAAATGGAACTACTGGAGAGCAAATGTTATCTTCTGCATCAGTGAATTCCTGCGTCTTAGTTTGCTCTGGCAGCAGCGTGCCTTGGAACACTGATGAGTGACTCTGGGTGCTGAACTTTATGCTGGAAAGATCTTTGCATGTCGTGAAGTTTTTAGGGCATCGACACGCCACAGTTCTTCCTCTCTCACGTGCGCTCAGGTTGTAGCAGTAGTATTTTAGTCCACAATAAAGAAGAGCTCTAAGAGGGCTATGCGCAGCGGTGCTTTTGTCCGTAAACTAAGTTTTAGCAAAACACATGTAGATGACCCGCATTTTGGTTTATTCATATCGGTGGCGGGTTAATTGATTTCGCTTTTTAGGCTCTTCGTCGTTGTTGATAATCGCTCGAGATTTGTTTCGAAATCATTTGCAATTTATTTTTCTGAAATTTTACCACCAGTCCGAAACTTCAAGTGGCATTTGTAAAGTTGCAGGCTGAATCTGCAAGTAGTTTATTAATTGTGCAAAAGCTTTTATTCGCACATCTATGCTATATATTTCTAAGCAGGGCAGGGAGAAGCAGACTTTCTAGCTGGTTTCTTGGTGTTCTCTATGTAAGCGCACATGTACAATCAGGATTGTACGTGTGCCAATTGTCAGGATTTCTTTAGTTGTATATACATATATTTATTACCAATATAGCCAAAGTGAAATTTTGTGGCTGTTGGACTTAAACGTGGTCCAATTTGATGATTATGTCATCGACTGACACCTTGCGTGTCATGTTGCTTTAACCCATGTCCTAACTACCTGTCTACTTCTTTATCTTCGCGAATGTACGGTTGACGCACGTAAATCTCGCGATAATGTCGAGTTTGGCATCTTGAGCCTAACTCTACTATCGGTTCAAAGATCTTATCAGTGCAATAAAACACGTTGCTGGGCTAGTTGACAACATAGACGGCTAGTGCGCCTGTCTAGGTTGCTTCTGTCGTGCCTCTCCTTTTGTTGCGCCACAATTCCGGCAATTAATCTTATCAGTGTTTTCCAACCTTCATGCGTGCTAATCCTTTTGTGCGAGATAATCGTGAGGCAGAGTTTCTGTACTACTACGAAGAATAGTGTCAGCGTTCTCCTCGAGGGAATAAAAATATTAAAGGGGTCCTGAACCACTTTTTATCTAAGTGGAGAAAGACATTTGAAGTGAAGATAGCCTATTTCATAACCACTTTGCCGCAAAAAGTACTTCAATGCGTTCAGCAGAAGCGGAGTTATCGGCAATCAAACACGGTCACAGCTGTGCTCCCCTTCCTCCTCCAACGCCTTGCACGGCGAAGAATACGGCGGAGCAGTGGCGTAGCTAGGTCGCGTGGCACCCGGGGCCCTTAGGTCTTCTGTCACCCCCCCGCTGGGTGTAGCTGGCGGAAAGAGGGGTGTGTTAGACGTATATGACACTCCCCCCCCCCCCCCCCCTCACTGGCCCCTTGCACCCGAGGCCCACGGCCCCCCGGCCCCCCCTGTTGCTACGCCACTGCGGCGGAGACGTCACCGTGGCGCGCAGTTCAAATTTCCGATTTGGTGCCTATGCCGCGCTAAACGTAAGCCAAACGCGGCTGTCCTAGATAGCCGCAGTGCGCTTAGCCACTGGACTCGTGGCGGCACCTCGCGGCGGCCGCGGTGTAGCCGAGCGCAGCGACCAATAGCAGTCGCGTATTCGAGTGTTCCTTATGACGAAATAAAGCACACGGAAAAGAGCGAGGAGCATGGGGTTTTTGAAACGAGAGCGTTTGAGAAAAAGATGACTTCGCGCCCCGCTTGCGAGGTCCACGGACCGCGTACGACAGCAGAACTTGGCTGAGATGTTCACAACAGCGTATGCTACCCGCGCACTATGTTATTTCACCAAGCCCGAAGGGTGGCTCAGGGCCCCTTTAAGTCGATCTAGATCGGTAGATTATTCCTCTAGAAGTCTCTAACCTTTTTATGTGTGCCAATATATCACTTTGTCGGGTAGAAAATGGCCCCCGAAAGTTCTGCTGCTGCTCATCAATTCGAACCACTCGCGCCACGGTCACGAATTGATGTAGTCTCCACGTGACCTCCCTCGTGCCGTTCTTTGTGAATCAGCCAGTGCTAATGTCACAAAGTAAGCAAGTGCACTCGTAGAAAAAATTTACACCCTTTGGGGCTTATCTTGTCCCACAACAATAATCATCTGTCTTGCCCGTGTTTCCTTTAACGCTGCGTGCCTGGTACTGCCCAGTCACGAACGGCATGCGCGTTATCAGTGTGACGCAGCATTCTCGACAGGAAAGTAGCGAGCGCCGAGTTTTCAGGAAAGGAAACGCAAGCAGGGCAGATGACGATTATTGTTGTGGGACAAATATACACCCCAAAGGGTGCAACCGTTTTAAGAGTGTAAGTGGTCCTGATCCTTTTTGACTCAAGGCAGGCGTTTGTCAACGCCACATCAGATGTTGAAAGCACGAAAAGGAAAGATAGTAAGTAGAGAAAGGACAAAAAGCACTGTTTTGTCACAGGCACAGTCTGTCAGGCTGTGGTTGGTCTGGTTCGTTGTACTCTATAGCTTCAGTCGCCTCGGATTTCACCAAAGCCACGACGATCCAATCCGCCAGCCATGCTGGTTCAAGTCAGCTCGTCTGGTCGGCCGTGATCTGTCGTAGTAGCTCGTGTGGCTGAGGTGGTCGGCGGCCGCTCGCTGTCGGAGTTCGCTGTTACTGTGATGGGGTGCCTCTAGCCGGGCCATGTCTGTCTGCGGTTTTGCTCCGGATTTTCGGCTCGCCTGCCCAGTCGTTCCCACTGTTCTAGCCGGCTCTCCATAGTCTCGGCGCGTGCAGTTCGGTCGTCCCCGGTGAGACCAGTCAGCGCCAGGCTCTCTGCCAGGGGGCACGATCGGAGATCTGCGGGAAGCCTCCAACAACAACACAACAGGTGGCGTTACTCCTGTTTTCCATTTCAGCCATTTCTCGCGTGCGAAAAGTCTCTTCTCGCCACGAATAACGAATTCGTTATTACAGAAGCCTAACCTTTCTAGCTAGCTCGGCTTAATATGTTGTTTTAGTGTCCCTTTAAAGATACACATAAATATGAACGAGTTTCGCCTGGTGAATTTTCTTTCTTCAAAATGTCATTTGCATTTACTTCGCGAAAATAAAAACATTCATGTATTTATTTGTGCCTCAAATGGCCCCTCAAGGGGTATTACGTGAGGGGTGGGACTTTTGTGAAAGGAAACATGTTTCATTGCGCTCCTTGAAGGCGGCGGCGCAGCGCCATGTCTGGAGAGAGGGCCGTTGCAGCAGTTTGCATGAAGAACCGAAGATGGTTGCGAGCTTGGCCAGGAGGATGAACAACTTCAAGCGCTGTGGCTTGCACTGCAAGATGATCGGTGGCTACAGGAGTGATGGCAGAATTACCGAGCTGTGAATGATGGAATTTGAGAAATGCAAAGGCGGGATATTTTACGTAGGTCGAAAAGTTGGCACGTGCTTTGAGTTGGGTAACACTGGAATGATAAGAAAAATAAGAGCAAGAACTGAGCCTAGCTGCGCGGGTATGAACGCTTTCAAGGGTTTTAGATAGGCCATATTGGTAGGTATCCCATATTGAGCATGCGTACTGTAGTTTTGGACGCACTAGAGTAAAATAAGCTAATGATTTGACTGAGGGTGCAGCTAGGCGCATGAAGGTTGTTTATTAGAGCGAAAAATGAAGGGCCAAGTTTCTCTTTGTTAATTTCACGCCGAAACCGCAACGCCGGACCGATAGCACGATGTCGCCAATACTGAAGTATTTTCGCGTGTTCTGGCAGTGTTTTTAAACCTGAAGGCTCGCCGTTTGAAGCTTTTGGCTCCTTTGTAATGAAATGTAATATTGCTTATCGATACCCGCCGCGGTTGCTTAGCGGGGACGGTGTTGCGCTGCTAAGTACGAGGTCGCGGGATGAAATCCCGGCTGCGGCGGCCGTAGTTCGATGGAGGCGAGATGCCAAAAACGCCTCTGTCCCGTGCATTGGAGGCATGTTAAAGAACCCCAGGTGGTCAATATTGGCGGTCCCCCACTACGCCGTGCCTCATAATTACACACACACAAACACGTATATATATATATATATATATATATATATATATATATATATATATATATATATATATATAGTGTAAATAGAGGAAGAAGGCGCTCAACACATGACCTAATTCGAAATTTCACCTTCAAATCATTGCCTCTCCCACCTATAGGGAGGCAATCTTGGCATGGCTTGTGGCGACGTCAAAAAATGCGGGGCCACCGTTGTCATTGCTTCGAAACATTCCAAAACCACATGCCTACCGAGAAGATACACGTCCACCGCTGCGCACACGGAAAAGCGAAACCGTGGTCAATGTTGCCGGACTGCTGCTATGTATGGTGACTGAATTTTTTAACGGGTCTTGAAGGCCTTGAAGAAGACAAGTCCGCTTGTCGAAACGTTGGCTCCTGCTTTCACCTTGTTCTCGGTTTGCTCATCGTCAAGCGTATTTAGAAAGGTGAGGAGCAGAACTTCGCCATTATCTTTAGTTGCCCAACAGTTTCTATGTGTGTACCGACGCACGCACGCAAACAGACACACACGCACAAGCGCTTATGGGTCCTGGCAAATATACACACTGAAGTAGACGCACGTATGAAGCGATTTATTGGCGTTTCGCCTGGGCTCCGACCGAAACGTAAATAAATCGCTTCATACGCGCGTCTACTTCACTGTGTATATATGTGCGATTCTAATTTATACCTGCAAGTTTAATAATTTCATCACACCACCTAATTCTCTGGCGCCCTCGACTACGCTTACGTTCCCTTGACACCCATTCTGCAACTTTAATGGACCACCTGTTATCTGCGCTACGCATTACATCGCCTGCCTAGCTCCATTTTTTCCCTCTTAATGTTGACTTGTATATCAGCTACCCCCGTTTGCTCTCTAATCCACACCGCTGTCTTTTTATCTCTTAGCGTTACACCCTTAAAAATAAAGTTAGTAAATAAGTAAATTCACGCGTTGACTAGATACTATCTAGTACTATCAAGCGGCTAGTAAATCTAATAAGGGTTGCCTTTGCTAGGCAGAAAGGTTTCTTAGTAGTTTTTACGAAGTAACTAGTTAGCCGCTACTACCTCGTCTAGCCGTGGCCTATTATGCTCCGATTGTGACAGTCTTATGCAAAATTGAGGTAAACTGTAGTGCTGTTCATTATGTTGTACTAACGGTTATGTACGACGTCGTAGCACACATATATGCAGACAGTAGGCTTTAGGAATTTGGACACAAAGCTTTGATTATTTATAGATACATAGGTACTGACCGGTGTAACACATACTCCCTCAAACTAGGGCTACAAATACTCTTGAAGCTGCTCTTGAGCAAGTGTCGCGTAGCACCTTTGTCGTTCTGTATGTGTCACACAGGGTGTCTACCAACCGGGAAAACTGGCAGTTCTCTGGGATTTTGAATAGTGGCGAAATATTCAGAGAAAACTCGGGGAATTTGTGCTTCTATGAGGGAAAATTCGCTGTCGTTTTATTGAAAGGGAATGAAAGTCGCCCTAATGCTGGCTCGAGTAAAAGAGAGGAATCGTAACGAATTGTCTTTGATGCCGTTTCGTCGGCTGGAGAAGTTGCTAGTGCATAGTCAGCGACCGATTTTCCGGACTCCCGATTTTCGGGACATGCCCGTTAGTGCGGGCGGCTTCGTGGCACCACCACGTACTTTATGGAGTCAATGTGTTAGAACGCCTGAAATTTCGGACGCCAGAACCTTTCGCCGTCTGATTTTCCTGATTTTTTTTGCCGTGACCGCATGTCCGGAACGGCATTTGTCAAAGCCAACACCGCCGTTTTGATGATCTCGCCGCCTCGAACCGGTGCTGTGGCACGCAGATCCGCTGGCAGCCGTAGCCACCACCAACGTTACTAGACAGTCTGGTAACGTTGGCCACCACCGCGGCAACGCGAGGCCTAGCCGCATCGACGTTCGCTATTAAGGTTCTTGCCGACCGGTGCCGTGATTTTGATTTAAAGAATTCGCCGTTGTCAGCAATGGTACCGACTCCTCCTGTGTAATTGTCGCGATTGGCTTCGAAGATTAGGATACGGCGCGTTGCATAGTGCCGGTTTCCGAAAGGCAGCTTCGTCTCAGCACAGCAATGTTACGCGGCGAAGCGTACGTGAATTATTGCGGTGAAAGCTTAACAAGCGTGGAAAGGGACAATAGTCACGGGACACAGTAAGTATTCCCTATTTATACACGCGTGCACCCGCCGTCTTCGGTGACAGTACGAGCACCGGTATGGCTAATAAGTGTACTGGCAGACCTTCAGAGCTTTTTCGGACGTTGACTGTACAACTGACCAAGAGGATGCATCAAATGGTCTGTGAGGCGAACGCGCGGCGTTACGAGGTCTAGAACAGAAAGGACCGACGCATTGAAGAATGATCAGAAAGGAAACTGTGCCGCCTCTTCTTTGAAGGAGCATGAGCTCAAAAAGCAAAGTGTTAACTGACGCCGAGATGCAGGTGACCCTCATCCAAACCAGAATAAACCCTCTCAAGCAGTGAAACGCTACACTGAGGTATTGTGCGCAGGCTGAGATTATGGCAGGACAGTTGAGGTTTACTTACCAGCTGCTGAGAGAATCTCATTTGCGACAAAGTTTGGGCCTAATAGCAATGTGCTTGCTATCAGTTGATAGAAATAGCTCATTTTCGAAAATATTTGCTTCTGTATGCATCTCTCTTTATTCGTATTTGAAAATGTTCCCCTTGATTTGCAATGGGCGTTATCATTTTCTTTTTTTTTTTGAAGAAATTCTCTGTGCATTTTACTAACCCATCCCTTCAGTTTTCTATTTTGAATAAATTAAACACTACTATTTACTATTCAAACAAGATTAAGTCGTTTTTTTTTTAACGTGCTTACTAGAGAGTGACAGCATCGGGCGACTTGGTGTCAGCCCGTCTTGACATCACTCATCAGCACTGACATCAGCTCGTATTCCGCGTCTCTCAGGAAATTTTGCGAAGGGACTCGGGGAAAACCTAGACACTTAACTTAGACACCCTGGTGTGTTCTTGCGTATCGTTGCTTGTTGGCGATATGTAGTACGCGCTTACCCGGCGTCAGTGCGCGTTAATGTTCCTTGTATATAAATTACCTATATATATAACCCTTAATTGATGCCTTAATATGTAGCGAAAGGACGTGGTTCTCTTTTGTTATATATATTTGTTATTTTACTTATGCTTTTACAATACCATCAGCTTCATATGACAATGCAAGCGGCACGTATAAATCGAATAGGCGCCATTGTATTGTTGGTAATTATGTTTCATTTGCGATAGTAACTGCACTACCGAGGTGCTATTTAGTTAGTATGTTAGTGCTTTTTACTAGCTTCAGCAGGTAGTGAAAAGTAATAATCATCGTTTTACTACCTGCACTTAATAAGAAGGCAGTGTTTTATGCGACAAGTAGCGTGTTAGTATATATTTAGTGAATATTACTACCTTTTTTTTTTTAAGTGTGTACTCCTAACATTTTTCGTTCCATCGCTCGTCGCGCCGTCCTTAACTCCTGAAACTTCGTTAACCTCCAATTTTCTGCCTCATATGTTAGTGCCGGTAGAATGCAATGATCAGTCATTGATCCCGGCTACGGCGGCCCATTTCAGTGGGGCGAAATGCGAAAACACCCGTGTACTTTTAGATTTGGGTACACGTTAAATAACCCCAGGAGGTCCAGATTTCCGACGTCGCTCACTACGGGGTGCCTCATAATCAGATCGTGGTTTTGGCACGTAAAACCCCACAATTTAAATTTAATCAGTGATTGTACACTTCTAAAGGATAGTGGGAAGCTCCCGGTCACGATTTGGTGATGCCTGCCATTGTGCCGCAACCCATTTTTATTCTTTTGTAAATTTCCGTCTCGTGATCAGGGTCTTCTGCGAGTAATTGACCTAGATAAACGTACAACTGCACAGACTCTAGAGGCTGAGTGCCAATCACAAATTCTTGTTCTTTTACCAGGCTATATAACATTGACTTTTTCTGTCATATTAATCTTCAAGCTAGTCCTACACTCTCTCGGCTAACGTCCTCACCCATTTCTTGCACTTCATCCCCAGTGTTGCTCAATAGAACAGTGTCATCTACAAACTATAGATCGCTGAGATATTCGCTGTTGAAGCTCACTAGTAATTTTTCCCAGTCTAATAGCTTGACTACTTCTAAGCCTGCATTGGAGAGGTTGTGTCTCCTTGCCTGACCCCTTTCTCGATAGGTATTTTTCCACTTGTGGAGAATGAAGGTAGCGGTGAATTCCCTATAGATAGATATTTGCTACGATATTCACGCATACTTCTCGCACCCCTTCGTTACGCAGTGCCTCCATGACTGCTGAAGCAACACAGAACATTCTTAAGAACTTTGCCCTGAGCGCACACTTTTTGTCATACGTACGCACATTAGAAGCAGCACACAAGCAGCAGCAAAACTTGGAACAGCTTAGGTTGAAAAACAACACATGCATTCTCTTTAGATGCACGGGCTTTACCGTGCATATTAGCTATGTTAATTAAACATGCTCGAAACAAGCACTTCACGTACTGGTGGTATACGGTGTCGTGCGCTGCCCCAAGAAGGCAACGGAAGGACCGTTACAATTTTTTCCCATGCATTTTTTTTCCAATCTCGCTTCACGGCATCTTTCAGCACAGTTAAAACTTTTTCGCAAACATTTATTTTTTCGTAGAACATGACGCAGCGTTCGTAAAATCGTAGAACGAGCTTAAATGAGTAAACTTTACGAAAAAGAGTTGGCAAGTATGCTGACGTGAAAGCAACGAATTCACAACGGCTTGTCTCATTGTTTCTGTTGCATGTCAGCGTGTTGGGCTGCACATGCTTTTCCTTTCCTTGATTGAGTTCTTGTGCTCTGTTTTGTGTTCTCAGCCTAGTCGCTCAAAATTCATGTTCACGCGGTGTACCCGTTTGGTGCACGATGCTCGGTAACATTTTATGTACGTTATATAGAAGGCGCGTTGCATTTGCAAGTGAAAAAGGCGGCGCTATATTGTCCGTTATCTGCATGGCGACGCGAATACCTCCGCAAAGAGCCATTGAAATCACGAGTGCTGGCCTGACCTTACGAGCCCAAGGCGCGCCTCTTGAGTGGCGGAGACAGCTCGCCCGATAAAAGGCTGGTAAGTATTTGCTGCCTCTACCGAATGCACTCGGAAGAGAAAAACAAAGAGGAAATTGCCTGGGGGCTGGTTTGTGCCATGGCTAGCATTCTACCCTTTAGGCTTAAAAATTTTTTTTTTGTACACGCCTGAGAGAAGTCGTAGCTGAAAACTGTTTATTAATTCTGACCACCTGTTCTGCGCACAGAAATATTTCACACCACAATGGTTTGACAGCGATATCTATTAAAGGTTATTTCATGCTTTTCTCGTGTCGTCTGTCGCGGCTGTGTATTTGGCACAGGAAATCTACCACTCCCCCCCCCCCCCCCCCTCCCAGGAAAAGAAACGATTTGTTCCCATCTTATCCTTTAAAGGGGAGGGCGCTAATATTACGAACGAATTAAGCACACTTCATACACCCACAAGGGTTTTGAAACGCAAAGTGTGTACATAGCACCGCGCAATGAAGCTGCCATGAAAAACAAAGCGGTGCCAGTGCACGACTTGGGCTCGAGAAAGTGCGCTATGTTCTTCGTTGTTTATGAGAAACGACTCTTTTGTGCCGGATTAATCCACACCGTTGGGATATTGCGGCTGTTATATGCGGTTATAGATATTTAAAAAAATCAAGGTCACATAAGGCTATGGTCACGTATTTTTACACCGCCAACGTAGAAATTATATAGATGACTGGGCAGGGACAGCAAAATGACATTGTTCGCAAGCGCACACTTAACGCGCACGGTGTGTCAATGCCTGATAACCGTAACATTAGCGAAAGAAACATGCCGCTCCCCTCATCACCACGGGCCATCACATGGGGCAACGGCCCCATGTGATGACCCGTGGCGATGCCCAAGCGTCTTAGTTGACTTGTTCAGCGGCCGTAATTCCACATTTCACTAAAATGTGGCTAGTTTTACCGCAGTTTGACTGAACGGGCCGGTGTTAGTCGGTGCTTAGTGTTTTATTAGCGCATGTAGATGTATAGTACGACGTAAGCCCATATACTTATAATTTGCGACAGGTTACGTTATAGAGCAGCAGAGTGAGAGTTGCTAGCCGAAATTTACTATCGGATATATCTGCGTGGGGAAGCAAGTTGTCCGTGTCACTGGCGCCGCACGTATACGTGCGCTGTAGTACGTTCAGACAGCGTGTGCGTTCACCTTTGAACTCTTTCCTTGCTCCAGCGGTTGTGACACTAGAGAGTTTTAGCCCAGCGGGTTTACGGCCAGCGGAGCGGAGCGGTCTCCACCGTTGCGCCAGCGGAGCGGCTCGCGAAAAAAGAATTTTAGCCCAGCGGATCACCCGCTCGAGCGGGGTAAAGAGCGGGGCGCTCTGCTGCCCCACCTAGTGGTTCGAATAGGAGTTACTGAGAAATGAAATTGAATTACGCTTGCTTTTATTATGCAAGAAATGTTGAATAAAGATATATTACATGTTCTCAGTGCATTATTTGTTAATAATGTACTGAGTACTAATGTACGGGTCAGCGCGGCAGTCGCCGTCTTCGATGCAGAACTGCCGGCGTTCATGTTCGCGGCTGCCGTCTTGCATTTCCCATGCACGCCCGCGCGCTGCGTATACCCTCCGCTGGGGAGTGCTTTCCAGCGGGCGTAAACGCTGCTCCGTAAAACCGCTGGCCGCCTCAGCGTGGTGCGCATGCGCAGTCGCGTCTCCGCTCGCCCGCTCCGCTCCGCTGGCCGTAAACCCGCTGGCCGTAAACCCGCTGGGCTAAAACTCTCTACTGCGGTGGTCGCATTGTGCGTCACGTGTTGCGCTGCTAAGCACGAAGTCGCGGATCAAACCCCGCCCGAGGCGGCCGCATTGGGTGGGGACGAAATGCAAAATCACCCATGTAGTTCGATTTTGGTGCACGTTAAAGGGCCCTTCACCAGGCACCATAGCAAATTTGGTTATACGTTGGAAGTTGTTACGTGTCCTCTCGGGAATGTTCTGCCACAAAAATTTTTCAAATCGGCTCATTAATAGCTGAGATGGAAGCCTTCGCAAGCGAAATCCCTTCCCTGCGTTCTCCCATACGACACCTCGAGGAGCGCGTGACGCATACGTCACAGGCCCCGCCTTCATTTCTTTTCTCGTCTTTTTTTTTTTTTTCGGCACTACGCATTTTCGCTGACTTCGCGCGGTGCACGATTTTGAGCGCTGTGCACAAGGAAGCATAACTAGCGGTATCATTCAGCGCTACACGAATACTGAGGCAGAACAAGCGGATCGAAGAGCATGATCACGCGCTGGAGCACGGTAGAAAATGGCATAGTTTCGGTACCTGCGCACGTGACCGCACGACCGTGGGAACAAGCAGACGAAGCGGAAGTACATCTCAGTTCCTTCGGTTCGAAGTAAAACAAAAAACACTCAGACATTCCGTTTGTGTGTTTTATTACTTCTCTAAACTTAAATTCGGTAATTCAAGCAACAGATCGCACAGATATCCTGAATAATTCTCGAAGTTACGTGTCGCCATGAGTGACGTCTCACTGCAGACACGACTACGTAGGCGCAAGGGCACGACTACGTCACCGTCGGGATTGGAGCGCGGCGGCCGCGAGGAGAATGAAAAGCGGTGTTCGGTTGAAACTGCAGGTCTTTCCGCGGCGCGTACCGATGTAATACTTTGCTGACACGAGCGTTATCGCTCAGTGTGCGATCTGCGCTTAGCTCAAAATGGCCAGGTGTGGTGAGGGGCCCTTTAAAGAAACCCAGGTGGTCAAAATTAGTCCGAAGTCCCGCACAACGGCGTGCCTCATAATCAGATCGTGGTTTTAGCACGTAAAACCCCATAATTAACATGGTGCGTGACGCCCTCGTCACATGAACTACAGGCTGCAGTGGGTGTATATATATATATATATATATATATATATATATATATATATATATATATATATATATATATATATATACACTGCAGCCTGTAGTTCATGTAATGTAATAAATGTAATGTTTGCCGTCGCTTTAAGATGCTCAAATTATTTGTTGTTCATTCCGCTTAATTAGATAATTAGCCTCAAATAATTAATCAACTTCTCAAATATAAGTAGATGAAAATAAGTGGCAATTAGCAAATTGTAGAGCAACATGAAAAGCTCCCGATACAGCTTTCTATTTCTCAATACGTGCTACGTAAAAGTGTTTTTCCGAGCGTGAAAGAAGCCGGCAAATCCACGTAGAACCACCGCGCGACTGGCCGCTCGAGGCACTTTGTGTGTATTCGCGGGCTTCTTTCACGCTCGAAAGAACGCTTTTATGTAGCAGATATTGCGCAACAGAAAGCTGCATTGGGGGCGCGCTCCACCATTGGAAAAGCTGGCGCCACCGTCGGCGTGACGTGGCATGAGGGATCACGTGGACACAGCGGCCGCGTCGGCTGCTTCGGAAGCGCCGAAGAGAGCTGAAAACGAAAGTTTAAAGTTTCACCTGCGCTGCGGTTCTGATAAAGTGGCGATGCTTTCCCGCCCTGGGTGTCTGCTTGACATTTGAAATCACTATAATAGGTAGTGGCTGCCTTTGGAGGTGTGCAGCATGGTAGGCTACTGCTCGGTGCCGCAGGGCCGGACGTACAAAACGGAGCCCGCTGTCAGCCTTATTCACACGTAGCCGCAGGACCAGGAGCTGCGTGAAGCTTGGCTCGCGAAACTTAGAACCGGCAAACAGCCATTGGCTACAACTCGGGTATGCAGCAAGCACAGACGCGCGGAATATTTCTGCTACGGCGCCGGGACTGCGATATTCGGTGAGTAGCAGAAAATGCGCACTGATTCGCCCGCGCTCCCTGCCCGGCCAATGTCACGACGGTTTGGTCTATGAACTTGTTGATGGTGGACACTGGCAAGTTCACTGGTTTAACAATAATCATCATGTGTCTTGCTTGCGTTTCTTTCCTTGAGAACGCTGTGCTCGCTACTTTCCTGTCGAGAATGCTCTGTCATGCTGATAACGGGCATGCCGTTCGTGACTTGAAAGTACCGGGCTCGCCGCGTTAAAGGATATGCGGGCAAGACAGATGACGATTATTGTTGTGTGGCAAATATACACCCCAAAGGGTGCAACTGTTTTTAGTGTTCCTCTCTTTAACACTCTTTAAAAAAATTAACCCTTTGAGACTTATCTTGTCCCACACCAATAACCGTTATCTGCCTTGGCCGCATTTCCTTTGTTTAACGCTGTGCACCCGGTACTTCCAGATCACGAATGGCATGCGCATTATCAGCATGACAGAGCATTCTCGACAAAAAAGTAGCGAGCGCTGAGTATTCAAGAAAGGAAACGCAAGCAAGGCAGATTATTATTGTGCGACAAGGTAAGCCCCAAAGAGTGCAGGCTTTAAGAGTGTAAATCATATTTAGTGAAGGTATCAATGTTTTGCGTGGAGAAACATTTGGGATTCATTTCACATTACACCCTTGGCAAAGTCGTACACCTCTGAATGTAACTACAAAATTAGGCCCTTCATACAGGAATAAAATCCCTTCACCTATTGTAACGAACACCACTAATCTGTGACTGACTTTTTGCTAAATAAACGAAGTCAACGAAAAACTTTTTTGCGACCGCGCGTGTATCAACACCATGACGCAAACACGGAACCAACCATTATTCACTAATTATCGCCGATTTATTAATAGAGTGACAGTGTTAACTTGGTGTACCGCGCGGTAATTATAAGGCAAGCTGCGCAGGTTACAGCCCACTTCTCGAGACATCGTAGAAGCTACTTGGCTCTTTCCCTAGCGCGGCTATTGGGCTTCGTAAGCCCGCTATCGATGGTTTGAAACGCCGCTTTCGAGATCTTAGCCACGCTCACGGACGCACTGTGGCATCGGGCTTGAAGGAATAGAACTCTGTTAAGCAGATCGTTTTTAAGGCGAAAGCCTTTCTAGGCCCATGGTGAAGTTTGTCTCAGCAGACCTGACCGACGGAGTGTCCGCTGAAGCGTCATCACGCCATATGAAGGCAGATTAAAGAATGAGAAATAATTGATAGTGACAGTTAACGAATGGTAACGCTATAATAGAGATTGGTAGAGGGTAATAATGACTAGTAATTACTAATAATGACTCCGAAATGACCAATATGCCTAACGACAACTTGTAACGACTACAATTCATGAGAAATGACTAAACATGTTTAGTAATGAACAGTACTGACTAATAATGACTGAAATGACTTGTAATGACTACTAATGACTATGATATGGCGAACATGTGTAATGACTGCTTGTAAGGACCACAATTGATTACAAATGACTAAAAATGCTTAGTAGAGAACACTAACGACTAAAAGAGAGAAGACGAAGAGAAGAGGCAAAGAGAAAGAGGCGAATGATAGGAGGAGGAAGAGTAGGCTGTCGCCGTTCACGTCTTAAAAGAGATTTTGAGAGACCCTGTAATTTTCTAACCGCTTGGCGGTGATTTTTGAACGTGCTCTGAAGATTCGCGATCGTCAAAGTAGAATGCAGAAATGTGCGCCTCCGGAAGGTGCGCGCGTGCGCTTCGAAAGATCACAGATCTCGTGGTTCCGCTGCAAGTGATTTTGTCGATGGATCGAGCAGCAGCGATGACGAAGCAAACCAGCACCGAAGATCGGCGGCCGCAGTCCCGTTAGTTCCGCCTCTGGCTTTGGCCTGCCATTGTTGTTGCTTGGAGTGTCTGCCAAGATGGAGACATTGAAACTTCTAGAAACGCTACGACAGGAAGACCGAGCAGGAAAGAGTTTACTACAAGACATGCAACGTTCCGCGATGTTTTACACCGAGGAGCTGCTTCGCCGTATGACACGCCCAACTACAGGGCTTGCCGTTAAATTTTTGTAGGGGAAGGCCTGTTCAATAAAAAAAAGTTTTTTTTTTTTTCGGAGATAGTGTCTATTAGACGGCAATACGTTTTGTATATGTCATCGTTCTTACATTTTTTTTTTCTTAGTAGATACAAACGTGTCTTTACAAGCGTCGTTCGATTTTATCCCACAATCTTGATTCTGGAAGAAAAGGGGTTAATCGAGGTGCTCGATTTTTATTAATCGTATCATGAGAAGCCAACAAACAGACTCCAAGAAAAACATACGGGAAGTTACTTGTACTTGCTAATTGAATTAAGGAAATGAAAAAGAAATAATGGAAATGAAAGTGGGAGAAAAACAACTTGCCGCAAGCGTCTTCGCATTGCTCGCACTCGTAATGCGTCTACATGATTCATCGTGTGCAGAGAAGAAAAATGGTGGAAATATATTTGTTGAGCCGCGTACGTTGGCGCTTGGGCGAGTAGTAGCGGTCATAAAAGCAAAGTAAGACTTTGAAACAGGCCGGCTGAGAGCGCAGCGATGTTGTCTCCAAGCTCGCACCGACGCCATATCACAGGACACGCCATCGACGAGCGTAAATACTACTAATCTTGCTGACAATGTAATTATGGAGATTCACGACAAAAAAAAAACAATGCACGCGTCCGCGTGTTGTCCATCCGTACGGAGTAGCCGGCGGCGGGTGTGTTGCCACCTGGGCTCAGTCAGAACCACCTAGCCTGGCTGCGTACACGTGCTCCGGTGACATCATTCTCTGACGTCGCCGGTACTGTGTGACGTGCCCCGGGAGAGGTGTATTTCTACGGCTTCGTCGCCACCGTTCTGTTACTTGTGCTTGCTCTGACTCAAATTTAGGCTAAGTATCGCTTATTTGGTATTCGGCATAAGTAGTCAGACAATGTAGCCCGAAATTATGCCGTTGACTTTAACACTACTACTGTCAACGTCATACTTGCCACCTCTATCACCTCGTGTTACATTGGGCGCCTCGGAACAGAAAGCGCTTAGGAAAATTTTTATTTGCAATTAGCTGTGACATTTCAGTGGTTTCAAGCAGGAAAATAGTGAGGGGCAGTTGACATGTTTAGAAGCAGTTCGTTTGAACGATGTAAATCGACGTCGATCGATTCGGCCCGGCTTTTAACTTGGCACGGTTCAAAGGTCCGAAAAAGTATAGATGCTTTTTATTATAACTTTCGAATAGTTCACTTCTGCTGACTCGCTGTGGTTGAATTTCGCGATTCGACTGTGCTCGACCTGCTTCGATGACACAAAGACTGCAGCGCCAGTCGGAGTTTACACAGATCTGCGCGTGTCTGGTTTCGTTCTGTCTGGAAGACGTTTTATGGAACGGTGTATTCAGAGAATGCCGGCTCGGCGTGCATCTTTATGTTGAAGCGTGTAAACGGGTGAAACATGAAGAGTAGTATCCTTTATGCATGATTCATTCATGTAGTAGTGAATACGTTTCGTTGTTGCTACGACGGATAAGCAAAGCTTTGCCCTAGCATTTTTGTCTTGGAAAAATACGTCCAACTTCGTCGCGTAGCAACGGAGTTGTATAGTCGCATCACTCCACCAGCAACACTAGGTCCTCGTGTGTAATTTGTGTGTGAAATGTCCCACGGTTATGAGGCACCTAGGTATACAGGGGATGGCCAGGGCTATGCTACTGGGGTCGACGTTTTACAACACTATGGGCCTGCTACTCACCGGCGTTGGGTAAAATCAATGTCAAAGCGAACGAATAGCGTATCAGGGCGCGAAATCTCAAATGAGTCCTCGTCATGTTTCTTTTTTTTCGACCCGCTGAATGCAGGAGCATCGACCTGTATACTTTTCTTGTAGCGTCTATCACCTCATCATAGTTTACCCCGGCCGCGTGCGATGTTATATGTGCTTTTCTCGATCTGTCTGGCGGGATCCTCCCTCTTTAGTTTCGCTTCTACTGCGTTCTACCATTGAACACTTGAGACCCCATAAACGCCATAGAAATTTGAGAGCAATTATTACTTCTTTAATATCTGTAGCACTGGTCGATAGCGCTTGCACGAACTTGCGGCGACCGAGCTTGGTGTGAACGGACACTTCGGGTTCCGCTCTAACCGCTTCTTCTTTGGGGCGGAGCTTGTAGTTCGCTGGAAATGGCCACCATTACCCACGGACAAGAGGGAATTGAGCGCAGCGCTTGCAACGTTATATAATGTTACGCTGGGGCGACCGTTTTGCGACGTCATTAATGTCTCTGAACTGAAAGAAGTGCGACGCTCACTGCGTACCGCAGGCAAGAATTCGTAGTTGCGGTGCCGTTACGTGAGTCGCACGATGTGTGCCACGTCCTTTAATTGTCTTCGTGCATAAAGTGTCCTCTACCAACTCTGTCAAATTACCGACGGCTCATGCCGGGTATACGGAGTTGCGAAACTGGCCGTTTAGAGCTGCTTACAAGAGCACGCGAAACTTGAAGGCGGGGAAGGGGTAGGGCTTACGAAAACGCTACTCCGGCTTACGAAGGTTCATCACTCCGCGCGGCGGAAGTCCTCGTACTAAATTGCTCTAACTTGCTTTTCTCACCCCCCCCCCCCTTCCCCTCTCTTTTTTTTTTATTCTTCGTCGGATTGCCTTACTTTACTGTCTCCCGAGTTTGCTCAAGTGCATGCCCGGCCGGTGTAACATGAAACCGAACCAGCGCAACGAACGCGCGTCGGCAGGGCTACTCAGAGATTTGCGGCTACGTTGTGGAAACGTGTGGTACACATGGGATCGTCACGAAGCCGGTGCGCGAAAGAAGCCTCCGGGGGTCTGGAAGTCTCCGTCGAAAAACTGGCGCCGGAACCCGGCAGCAGCGCGGGGAGGAACGCGGGCCCGTTTTGGCAGTGCGTGTGCGGCATCGATCGCGGCGCCGCTTGCAGTCGAGGAGACGGTCCCCCGCGCTCGCTACTCGCGCCCCGTGAGCAGCTGCCGAGCGAGCAGCAGCGTCGTCGTGCCGCTAGCAGTCGCGTTGGCTCTGGTGGTCGCGTAGTGCGCCTATGCTGCCGGCGTTAGTGCGCTGCTCGCCGTGGTCGCGTAGCTTGCCGAATCGTGGTCGGCGCAGCAGCTAGAGATAGGCTTTACGTGGTGCGCGATGATGCCTCCATGTTCTGGGAGGCCGCCGCCACCGCTGCCGCCGCCCCTGGCCCTGGTTTCGCCTCTTGGGCCGTGGCTACTGCATGCGGGCCTGGGCTACGTGCCGCTCAGGCGAGAACCGCACTTCCGGTGAGAACTCTGCTGCTGCCTTGCGCCCGCCTCCGATTGAAGCGTGCGCGGTTGGCGCTATCTGGCGCTCAATCGCTGCCGATAACTGGCCGGCCAATCGGGCCAGATTGCGTCGTATTCGCGCATGCGCACGAGTGCCCCGAACGCCGTCACGCGGAGCTGAAACTTCGTTGCGTGGACCGACACCGCAATCGTTGTGGTTCGCTGCTGTGCATAGACTTAATTGGGAATTATCGTCGAAACGGTCCTGCTTTTGTGCGCATTTGACAATTACTAACCAGTGGTGACGCTGTGGATACTGCTGATCGCGCGCTCCCGTTCTTAATCGCGCCTAAGCCCCCGGCGTTTTCTCTGGTTTCTCTCTGCAGGCGGCCGGCGTTACCGTAAATATAGTGAGGAAGGGGGCGGAACCGCGTGCGCTGTCTCCGCCCCCCCCCCCCTTTCCTCCTCCTGTCCCCTGCCGCGCTCAACATTCTATTTCACGATGCGCTCTAGCTCGATTTGCCCATATGTTATGTGTTCTCGTTCATAATCTAACGCGCACATGTCGGTCGGCGCGTCTCGGAGTAAGGGGTCGATGTTGTCGTGACAGCTGCAATGTTCTTGCAACAGCATAGGTGTTTATACCGTAGCGATGGCTCAAGACTACAATATACTTGTGGGTCTGACTCCCAAAGCATGTAAGATGGGAGCGGTATGTAAAACCGCTCGTCTGCAAAAGCTTTTTGAAGCTCACCTACCAGGGGCGTAGCCAGGGGGGGGGGGGGCTTATGGGGCTTGAGCCCCCCCCCGAAATTTTTTCGCGCTGTCATGCGCCACCGACCAAAACAACTCCCGGCGCCGGAAATCATGCTCGATTTCGTCTAGAATGTCCTGAATTCATGCTCGAAAAGACATTTTTGCGCGAACATAGCGAAATCGGGCTGGATTTCGCGGAAACGCCCATGCATCGGGAGTCACATACAGTAACGCAAGGAGCCCCACCGAGCACAAAATTTCAAGGGCGTTTTGATGGCGAGCGGGCTCGTCTCGGCATCTCGTGGAGGCCGCGGAATCTACCGAGCGCTTGGATTTCAATTCTGAAACTTTGTGGGTATAAAGTTGTCATAACATTTTGATACGAAAGGTGCATTGACATTTCCAAAGTCGTGCTTTAGATTTTCGATTCCGGAATTTTGTGGGTTTAATGCTGTTGTAAACATTTGACGCCAAAGGTGCATCGACCTTTCTGAAGTCGTACATCGGGCCATACAACGAGACAAGCCAAATCAACATACTATCAGACAAGTTGACAAAGCGCGCAGCGAGGTCAGATGAGACAAAGCGTTGTGGTGGTTCATTTGTGCCATCAGGTCGCAGAAAAGAATACGAATTTTTTTCACCTGCGTCAAAGCATCCATGTCAAGACACTAAAGCCAGCATTGTAACTAAGTTCTTATTTATTTTTCTACCTAGACTTTTATTCGTGAGGATACATTAAGCCTCTTTCTCATCTTTTTTTTTGTTCTCGCAACCCGCGGGCTGCCAATCCAGCCAGAGCGCATGCGTTTTTCTCGTGCTGCATCGACAACCGCGCGGCGCACTTGGATGCGCGTTCGTTTTTCTCTGGCCGACTGCCTTTTCACCTGGCAGAGTTTTGGACGCTTTCTGGCTAGCAGACGAGAAAAAGAAACAATGCATAGTCGCTCGCCGCCAGCATTGCGGGGACTCGACGGATTGCAACGCGTTCGCTTGTGTGCGCAAGGGAGAAAAGCGGGGAGGAAGCGCGCCGCCTTCTGTCGCACGCGATACATTTTGGGAGTGGAGGGAAGGGGGGGGGGTGCTGTGATCTGTGAATCTGTGGTTGCGCAACCTGTTTATTTGCCTTGTTTGACGCATTATATATAGTGACTTTTTGTAAAGTACGTATATTTATTGGAGACATACGTATATTTAAACATCTTGTTGCGAGGTTTTCTGTATATGCGCAGTGAACTTCGTTTCCAGTGCCAATTTTTGCCCTGTATCACGCTGTATCTTCACATATGTATATTCCATTGTATCTTCGCATTTCTAATGTACGAAGGCGAGTCAAATGAAAGTGAGACAACCCGCCCCGCGCAATAATGGTTCGGTTCATTATTTTCGAGGCATGCGCGTAGCACATACGCATCTCATTTACAAGTGACATGCAGAGGTGAGGTTAAATGTTCTTTAATGTTCTCATACACTGGGTTGAACAGGGTTACATGACATAATGGACACTCCAAAAGTTGAACAGCTTGGTGTCGTGAGGTTTTTGACAAATGAAGATGTTTCCCAAAAAGAAATTATTCGCCATATGGCTGCCGTATGCGTTGAACATTGCGTTTCATTGGCCACTGTGAAGCATTGTAGCAAACTGTTCAAAGAAGGACATGAAAGTTACAAAGACGATCCATGGCCGGGCCAAAGCCACCGTGCAATCATCCTCAACTCAATTGAAAAGGCCGTGGTTGCTCAGTGGCTATGGTGTTGGGCTGCTGAGCACGAGGTCGTGGGATCGAATCCCGGTCACGGCGGCTGCATTTCGATGGAGGCGAAATGCGAAAACACCCGCGTACTTAGATTTAAGTGCACGTCAAAGAACCCCGGATGAGGGTGACGACATTTTGTCTGCAATTGTGACCGAGGATAACTCATGGTGCCGCTACTACTAGCCTGAAACACTACGGCAAAGCTTACAGTGGAAGCATTTGGATTCACCACTCCCAAGGAAAACAAAGGCCGTCATTTCTGCTGGAAAAGTGTTGACTTCTTTTTAGATCGTTAGGGGCCATTATTGATAGAATTTCCTAAACCTGGAGAGCCTCTAAATTGTTTCAGATATTGTGAAAGGTCGGATCGGCTGCGTGTCGCAATCAAGAACAAACGACGTGGAAAATTGAGCATTGAGAACATGTTGCTTCACAACATTGCCCGTTCCTACGTCGCTGATGTGGTTAATACGAAACTGGCAAAGTTCAAGCGGGAAACGTTGCAACATTCCTCATGCAGCCCAGACCTGTTTCCTTGCGTCTTCCACATTTGGTAAAACTTGAAAGAACTGCTCAAGGGAACAGGGTTCGTGTCGGAAGATGACGTGTAGTCATTTACAGATTTTTGAGGCAGCAACCCAAGGAGTTTTATGAGACGGGAATTACGCGACTCGTTAGTAGGACAATTGTCTAAATACTCATGGTGACTACTTTTAAATAAAGTACCCCGTTTATCATATATTCGCATTGGCTCACTGTCATCTGACTCGCCCTCGTATATTTTGCAGAACTCCTGCTTTTTTACATGTGCTCTCTGTTGCGACTATAATTTCGGAGCAATTGCTCGCAATACACGAGCGGTGACAGCTGCTCCTGCGCAATACATTAACATACAGTCTAACAAAGGACAGCGTCATTGAGATTTTCCCTAGGTCGTTGCATATGTACGAAAATGTAAACAAGGTTGTTGAATGATATATATATATATATATATATATATATATATATATATATATATATATATATATATATATATATATATATACATGTAGATCCCTCGACTAATTCTGTAAGGAGGAGGCCGAGCGGCAAAGTGAGCCCCCCACGAACGAAATTTCTGGCTACGCCACTGGCACCTACGAAGGTATAATCAGCGTTTATAGAACCAAGTTGGACATGCTATAGAGCATGACACTAAAGCAAGACGGATGTTTATGTATTATTATTATTTACAACTACTACTATTACTACTACTACGCACTTGCCTGCCAATTTCTGATTATATGATTCGGCGCATTCTTCCGAAATGACCAACGGTTCGCGACATCCAGCTGTTGAGTTCGTGGGATCAAATCACGGCCGCGGTGGCCGCATTTTTATGGAAGCAAAATATAGTTCCAAGGACCCTTGTAGGACGTCTTTTTTTTTTAATTTGTTACTGTGTTTATGTGTTCATATGAATTCTAATACTGTCCTTGTAGCATTGCACACTTTATTTTGAGGCAGAAGTTCCAGAACTCGTGGACCTCTTTCTCTTTGTATTTCTTACCGATTTCCCCATTTGCAATAATAATACTTGCATGCCGTTGCAGGTTCACTGTAATAAATAAATAAATAAATAAATAAATAAATAAATAAATAAATATGCAAAGAGGCAACCCTTGATTTGCGCACACATGCGGTTGTAAGGCCTGATAAATAGAAGTGACCTAAGTACTAGGACTGCATGGCAGCAAGATGACCATTCTGGCAAGTTCGTCGATGTTCTAAACCTGCTACCTTCGTAGTTGAAAATTCAGCATAGACTAGCTAGACTTACACTACGGTGCAGTTCAAAGCCCAGGCGTGGCCACATTATTACACTGTAGGCGTAGCTCTAAGACGTTGGAAACTCCGATCATTTATACCTGCCGTGCTCTGAAGCAGCCGATCCTCGCCCCATTTCGCTGAAATCTCTGTGGCGTTCCACGGTAGATTACTAGTGAAACTTGATATGCACTGCCAACGCCCAGTACGATTGTGACGGACGTAACGACCGCTTTTCAGAGACAGCGTGTATCAAATCAAGAGACGACCGGATGCCAATGGCTCGCCGTCGAGGTCCAGCCAAAGCGCATCATCTCTTATCGCGCTGGCGGATGGCAGTTTGCAGCACCAGCGCGAAGCCGCTGTTTGCTTGCACCTTTGCTTTCTTTTTTTCTTTCTCTTGTTAATTCGGGCACTTAGCAGGTGACCGATCGCGTAACTTTCTTACTAGTAGATCAGATGAAAGTCTTTCGTGCCCGCGTGCGACGTCGCAGATAGTACCATGACCACGTAACCCGGCTGTTACCACACTCCGCGCTGACCGCCGCCTCATTCTTTGCTGGGGATACTCTCCACACTCGGCATTAGAAACATTTGTGGCGATATGCCGCGGAAATCTCGGTGAGAATTGAAAAACTGGGTAAGGTAGCGGTTACAAATTCGGTTCGGTATTGCCTTCTGGAGAGGCCGTGAAAGTTTGCGCGGCGACCGCTGTGGGAACACTTCTTTAGGCGGGGCCCCCGCGAACGAGGTCAATGGCACTCTAGGGAACCACAGCAAAGGTAGGGGGTGAGGGGTGGGTGGGAGAGGCCGTGCGTTCCGCTGTTGGCGTTCGATGTTTCGCGTAACGTACCCTCACTCTCTGCGTCGATTTGAGCTCTGGTGAATAGCGAGTGGGGAGTTTGTAGGAAGGGGGGCCTGGTGCACCCCTCACGTCTGGAGAACGCGCGTCGGGGCGGACAGCAGCTGTTTCCGTGCCGCCGACAGCTGGCCGCTCGGCCGACCGGAAGAGTGCGCGCGCTGCCTGCCTGCCGTGTAGCCCGCCGCCGCTACTCACCGCCGCTGCTCCGAGCACGGGGGGGCCCAGGCCTCCGGCCACATAAGGTCTTCAGCTAACGGCCGGGAGGCGCAAAGCGTTGAAAAGTACACGCGGCCATCGTTTAGAGCGCCGCTGTTACGACGCGTCGTGCATCTGTGGCGGCTGTGCCGTGTCGGACTACAGCGGCGGCGCGTCCTCTAGCACCTTAGTGCGCGACTTCGGTGTTCCTGTGGCGAGCGGTCAACACGGGAGCGTTCTCCCATCGGAGCTCGCGGCTTTCGCCGAGCCCCATCTTGCGTGCAGCTCAAGCAGTTCCCGCCGTGGTTTTGTGGAGGCTTCCCAGATGACATTGCCGCTGTGAGTTACGTAGCAGCCTTTCAAGCGATTGGTGGCCCTGGCGCTATCAACGCTATTATTTCGGTCAAGTGGCAGGCCCAAGACGTTGCCGCGAAGCATGTATTCCGTATTATTATTATTATTATTATTATTATTATTATTATTATTATTATTTCAACGAAGCTGTTTACCTCTATAGCTCATGTATGCATCCCCCGCATACGTTCCCAGGGGGCTACCCTGGCTGACTTACGTCTGTATCGGTGACACTAATGTGTGCGCCGATCCCGGAGATTGTGCAGTACCGGGCATGCGTCCCCAGTGGGTGTACCCTGGCCTGCTTATGTCCGTATTACCGTGCGTGGACAGGAATGCGTGGACCAATCCCGGAGATTGTACGATACCGGGCCGCCCCGCGGTGGAGGTGAAGCAGGCTTCGACCACTCCTCCAACTTCGCAAAATAAGTTTAATATTTTGGGTCCAATTCAAATAGAACTACATAAATTCGGCGTTGTAAAGTGAAACGCTACGCGCGCGCGCGCATTATATATATATATATATATATATATATATATATATATATATATATATATATATATATATATATATATATATATATATATATATATATATATATATATATATATATATATATATATATATATATATATCAGAAAGTGCATTTATTGTAGCAAGTTCGCCTTCGTGCGTTTTATTTGTTTTGAATCCTGTTTGACAAATACGTTACGTGGGCTTCTGTGGTTTTAGCGTCACCCGCGTCGGAGGTGCCGGCGCGGCTTCAGCAGTGGTTGCGGCATTGCATGGGAAGTGCACTGACCGTGGCGGCGCTTGGGTCGGCATAGTATGGTGCTGTATTTTAAAAGTGTATGATTTCATAGTGTATGTAGCCTAAACAGCTTCGCTGGTAATCCGTCCCCATATGAATGTTGCGGCCCCACGAATTATTATTATTATTATTATTATTATTATTATTACATGCCCGCTAATCCTTACGTGCACTCCTTTTTCTTTTCAGGGAATCCATACTTTGTTCTTGTGCATAAACATAGATAGTGTCACTTGTATTCCTGACTTTCCATCCTTAACTGACTGTAATCACATGCAGTACATTCACTGTCAGAACACTACTAGACTGGCTGCAAATGCTCTCCTGGTTTATGGTTTTCAAGATATATCTCCTTACTTTCAAAAGCCAAAGGTATTAAGCTTGGCGCATATATATATATATGTTTGTGAGAGGCAGTAATGCTTTGGGAGGCCCACATTGTGCTAAAGTATCCCCGAATTTTTCGGCAGTGCTATTTGTTGTTTTGCTTTTATTTAGTGTTCTTGGACTGGGACACAATGGTAATTCTTTGTGTGGTCCATTTTCACAAACTAAGCCAAATGTTCCCTTTGCAGATAGGCGTAGCTTCTAGAGTCGTAACATTCTTCCATGGCAGTACATTCCACTGACACTCTATATATGAATTATCATTACTAAAAAATGTGATGAAAGCAACTATAAGAGTGAGCAAGGTAGCCACGCTCACTTACAGCATACCATACTTGCCATTTCTGCACTTAACTGCTTATCAAAAGTGGTTAATGTTTCTTTTCATTGTGATTAGATGTCAGTAATAACACTGAATATGTTGCCGTTATGTTCTTTGGCTGAAGCCAGAAACGGACACATTGAATTGAAATATGAATAAGACAGGTGTGCTTGCACTTACCTTGTTATCTGTTTGTGCCGTTAGCCTCGTTGAATATAAATCAACTAGTTCAGCCTTAAACTGTCGTGCTGATGACTAGGTGGAGAGTGAAGAGTTCTGGTTCATGTTTCAGGTGCCTAGCTGCGGCAGTGCCCCCGCCGCGCCTGCTGCTGTGCTGTGAGGGCCGGCTAGGCCGAGTGGTGCCGTGGCCACAGCAGCATGGCCCTGCCTGCCCAGCCAAGTCCCTGAGGCTCACTCCCAGTGCGCTCTGGAGGAGACAGCAGCGCAGGCACCGACACCACCACAGGAGTGCCACCATGGGGCAGAAGGTCACTACCGGCCTCAAGGTCAGGCTTTGCACACCCACGGGTGGTGCTTCTTGAAAAGGGCTTAACTGGTGCAGTAAAACTTAAATTTAAGAAACTTCCTGGCAATACAATAGTTTTTACTGAGGTATGTGTACAACAGCCTTTCATCAAGAACGAAAGCATGTGTACAACACTCAAATGAGATCTCAAGCATTTGTGGACTGTCTTTCTACACTTGCTGGGAATTTCGGTGTGTTACCAGGGCAAGAAAATACTTTGCACATCTTACCAAACAGCTACCACTACAGGCTCAATTAGGTTGCATCTCAAAACGGAAAAATGAGGCAGCATAATTGTTCAGCTTGGTGTTTCTAGGTTAAGAAATGCCATAACCATTTTGAAGCAGAGTGCCACTGTGAGAGTTGATGTCATTGAACTGTATTGGCACCAGGAAGCTTCGTGAAGATGGGCTGCATGATGAATTCAGGCAATACTGTTTTGCAAGAAAGTTCATAGAACTGAAAGTTGCCTTTTACTGAAGGAGTTAAACTGAAGCTGTTGTGCATAGAGCTCAGTGTAACATTCCTGGGGCGAGCTTAGATTGTTCAAGTGAAAACTTTAGTAAAGCTTTATTGTATATTGAGTTATGAGCAGTTCTGCTTTCATACAGAAATATGCCGAGCCATGTAGGTACAAAGAAGGCGATGAATTCAAAGTGCAGATCATGTTAAGGAGGTGGGTAATCCAGACTGTGAAGCTCAACCCCCACAGGGCATCTTTTTCATGTGTCAAATCAATGAATATTCGAAACTTTCGAATGACGAACGGAATATTATCCTATTCAATTTGAAGACTGAATCGAATAGTCACTATTTGTAAATGGGAACATTTTTTTAATACTTCTAGAATATTTGGAAATGTCAACTGTGGTGAAATAAACGTAGATTTGGAACAAAAGTACAGTAATTTTTCACCCTACAGGCATAGTATAGACGTGAAACATAACTTGTGCAGTGGCCAAGGCTATGTCACTTAGATAGACATACTTTACAGGCTGTACAGTGATTATTCGCATTCTCTGAAGAGCCATGTGCATGCAAAGAAGCTACTTGTTTTTCTAATGCTCCATTGGTGCTTTTGATAAGCATCTTCATAACATTTTATAATGACATGGACTTACTAACTTTAACAATACTAGGATGTGAACATTCTTTTATGTTAATTTTGATAACGCTTGTTGATTATTTGAAAACCATTTGAAAATATTCAATTTGATTTGCTTATGGCACTATTCGATTCATATTCAATTCGGTCTCTAAAATCACTATTCACACACCCCTAGTACATTGTTCACCCCCCATTGTCCCTGTACATTGTTCAGATAGGACATTGTTCTGCCAAAATTATATTATGGTAGTTAGTACAAAGATTGATGGGCCCTCCTCAATATTGCTAGATCAGTAGACTGCAAGGAAAACAAATAGGCCTACCAATAAATTAGTCTAGGTGACAGTGCAAAAACAGATGATTACTGTGCTAATGTACGAAACATGAAGTAGGGTTCTTGTCTAAATACTATAAGTCTTCCACCAAGCAGACGTCTCTGTTTAGATAACTTGGTAATACTGTCTCTGCCACCTATTTTTAATGAAAGGTGACTTTTTAGCTTTGTAGCTTCATTTATCTTGAACATCTGCTTATGTGAAAGTCAGTTCATGAACACAGTGTTGTAAAATCTAGGTAAGTAACATTGCAGTGCACATGTATGTGCAGCTGTTGCTGAAGTCTACGTAAGAAATTCATTCTTGTCTCTAAATTAGCCTTCAACTCTGAAAATAATGTTTATGTGAAGTGCAAAGCTGCAGCATACCCATACAATGTTGAACAGCGTGCTTGAATTTTTTATTTTGGTTTGATTCTTCTGTTTTTTTTGGTTTGGACATGATTTTAAAGTATGCACAGATGGGGTTCTCCAACCGAGTTCTGTGTCATGCAGGTGGTTCAGCCAATGGAGGAAGAGAGCCTGGTGGGTCAGCCATCAGTTGCCCACCCAAGCCGGCCTGGCTGGATCCATGAGGTGCGGGAGCCTCAAAGGCCATTGCGACTCGAACTGCTACTGGACATGCCACCAGCTAGTCCAGAGCTACAGTGCCGGCACGCCTGGAACCCTGAGGATCGGTCACTAAACATTTTCGTCAAGGAAGATGATCGACTCACCTTCCATCGGCATCCTGTTGCCCAGAGCACAGACTGCATTCGTGGCAAGGTGTGCACATGCCTTTGTTCATTGCACAGGGCATGCCAACACATGTGCGTGGTGTTGTGTGACACGCTTCTCTTGATGCGTCAGCATTAGAATGGTCATGCGAACAAAAACCTGTCTGTCGTCTTGTGTACAGGAAAAAAGGGGAGAGGAGTTGAGAGGATGCGAATGCAGGTGGAAGTGGAGGAGGCACCTGATAGAGTGGGCAAGCGCAATGCACTGCAGTGCAGTCCAGCACAGTTGGTGCTTGGCTTTCAGCAGGTGCACCTCGCTCTCGGGCAAGTTCGGACACGTGTTGTGCGATCCGATGGTCCCATCAGTGGCTCTGTTTCTGTTCCGTGTGCTCTATAGTTAAAAGTAACAACAGACGGTTGTGTCATCTACGGGGTAAAAACAATGCTAACGACTTACTGTTGCATGAATTCCATTGGTTGCCCTAATTTCTTTTTTTTTACTTTGCCTACGCTCAACAGCTGAGCTTCTGGCTAATAATTATTCAAACCTGCCTGCTTATTAGGTATACCTTTGGGCAGAGCTGCAAAGGAGCCATATTCTGTCTTTTTTTTTTTCCACCTGATATCAAAAAAGTTTCAATTATGTTAACAAACTGTGGCTTCTTGTTCCATCACTGTGATGGTGTATTTAGGCCATGCCATAACTGCACAGGATGTATGGCAGTAAAGTAACAGGAATGGGAAGAAAAATGGAACAGTTCTTTGCACAGCTGCCTAGTGTGGTGCTACATGGGTTTTCTGGTCTTCTGTAACAAGCCCGAGCTATATCTGCAGCCACTATTCCTTTCTCATTGGCGATTCATTTGGCGAACAACCTTCTTCCAGATAAACTGTTCATGTGCTGTAATAGGCTGTCCTGTGAATGAGCATTGTGAGGATTGGGGGGTCAATCCCATCGCTCAATATCAGTTGTCAAGATTGGAGTCAGGCATGAATTAGATGGTAGCTGGCCCATGCCGTCGTCCAACTTATCCAAGCTGAGGATGTTGTTGAAGGGAAGGACTGCTTCTCATAGAGAACGAGGAATATGGGTTTACTTACAGTATCTACATAAGGACGTTGCAGTTCATCAGTCTAGCATGACTGCGAGAGAGAGTACACTGAGCAGCCGCACAACAGTGGTTTACAAACACTCGGTCCTCCCTCGATCCCAAGGTGAGGGAAACGTTCGACCAGTCATCGTAAACGAGTCGCCTCTCTGCGGGCGGAACACACACACACTCACACACACACACACTTCCGCACAGGTTCACGGCCCCCACCGATGTCAGACGGTCTTCACAGAACTCGGGGCTTACCTCAGGAAAAGCGCCTTTTATTCCCCAAGCTGACCCTCGCAGCGCGGCCACCGGTTGTCCATTGTCTTGCGTCTTGAACGGCGCGTGGGAAGGGGGCTCCAACTACGTTCCCTCGGGCACTCCCCCGCTCGCGGCAGATCAGGTCGGCGATGGCGTGTTCAGTCATAAAGCCTGGTTCGTCGAACTCATCTCGGCTCCTGCGATGGAGAGGCGAGGACGCGGCATTGTTCTCTCCGCACACAGTAGATTTAGTGACACCGTTTGGCTGGAGCGTAACGGTGACTTGCCAAGAAAAGTTGACGCTGCTGTCGCAACTGACTGGCAAAACTTGCACCTCAGCAGGCAATTCTTAACAGCATGCTTCCTTTTTAATGCCATTTTGAACATCATGAACATTGTTACTTTGTTCCAGTGTTCACTGTAGTAGTGCTTTTGGTTTGACATGTATGCTTTAGCACGCAAGTTCTTAAAAACACTAAAAGAAGATTTGGTGTGCAGTGTATACAGAATGAAGTCTCAATGTCAAGGACTGCTAGGGTGAAACCCCCTCTTAATACTAAGAGGAATATAATAAATTATTCAACAGCAAACAAACTGTTAGATACACATAAAAGAGTGAAGATAGCTAACATACATATTAGAACACAATTATGCAAGCACGAAAGCTACTTAAGAATTCTGAGTCAAACTTTTCCATATTGTAAGAAGGCATGCAACTCAAATTTTAATGAACTAGTGGTAGAATATTCCTTAAGGTCTGTGAGTGAGGAATTCCATAATGATGTAGAAGCAAAACTGGTGGTGGATTTTCTATAATTAGTTCTGCTGTCTTCCTTCCAGCACTTGTTTAGCTGCCTTTTTTTTACACAGCAGTGCTTTCAGCTTATTGTGCGAGGAAGAATTGAAACCTGGTGCCTCAGTACTTGCTCATTGCCTTGAGGATTGTTGTGCTTTGTTGTGCAGGTGGGCTACACACGAGGGCTGCATGTGTGGGAAGTTCGTTGGAGCACGCGGCAGCGGGGAACACATGCTGTGGTGGGCGTAGCCACACGGGACGCCCCACTTCACTCGGTTGGTTACCAGTCCTTGGTGGGTAGCAACCGTGAGTCCTGGGGATGGGACCTGGGTCGTAACAAGCTCTACCATGATGTTAAGAACAACCCTGCTGTCACCTACCCTGGTGATTGGTGAGTGTACCTTGTTTGCTTCATTGATGTCACTGGAATTCAAACGGGCAAATCGATTAGAATATAATGGCACAGAGGGCAGATTACAATGGAAAAGAAATGTAGCACAGGCACTGAGGCTGCCACAGTGCCTCTGGTGTGGCAGTGTTTGTTTTCTCTTTGCTTCAATCCTGTTCTGCTCTTCATGCTGTCAAACATTTTTGAAGCCTTGAGCCAACTTGTGCAGGTCTAACTCCTTGCACATGTTTTGACTAGTGAATGTGAGTAAATGGATTTAGCATTTAACACAAGCTTAAGGATTCATTATTGTTCATTACTGATGCAATTGCAAGTGTAGTTCTGGAGGGAATAATGAAAATGGGTTCACTAGTCATTGTTCTTTTGGGAGTGCTTTTAGCTTCAAAGCAGGATACATTCTAGACAGAAGCACCATAGAAGCACTCTGTAGCACAGCAGATGTTTGAGCAGGTTTGCAGTTTTTGTAGTGATACACAGCTGCGTGTATTAATTTTGCATAGTGCAGTTTTCAAATATTTGTTAATAGTACTATATTGTAGGGGCCAACAGGTATATTAGCAAAATTTAATTCTGTGCAGCAACTGTCCAGAATACCATTTTACACTTACTACCTGCATGCCACAGGAATTCTGCTCTCCTTCTACAATACGACCAATCAGTAAATGCATGGTGACCTACAGTGATATCCGGCTGTTGTGACTGGAACTTGTGAAGCTTGATAGAATTGCTGCTCAAGGCAGGAGGTTTAGCTACAGCTCTAGGCAGCCATTCGCAAACCACAAGGCTAACCGATAACCAAAAAGTTGACCTGTTTGAAGCGTTTTTGTCACCAGGACAGCTGTGTCAGTCATTTGAGGACTTCATGCCACAAAGAAGCAGTGCAAGCACACTGTTGAAATCTCAGAGACGCTTTGGCAACAAGCAACTCGTACAAGATTGCCTTTGGATTCTGCAGCACTAAAGGCTGTCTCAGAGTCATCAGACTTCTGCTGGCTGTGTGAACTTTATGACAAGTCATGTACTATTGTATTTACTGTGAGATGCCACGTGCAAGCTGTGGTTGGAGTGCACTCCAGCCAGACTGGTGGCACTAGCAGTCAATGCTCTTGATAAAAAAAAGTGAAGAAGGTTTCGGCATTCCTGCAATGCACATACCCCTGTGCTTTCTGCTTTCTGCTTTCGTCGCAGAGGGGTAATAAACTGCCAGAAGCACATTCTATCACATCTGGCCATTGTGATCACTACCTGTTAGCTTTCTAAACAAAGCTGTCAATTCAGTGCAAAACATTTAGAATATTTATGAAGCTAAGGTAACAGTGCGCCATGATGAAGCACATTGTGCTGAAGGCTAATTAGTGACACCACACTGCTCTGCAGGCCAGTGTATTGCTTAGTTAGGGAAGCAGATGATGGAAAGCATTGTGGTAAGCATGCATTGCTTGACTGGAAACACTCTTTCCACTTTTTTATCCGAAGTGTCACATGTTAGCACCACCAGCTTGACCAGGTAAGTGCTCCAGTCATGGCTTACGTGTTGTAGCTCATAGTGAATGCAATAGAACAAGTGAAAAGTCCATGCACTCTTGGGGCATGTCCTATAATACATTGCTGCATGCTGCAGCAAAGCCTTTAGGAACTATCACTTGGTATAGGCCTTCATTTCCACTGCAGTTGCAGGGCATCATGACTACTTAGCAATGTGAAGGGTGATCCAACAAAAATGACAGCTACTCTCTTCATGAATTCTTCATGGACAGCATGAGGGTCAGATGTCAGTGGTAGAGAACAATACACAATATATTCGTAATAGAGCTCGGAGGTCTTCGGTGTCATGGGAGCATCGACTTCACCACTAAACGTCACCACCGCCAGCCTTGCAGGGTTCACTCACCAGACAGAACTGCTTGTTTTGCTGCTCCCTCAAGCACAGCTCTAAACATCGCAAATCTGCTCAAATGCAGTATAACACAGTTGATGCATTTGTCATTGGTCTGTGGAATCACGTTAGGGCAAGGTGCAAGAGCACTAAGGGGAGCCAAGGGGTTCAATTATTTGTTTACCACAGCTACATTAAGCAAACACACAAAGAAGTCAAAGAAATTACAGGGAGAATTAATTCTTGTTTTTTATTCTATTGTAGAAATAAATAAGAAAAAGGAAATGGAAGTGCATGGAAAGACGAACTAGCTGCAGGTGGGAGCCAAATCATCTGCATATATACGTGCATGATGCTTTACCACTGAGCTACTGTGGAGAGGAGAGCAAGAAAGCTTTTCAGCCCCAGGCTTTGGGCTAGGACCATGTAAATGTATGCATGATCTTGTAAATGTACCGGGAATCTATCAAAGGGTACCTATTGCAAACAAAAAAATATAGCTCTCTACCAGGTAGAAGATGTGACATGCATTAAATGGCCTGGAAATGGTGTTGCCTAATATTTACAATGCCCAGCTGTACAATAAAGAAATCTAATGACATTGAGCCTAGTCTTTAACCTGGCCATGTATTGTGCCCAGTTTGGTCATAAAATGTGGCATTGATGTGTACTTGTGACTTTACACTTGCACATTGTGTCAGACAATTCTATCGGTGAGGTGCTGCTCCTTTAGTCATTTTAATAAACTTTTTCTAGTATGCAAGTGCACTTTGCCACATTGCACATTTGTACAGCTAAGAGCTACACTGTTGATTGTTCAGATTAGGATTACGTGGGAACTGTTCATGCTGACATTTGCCTGTTGCGCATGGTTTCCTCATTGGAGCCTCATCAACATTTTTTTTCCATTTCATAAAATGGACAGACTAGGTCAGTATAGGCTGATTAACCCTTTCACTGCCACTCCCGAGATAACTCAGGCGACCACACATGCACACCCCCTGCCTCTCCCGAGTATTCTCGTTTTGGCTTTTTAACTCACTCCCTGCTGCTCCCGATAATACTCGTGTAACACAAAATGATGCAAGCATGTAGCACCATCTACGGAGATCCCACATAAATAACGTAAGACTAGTAGGATGATTTTTCAACAGGTGGCGCGCATGTTTCTTTGTTCACGTCACTTTGTCTTCGTCTCAGCAGAGCAGCCATGGTGAGGCAGCGTTCCACGTGCGTCCGCTCTTTGACGGATGAAGAAATTCAGGAACTGCTTATGAATTCGGACTCCGACGACAGTGACAGCGAGGAAGCAGCCCATCTCAGTGCCTTGTCGAGTGATGAGAGCGATGAAGAGCCCCTACCACCGAGAAATCCGCGTAAGAAGAGGAAACCTGGCGAGCGGGATTTCTGCTGAAAGAAGAAAGAGTTCAAGCCCCAGGAGCATGCTTTCGATCCAGCTCACTCGGGAATCTGCAATGACATCACAGCGGCGTCCAGTGAGCTTGAGATTTTTGAAAGCTTGTTTATGCCGGACATTGTGGAAGCAATTGTGGATCAAACAAACTTTTTCCAGTGCCAAGTATGTGCCGCGCTGACACCGACGCCCGGATCCCGTATACACCAGTGGAAAAATGTGACTCCACATGTTTTATCTATTTCTTGCTGTCGTAATGCTCATGGCTCATGCAAGAAAAGGCAGTATTGCGCAGTATTGGTCCACGAATCCCCTCTTGAGTACACCTGCATTCTCGAAGCTGATGAGTCGCAACCGCTTCCTCCTCATTTTGAGGTTTCTTCATTTCTCCAATAATGATCAGATTCATGGTGGCAGGCTGCACAAGGTGCGCTCGGTTTTCTTGATGCTTCGGAAAAACTTTAAAGGTGCGCTATCTCCATACCAGGATGTTTGTATTGACGAAAGCCTGCTTCTTTTCAAAGGGCGATTGGCATTCAAGCAATATATCCCATCCAAACGAAGCAGATTCAGCCTGAAATCATTCGTACTCTGTGTTGTGAAGACAGGCATTGTGCTGGACATGGTGTTGTACACCGGATCCTCAACTTAGATCAACAATTATGAGATGGGATATGGAGCCTCAGTTGTTATCACTTTACTGGACAAGTACCTGGGCAAAGGGCACGTCCTCTGGGTTGACAATTGGTACACCAGTCCCGCCCTCTTCACCTACCTTTTCGAAAAGAAGACCAATGCTTGCGGTACAGTCTGGAAAAATAGGAAGGGTGATCTCAGGCGACGAGAAAAGACTGGAAGAAGGGGAAACCAGCGAGATGTGCAATGACCAGCTTCTCTTCGTCCGCTGGAAAGACGAACGTGAAGTGCTCATGCTCACGACGAAGCATAAGAGTGGAATGGTAGAGTCCGGGAAGGTGGACAGGAAGATGGGCGAGAACAAAAATTCCCCTGTGCGTCTCCAAGTACAACTTATACTTGGGTGCTATAGATAAGGTAGACATGGTTGTGACTGTGACCAGCACAGTCACAAGGAAGTGCATGAAGTGGTACAAGAAGTACTTCTTTCACCTCTTGGACATTACCATCCTCAACAGCAATTTACTGCAATTCACAGCTTCTGGTAAAAGAAGAAGCATGGCAGACTTTCGACTCGAACTTGTCCGCCAGCTAATCGAGAAATACCATGAAGGAACTTCGAAGCCAAAGGGAGGACGCCCGTCGAAGGGTGAAGATCCAACACGGCTGACAGCGCGCCACTTCCTGTCTCTAATACCACCGACTACCGCGAAGCAAAACCCAACACGAGTCTGCCGCATCTGCGCTAACACACAGCATCGACCAAAGCAACGAAAAGAGTCTCGCTATCTGTGTTCTAGCTGCCAGGCGCAGCTTTGTGTGGTGCCTTGTTTTGAAGAATACCACACCAAAAAAAGTTTTCTAAACACCTGGACATCCTAATTAGCAGATTATTGCTAATTAGTTAGGTGCCAATTTCTTGTATTCAGAAAAACTAATATCTGTAAGATAATCCTGAATAAAAATGTTTACATGACCTTCAGAGCATTGTCGTGTGTTACTAGCATGAGATTTTCAAGAAACTAACATGTAAAAAAAACCTGGCAGGGAGTGTGCGGCGGTGAGGAAGAAAACCCGGCAGTGAAAGGGTAAAAGATTGACTGTTCCATCATCAACTTGGCAAGATGTCTTGCGGGAAAACTAGCTTTAATATTAGAGAAAGGGTAATTTTGCTTTTCGCAGAATTGAAAAGCCATTGTACATGATGAATCCCTGTATATGGTGCAACGGCCCAATACAGTCGCCAACCAATAATTCAGGCACGCTCAAATATTCTAACAGCTTCGCTGCACTGCCACTGGCCCTGCAGACGTAAGAGTGACTGTAATGTTGAACACCCTACATCGCACCATGCGATGATTCGAGCTTTGACTGCACAACCACGTGCAAATTTGGCCACCAAGTCGTGCAGAAATCACATTATTTTGGTTTTCATACGTTGCCAGCATGTTCATCAAATGTTGCAGGTGCCTTCTTGAAACCTAAACTAGCGAAGCCTAGTCAATCCAGTATACTGTCCATGGCCAAAGCATACGACAGGCCAAGTTGCTAAGTTGTAAAGACTGCATTTCCAATTTGTCCTGTGAGTTCCCCACGTCCAGTATTTGTTAATACAATTAAACCTAAATATAATGAAGCTGGTAAAATTTGCGATTTGCTTCATTATATCTAAATTTTGTTATTGAAATTCAATTCTTTTCTTCAAATAAGTACAGTCGCTAGTAAATTTTTCTTCAACGGAAAGGGCTGCAATACTTTCCGAATTATTGGGCAGTTGAAAAAGGCAAATTTGAATGAGAAAAAAAGAAAATAATTTTGTTGAATTTAAGAGTGCGCGATGAAATATATGGTTTTATGCCGAGTCTATATCCTCACATCGGTGGTGCGAAGGCAGAACTCGAAATTACACAACTTCCTGTGCGATCATGCAGGAAGACAGTGCTCAATGCCACGCAATCTAGGCTCACCCAGTCTTTGCACACGCAGCGGATTAACTCTATAACACAGGGCGTGTGGGCTGCAAATGAGCTAAGCCATGCTGATAGCTATGCACAGCCTTGGCCACACTAAATAAAGGAGACGTGTGCCAGCCTACCCTCCACTTACTCCCTGTTAACTTGAGCCGTATTCTAGGACGATCACTTTTGAAGATGCTGTCACCTTCAAAATACATGTTTCACTTATTAGTATCTGACAGCTAAAGAATGATGCGACGGTGGCTGACATGGCTTGCCATTGTCCTTACATTTATTACGGAAGGTGAAGGTGAAGCAGAACAGCTTGATGGGGAGTGAGAGTGCATTCCTCTAGCTCACTTGTTACACAAGCAACACGCACATGTGCGGTTGATGAGCTGGTGATGATTTCATTGAGTGAAGCATTTGCTTTTCAAGGCACTGCTGTGTACATGGGCAGCGGGTCAACAGAATCACCGAAGCAAATCAAAACGCTCTCGCAGAGACACTCGTCAATAGATAGGTTCAACGAAAATTTTTCAGCTTTGGTCGCAGGACCAAAGGTAAAAAAGGTAATGACTTCTAGAAAGATATGAAAACCTTGGTTAACAAATGAGTGTTTAAAGCTAATTCGTGCAGTCTAGAAGCCCGGATGATCTTTTTGCATTTAAGAAATACAGAAACTTTGTTACTAAGTTTTTTCGAGATACAAAAAAAGAGTACTATCTGGAAAAGCTATTTAGGGATGCGGATACCAGAGGCGACCTAGTTTGGCGTGTACTTAGTAAGCTCCTAAATCATGACAAAAGTCATTATGAAGCGCTCGAGATTACAGAGAATGGGATGCAGCTAAAGGGTATAGAATTAGCAAATCGTCTCAATGAACACTTTGCAAATTTAGTGATTAGTGCTCACAATATAGATGCTCTCAATTTTTTGGGTGCGCCTAGTGTAAATACAGCATTTTTTGAGCCTACGCCACCTGACGAGGTTTACTTTGCTTTTATATCCATAAAGAACAGTAAGGCATGTGACATCGATGGTCTCCAGATTAAACCAGTTAAATAGACTTGTTAGTGCTCGCTTTCACCCAGGTATTCAATGTTTGCTTGTCTACTGGAATTTCCCCTACAAAAATGCAACAGGCAAAGGTTACTGCTCTGTTCAAATCAGGGGACAGAAATGAAATGTCAAATTATCAGCTGGTGTCAGTGCTCCGTGTCATATCAAAGAGCTTAGAGAAGGTTATCTGTAAAAGGGTTATGTCGTTTTGTGAAACATATCAATTATTATTTCTGTATCAATTTGGGTCTCGTAAGGGCCGATCGACTGAATGAGCTCTGTTAACACAGAAGGATTTAATCTTGATCGGCTACGAAGAAAAAAATTAACATTAGGCATATTTATCGATTTTTCCTAAGCCTTTGACAGGATCAATCATATTACTCTATTAAAATACTCGAACATTGAGGCTTACGTGGATTACCCCTGGATATTCTAAAGTCATACTCATACTGCCCATAGGAAACAATGCGTTTACATCTTGGGAAAATACTCAGGCCCCCTGAATTTAGAAGCTGGTGTTCCTCAACGGAGCATATTAGGACCTTTGCTGTTCAACGTCTATATACAGTATAATCTCGGTGATACGAATTTCTTTGTGATACGAATTCGTAAAATTCTCCCGCCAAAATGCATTGTGTACAATGGGCCAAAATTCGGATGTTCCGAACACTTTTCCGCGTTGCGCCGGGTGATACGAACTTCAGTACTGCGCCATCGAGCATAATTTGGTCAGCGCGACCAAATTATGCAGAATGTGCAGTACTTTGGTGTTAACTCCAAAGAAGCGAAGACTGCTCACCATGTAAAGTTAGAAGAAGTTCTAACATGGATTAGAGAGGTCGCCGCGGCCATCGTCAACATTGACGGAAAAGTTCTGTGTGAGAAGGCTGCGGACATCGCAGTCACGCTTGGAATTGAAAATTTTCAGGCCTCTGGTGGCTGGATTCACCGATTTAAGTCACGGCATGACCTCTCCTACAAAACTGTTTGCGGCGAAAGGAAAAAGGTTGACGCCTCCGTTGAAGATTGGATGGCAACCACGCTGCAGTCTTTCATCGTAGGATATGACGCTCACGATGTTTTTAACATTGACGAGGCAGGGCTGTTTTACAATCTTCAGCCCGAAAAGAGTCTCTGTTTCAATGGCGAAGCTTGCCAGGGAGGACAAAAATGTAAGCAATGTGTGATGGTTTTGTTTTGCTGCAATGCTGACGGGTCAGAAAAAATGAAACTGACCGTCATTGGGAAATACGAAAAGCCCCGATGCTTCAAGGCAGCCGGTCGTTTGCCCTGCACATGTAGAGCCAATAAAAAGGTTTGGGTGACGTGGAGTTCGTCGCATAGTTGGACCATAGGATGTCATGCAAGAACAGAAAGATTGTTTTGCTGCTGGACCAGTGTGCGGTGCATCCAAAGCACATGACGCTACAGAGCATCCTCCCTGTATCCCTGCCCCCAAACGCTACTAGTCATTTGCAGCCACTGGATGCTGGCATTATCAGAAACGTAGAGTGCCACTTCAAAGGTTTGTTGGTGCGCCGCCTCCTTGTGAAGATTGACTGTAAGGACGCAAATATGCATTTATTGCAGTGGCCTGGGAGCGCGTCTCCCCTGCAACCATTGCGAATTGTTTCGCAAAGTGTGGGATTTTTAAATCCACAGTGGCCACCACCTCGCAATGCCTTATCTAATTCCGGTTGATGTCTGGAACAAGCTTGGCGTTGACTGCAATGCCAACGATCTCACCTGTGGTCTGCGTACAGTGGAAGACATCGTGGAGGATGTATCGTCACAACTTGGAATTTCAACCAGTGACGAAGAAGAAGAAGAAGAGTGCCAAAATGGTGATGACCAACCACTGTCGGCAGCCGAAACTTTGCACGCTCTCAATATTCTGCGGCGTGCTTTGACATCCAAGACTGTGCATGAGAACACTACAGCCCAGATTTCCAGCCTCGAAAATTCTCTACTGGCCGACTTCGCGGAGAAGAAGACTCAGAAGGACGTACGGGACTTCTTTCCACGTAAATAAATATTTTTTTGTGCGTGTCTCATGGTTTCGGGGCGGATTTCACTTGTTTTTTGCTGATACAAAATTTCGGGTGATACGTATATTTTCGCCTTCTATATATTTTCGATTCTTCTCATCTGCACTCATGGGCACGCAACGAATCGCGAGCGGCAATGATAGTAGCTACATTTACACTGATACGTTAAAAGTGTACCATATTCATACGCCAACACTTGTAACACAGCTAAGATATTCTTCACCCACCCTTAGTGGAAACGTGCCGTATTAGGATAGTAGTGAAGACAGATGCCGCACTTTGCACAGCATGCAGGCCATGTGTTTCTATGTCACTGGCAGCTAAGCGCGCCCATCTGTTTCTGTCTCCTCAAAGTGGACATGGCTACGTTATTGCCGCACACTTGCCGATTTTAACGATATTATTCATTACTGATACGGAAGAAACTGTTTCAATGCACGTAATATACTCACGAGAAGAAAAAAAAATCGTGTTCGGCGCGTTCGGCTTGCTCTGCCGGCCGCCATTTTTGTTTTGGTGTCCCGCAGCAAACGCGGGACGAAAACTTTTTTTTTCTTTTCGCGAGAAATTTAATCGGTGTAATGATCGCACTCCTGATTTTGCGTCAATTTTTCTGACAAAAGAGTTGATCATTATGCGAGTAAATATGGTAATATTATACGCAGATGACACCAGTCTTTTCTTCCAATCATGTAATACTGATAGCTTATCACAACTAGCAGACACCGTCATTGATAAACTATATTTGTGGAGCAAAGCAAATTCTTTACAGATTAACTGTAAGAAAACCAAAGCTGTCCCTTTGCACCCGCCCAAAAACATGTAAATCGTAATCTAAACATATTCTATCGATCAGAACGAATTGACGTCACCGCGGACATGAAAACACTGGGAGCGATTTTTGATCAGCATTTAAGGTGGGACAAACACGTAGAACGCGTGGCAACAACTATGGCAAAAGCATGCGGTGTGCTTTGTAGGCTTCGACATGTTCTTCCATTAAAACTATGTCCATTGCTGTATACCACCATATTTATTTCTCATGCAAATTATTGTAATCTTGTATAGGAGACAACGTCACAAAAAAATATTCAGACATTATCTCTTTTACAAGAAAAAAAAGCGTTGTGCCATGTTGCTTGTATTTCTTATGGCAGTCATACAAGTACATTCGTTTCTAAGTTTCATGTTCTCTCATGCAATTATCAGTTTAATCTTGCTATGAAATATAAAGAAAGCGTAAAACAAGGCCAATGGGATTTACTGATCTTTGCAATCTAAGCAAACCTCATCACCTCAAATACGACATACGGGAGCGAGACGCTTGGGCTGTGCATTTTTCACGAACTAATCATGGAAGGGACAGACTACTGTGCCGCACATCGGTATTACTGAACAGTCTTGAAAAAGAAAACATGGATCTTAAGACTGTTTCACGTCGAATTCTGAAGGAATATTTCATTAGCCGTGCGACTGCATGTGATTAGTGTATGTTGTATTTGCATTTCGTTTTCTTGCTTGTAACTTAAGTATGGAATTATTTTGTATTTGTCTTGTATGTGAAAGTGCTTCTATATTGTTATGTGCCTGGAAAAATGTATTGTTTCACCATGTTACATAAATCTGTAATTTTCTGTTTAGAGAAGACGTGTATTACTGGTAAAAAAATGTTGGTTATAGTGTATGTTTTCAAAAACACATGTTATCATGCCCTTAGAAATGTTTTTCAAAATACATTTCATGTATTGGTGTATTGTTGCGTGAAAAGTGTTCACAAACTGTCTGCTGCCAAATACTGTCAGGGCAGGGGCCTTTGTCAAGCTGCTTAATATAGCGCCTTTTTGCTCCTGTCCTAGCATTTGTAAATTTAAAGGTGAATGCTGAAATAAAAGAATGGAATAGAATAGACAGTCCCCAAAGGACCCAATCTGCTGCATCCATATGTTAAAGTGTAGGGCTTGCCAGTTAAGCTTTTGTCGTTATACTCTTCACTTTGACTAAAAAAAATGTGAGGGCCATTGAACAGTGCCCATCTTCTAAAAGGGTTGTGCATGGTAAAGAGTCAGTGCAGTATGAGAATAATCCCGAGCCTTCCACCACAGCATCCCTCAAATCAAAGGTGTAGCTTTGAGACGTAAAAAATCAATTAATCTGATTCTCTTTGCCTGAGCTGATGCTAGAGCTGATGCTTCTGCTCATGTTTTTTATGAATACAGCCGTCCAGCTGACGAGATATTCTTGGTACCGGATGCATTCTTGGTTGTTCTGGACATGGACGAAGGCACATTGGCCTTTGTGGTTGAAGGCCGATACCTGGGTGTGGCATTTCGAGGCCTGCGAGGGAAAAAGCTCTACCCTGTAGTCAGTGCCGTCTGGGGCCACTGTGAGATCACCATGAAGTACATCGGTGGACTCGATCGTGAGTGCTCATTTTCATGTCTGGTTTATGGGTAGCCATGATAGCAAACCTTGTTACTTCTTTTACCTTTGGTCCATTGAACAGTACGTATTCCTGCAATTTGGTGCATTAATATTGTTCCGCAGTTTTGATACGAAGTCTGTGTGCATAGCATTCATGCATCTGGAACCTTTGTGGCAAGCGAACTATGAGAAAAAGTATTGTCCAACCGTGAATTAATAATTTTCGGGTGCCCTGTGAGATTGCAAATGCGCTGGAAAGTGGCGGCAAAAACGAACCATTGAGCAGAGGCTGAAATGCGTTTTTTCTCTAATTCATGATCCTATGGGAACTGCACTGGATGCACCTCACTCATGCTCACAACCTTGCATAAGTTTATCAAACATCCCACAGTGGCCCGTCAGAATAGGAAAATGCCACCTGGAAGTGAGCTTATTAGCAGCTTAGCATTGATTAAGAGAATGCATCATCTGGATGCCATCATGCAGTGTGTTTGTTATTGCAAAGAAATTCCAGAAAAAAACATTACGGCGATTACGAGCAGCCTAGGGTTAGGGCACAAGAGGAAGACAATGCACATGTACATCAATTAGCAAAAGTGTACGAACCGGAGGCTTGCTAAGAAAAAAACTGAATGTCTTCATAATTCAAGTTGAAACTGCCGAGCACACTGGAAAATTTGCTATGTCCAGTTTGGACTGCAGTCCTCTGTTTCATAAGCGAAGAAGATCTGCTTTATCACAGAATACTTGGTCTGTATACTTTTGCTGAGGACAGTACATATGGCACCACGTGTTAGGCTGTTGCTTGCAGTGGGCGTGGTCTGTGCAAAACAAGGTGGTGGTTTTGAGCGAATTGCCGTATTTACTTGCATAATGATCGCACTCTTGTGTAAAAAAAATTGACCCAAATTCAGGGGCGCGATCATTACGCTGGTTAAATTTCCCACGAAACGAAAATAAAAGTGACTATAGACTATAGCAACCATAGTTTCTACCCCATACGCTAGCACCAATAGAGTGCAGTGATCGTACACCTTTCTTTTGAATGATAGTGGTAAGCTCCCAGTCAGGACCTGGCAGTGCCTGCCGTGCGCACTCCAAACCATTTTTATTCTTCTGTGAATTTTCTCCTCATGATCAGGGTTCCCTGTAATTAATTGACCTACGTAAAGGTACTCCTTCACAGATTCTAGAGGCTGACTGGCGATCCTCAACACTTGTTGCCTTTTATGCAGTTTAGAAGAACTTGTTGTTGGGCGAGTTGGTAGATATTAGCGAACATTGTTTAACTGTGCGAAATAACGGACCACAAAGACAGCATGGGACATGGACGGACATGGACATGGCTGCGCCCGTCCATGTCCCATGCTGTCTTTGTGGTTCGTTTGTTTGTGCAGTTAAACAATGTTCACTTGCTGCCTTGCCAGGCTATTAAACATCATCTTTGTCTTCTGCATATTTGTCTCGCACTTACACTTTCTCTGTTAAGGCCCTTAATCACTTGTTGTAATTCGTCTCCAGTGTTGCTGAACAGACAATGTCATCTGCAGAGTGAAGGTTGCTGAGATATTTGCCATTGATACTCACTACTAAGCCTTCCCTAGTTATTAGCTTGAACATCCCTTTAAATTTCAGCATCTTAATATTTTTGTCGAGTACGGGTGTCATTCGGAACATACGTTGTGTAACATAGTGCAGTCTTCTCAGGCTCACGTTATGAATAGAATAAAGGTGAAAGCATGTTGTGCGCTTGTAAGATGATGCATTGAGCCTTGGCTCAGTGGGATTCCCTGGTGGCTTGACTCAGGCATTTGTGTCCTTGCAGCGGAGCCGCTTCCCCTCAAGGACATCTGCCGGCGAGTGATACGGCAGCGTGTCGGCAAGACCCGTTTATCGCGGGTGCATGAACTGAACCTTCCAACAGCCCTCAAGGCATACTTGCTGTACCAGGACCGGACCAGTTAATGACCGCCAGCCCTGTGCCACACGGGCTGCCTAGAGTCCAACTGCCGAGCCCAAGCCTCACGCCTGTCTCACATCACGTGTCTGCCTCAGGAGCCCTCCTTATGAGCAATGCACAGGGTGGATTTGTGCCATATTTACTCTGATGTAAGGCAGGTGCATTGCCCCTTTTAGTACGTTGCTTCCTTGAAAAAAACTGACAGTCTGCATTTCTGACGTTACAATAAGTGGTGAGATAAGAATCATGCATTACTCTTGCTGTGCTTACTGGCTGACCTCATTGCTTTCAAAATAGTGTGTCTGCATGTCTGCAAAGAGAGCTTTTTAGTTATTTGTATATTTTAAGTTTACTCTAATCATCATTCTAGTAGCCCGACAAAATTCTGGTAGCTGCCACTCGGATTTTCTGATCAGCATTCTAGAGAAGATTCCAGAAAGTGTCCAAAGAATTAGCATCATTCTGGTCTCCTTAAAGAGGGTTCAAGCTGTAGCTAGGCCTCGTGGGAATTGCTGAAATTAAGTGCTCTTTTCAACACACGGAAAGAGGAATTTTGATAACATACCATTTTAAGCGATTTTGCAGTTTCACGAATATTCCTATGTGCTTCCACTTTGTAGATCTGTTCATGCCCCTTAGTAACAAATTCCTCCTCTTGTTGTTTTTGCATTCCATTCCTTAAAGTTTGAGGATCACTTGGAACGGTTTGAGTTGGGACAGGCAGTTGCTTGGTGCTTCATAAAGAGCAAGCAGTGATTTAATTCGTGCCAAGCATGACATTTGAGGCATCTCAAAGAGAGCTTGTGGGGTGCTGAATTGTAAATAAATTAAAATATATCTATGTATGCCATTATTTATTTAGTGTACTGTTTTCATATTTATTTTTTTGAGACGCCAATTTGCTGCAGTGTAATGTAGACTGTCTTTTTTTTTATCCAAGTTGTTCTACCTTGATTTTTAAATTCCGCTGTTTAATGTCCTTCAATTACTTGTTTAGTGACTATTCCTGCCTTATATTTGGATAAATATGGTAACTGGCACATGTAAAATGCACCTTGCAGATGGTTGGCGCATGTTGTTTCAGTTAATGTTCACAAATGCTGCATGATTATGATGTTCATTTGAGGCATCTTGGCAGACTCGCAGAGCACTGCAATGTGCATCATGTAGTATTTTATTTGCAGTTGCTTAGAATTGCGATCTCGCTAAGCATCATTATGGTATTGATCGTTACATTAGATGATATACGATTCTATATAAAATATTGCACTGTGTGTTCACCAAAGTATAATTGTGCTTCAGTGCAGTCATGTGAGTGGCTGGCGACACTTAGTGACAAGTAGTATTATTGTGCATTGTAGTGAGGTGCAAGTCAGCATTTCAAACGAGGTGATAGGCAAATTATCTGCCATATTCTGTTTGATGCATTGCTGCTGTTGCACCTGTTACGAATCCACCCTGTGGTACAAGTTCAGTATGTCAAAGTAGTTTATTACGTGAAGTATTGAACTGTCATGGTAGAGAGCACATTCTGTAATTGTGGGAATTGGCGGATGGGACATTGCAGAGTTTTGGCATCTTTTGTTGCTGAGGAATGCGTGAATTGTTTGGGACTTGGCTCTGTGGCACTTAAAGGCATTTGTGCAGCATGCTGTGACATTGCAAATAATCTTGGCACCTGTCACATTGCTGCTTTTCTTTTCTTTTTGCCGTGTGCGTGGGCATAGCTTAGTCACACCTGCCGGTGCAATGTTTTGCGAACAGTTTCGTCGCCTCTTTCATGGGCTTTGCTCTGAGCCGTTCTGCTGTGAACACTCTGAGTGACACCAATTGTAGGCCCTGTAGACCAACCGCACCAGTGAAGAGTGCATCTGTTTCGGCGACCACTTTCTTCGTGAGAAAAACAAGTGGGTTATTTTTGTGTTTGCGACACTTCATGTGTGGCTGGACATTTCTGACCACAGACTGGACCATGGTTTGTTCAGTGTACATAGATGCTGAGTATTTGGCTGTAATGGGCTGGCCGAAGTTTGCAAAAGGAGTGCTTGGACACTACGTTTACAGGCATCGCGCAGCAACGTCTTCGGCTGGAGTCACGTGCGGAGTGAGCTGCTGCTAAGACTTGTCCTGCAGTGAATAGGGAAGGCTGCTGTGAACCATAGCGAAACTTTTCGCTTGGGCAGGTTGCTTTCTCGAGAGACTGCAGAAGTTAGCTGTCCAATTACTGCTGATCTAATATGTTACCACGTGTGCAGTGCGACATGTAGAAATGGCTTTTGTTACTGGTAACTTGCAATATGGAATTTTTCAATGGAACAGTGTGATGCAGAGAAACCAGTTAAGACTTGCCTGTGCAGTGGCTGTTGCTTTAATCAGTGTTGCCAGTGCAAGCAGCAGCTGACGTGTGCTTTTGCTTATCCACTTGCTGCTTTTCTCTCTCAAGCATCAGTTCGCATTGAGCTGGATGCAATAAGTGTGCTGCATAGTGCCTCCCAGCAATATAGTGCCGTTTCAGTAAAAGTCCGTTGCGAATTCCACTGAAGGTTAGGCAGATGCATCCATTTTCTGTATCAGAAGCAACAACCAAGATTAGCTTTTATTTTTTTTGTTCATATCAGTATTTTCTGGCCAGAATGAGCGTTTCGCAATGGTGAGCACATTTTTGTTCAGGTGAATGCCGTTAGGTGATCAGATGATCTGAATGTGGTAGTGTGGTGCAGGACATTTTATCTCTTCATGTTATTGCCGTGGAAACTCGCAGGGCTAGCAGTATGTGTGTCTGCACTCCGGTGTGGTGAGGACGTTTAGGAGTGGTTGAGTGGTTAATGCAGTCATTGTGTAAATCCTGCAGTTCTGTTCACTTGCTCGGCATTGCTCCTTGTTTAGGTTGCAACTGTTTAGGTTAATGAATTCGACAAATATTGCACATCTGAACAGAGTACCTTACGTTTGCAGCCAGAAAGCAGAAGAGATTGCAATTCCTTCTGTTCATTGGCGCCTGATTGGTGCTTGTATTTATTGTCGTCCCTGTGTTAATAGAGAGTGTTTAGGGTTGTCATGCCACAGCATTCGCAGTAATTTGAATTTAACACGAATATTATGTTCCGATGAGCAACTAATGAGTTTGTGGGGCCTTTCTTTTCGTTTCTCACTTCAGCAAAGAATAGTTCTAAGGAACATCTTGCCAATGTATATTTAGCTTTGTAAATTGAAAACACTTTGCTGTGTTTGCTGAAATATTCTTGTAATATAAATTTCAGGGCCATCTCTCTGCATTGATATGGCGTAAGACTTTTTATTTATTTCAGAATGTCTATGCACTCTTTGATGCTACAATCTTCTGCTACATTTTTGAACCAGCTATTTGGGAAGTGAACAAAAAAAGAAGAGCTGGAATGTTGGCGTCAGCTGGCGGTGATAGGCCTGTGCATGTGGAAGTTTTCAGCTGCGATATCTGAGCCTCGTGGCAAACCAGATAACTTCCATGCCAGTGGTATTTAGAATGTTTCACGAAAGAAGCCACAGATGCACAAGCCATGCTACTTTTGGCTGAATCATGAATTTGTGGCTATGTTTATTCTGAACAAACTATGTACATGCAGCTTTAGGTTACTTCATGGAAATTTGTCAACAGGCTTTTCAGAAGAACCTTCGGCATAGCGTGATAAATTTAACTTATTGCATTTGTTGGCAAAAGCTCACCAGAAGGAGGCAGTGGCATGCATCAGAGCATTACAAATTCGCTGACTATTCATGGAGGCTGTGAGACGAAGAGAGCCATTGCAAGCCTCCTGCATTTTGCTGCAGGAGCAGTGTTTGCTGTAGGGTTTCAGATCTTTGCTACCACCACATTGCAAAAGATGCTTCAAAGGCTGCATCTTTTAATCGGGGGGAATCAGCTGAATGTTCAGTGGCTGTGGACGCTACGGAATTTGTGCCGAGTTAATGTATATTGCCGATAATAAATCAACTCCTATTATAAGTCAACCCCCAACTTGCAACCCCTTCTAGGGGAAAAAAAAACAACAGCGACGCAAATTGCGCACACCACTGTTTGCAAGCAAAGCGATATGCAGAAATGGCGAACAGGCATGCAAAGAGTGCAAAACCGTGCAAAGATGCTTGTGGGTGCATGTGACCAGTCACGTGGTTTAGTTCCTCGCGAAGTGTTGTCAGCCCACATGGCACTGCCAGCTTTTCCATGCAGCACCCACGGTTTGTCAACAAAGCATTTCTACCTACCACACGAAAACAAAACTTTAAGGTGTATCACAAGATAAATTCCTCTTTTTTTTTAAGTAGCCCACTTTCATACTGTGTCTGATAGCTATTGCGGAATTATGCGTGCATGGCGTGCAATATTACCTGCAGCTCAATCGAAACTACGTTCTACTCCATAGATAAGTCGACTTTATGATTCCACGTATAGGGCAACTCCGATTATAGGTCAACCCTTGAACTTTCGAAGGTCCTTTCATGAAAGGAACATAGACTTATAACCAGCAGTATACGGTAGTTTTGTGCATAGATATTGATGTGTGGCCAAAGAAAGCTGTGGCAAAGCATCTGTTTGTGCTCATTGGCTACAGGGAAACTATTCAGGTGCACTGGCGCAGAAACTATTCACTGGACATGCATCGCATAATCTTTTTTTGAAAGGTGTATTGACAACAAATTCTTGTCTTGTTTTTATTACTTCATTGAATAGCTGTCGACCCTGTAATTACCGTATGGAGCCTCAATTTCCCATGAGCACAACAAATGATTTACGTTGTCTTTGAATACGACCATTTCTACATGCCCACGCAGAGCAACATGGCTTCGAATGTTGAAAAGGAGGTTCTTCACGTCACTGAAGCCTGTTGTGGTGGCCTCATGGTACGATATACCATTGACATGTATGCACACACACTCTGCTGCCAAAAGCTAGAGTCCATTCAGTACTTGATGGGACAAAAGTAGAGAGTGCCATTTCCAAGAGAAGCACACAATTGGAAGGGCCAGTGTGGTACCTTTTGGTGACGGGATCATTGCATGACTTCCAACCACTAGACCTTGTCACCGCCCCTTTCGGTGGTGGGACGAGCCACAATTTAAACGTCCGAAACTGCACTTGTGTGATTTGGATGGGTTGTACGAAAGGTGCTGTAATTATTCATTTGTGTTGCTCTTAAGGAATTGAGTCTTCGTACCATAATTGTGGAGTTGACAGCTACCTAAAAGGGGCAAGAAAAGCTTGACACAAAATTTTCTTGCCGGTACTCCTTGAAGTTCTTTCATTACCAAGTGTGAAAGCTTCTATTGTTCAGTGTGACAATCTTCATGTCAAGAAAACAGTTGTGCAACTAGTGTCGCTTTCACCCTGCTTGCAGCCAGTAAATGTAACAAAATTACATTTGTTGCGAATTTATGATGCCATATGGTTATTCAGTTGGTGCTTTGCTACAAGGACTTCCAGACATACATAAACTAGCCTTACAGGGCACCTAAATATCTCATTTCTTCATTACTGCAGTTACCGTGGTACCAAAGCACAAGTGTCTTTTTGTTTTGCATGAGTTCAGTAAAAAAGACAGTTGAAAAGTCGGTCCATTTTCTGGTTGGTAGCACGTGATGGGCTAAATGAAATTAGGTGCAAGCCGCTGTTACATTCGCTCTTGTCCGGGTGTCCGGGTAGGACAAATTCATAGTTCATTCACAAGTGTCAAATTAAAGTCTGAATCGAAGTTTTGTGTTTGATGTAAAAGGCTAGTGTAACGTGAGCTGTTCGCAAGTCTACTGGCATGGTAGTTAACCACTGATTAGTCACTGTGCCCACCAGCAGGACTGTCACTGTTAAGCTGAGGCTTTCAAGAACATCTGTTAGCACTCCCCAAGTTGCATATCGTACCACTGGAAAGGTTTCTTCACCATCTGACGACTTTCCAGGCCTAGCATGGGTCTTGCCCAACACTTCGTACTGTGTTCGCAAAAAAAGTGCAGTTTCGCTTTTCGACCATGCTGCATTGATCATCTGAATGGAAGGCCGCCTGCCCATGTGGGCTGCCATGGACAGCTGTCACCTTCAATGCTGGATGTCTGTGTCAGTGTTGTGGTGTAGATGCCTCGCGATTTCGTGTATTAGCGAATAAAACGCCGAGGTTTGTATGTGCGCGACTGGATTATTGCGGCGTTGCGTGACGCTTAACTGTCGTTGCCTGGAGTGCCACTTGAGAAGTATGGCTTGGCACACCTAGGAAATGGTCATCGTGGCAGCCGTTTGGTACAGAATTGTTCATGTTTTGTCTAGAGGGCGGCAGCAGCGCGCTCAGCTGTGCATCTAGGTCGTTTGCTGAGGACCATTGGCTTTAGGCGAAGCTGCTTGTAAGACGGGCGTTACGATACTGGGTGAATGCCGAGGCTTCTCCCATCGTGACATGGAGCCCTCGTGTCTTGATACCATAGACTGATACCGTGTCTGATACCGTAGGAGAGACAATGCTTGACGGTACGGTGACGGCAGTGTCAGCGGTGTGATCAAGCGAATTGCCATAGTACCAAAGGTTTTGTTTCTAAAAGCCAGAAAACATTTCTTCCTACCGTTGTAAGGACTCGAACACTACTTTTTTCTGTAGCTCATTCGCAAAGGAATTAGAAGGATCTGAGGCACCAGCGGCACCACCGTGGCAACTGCCGTCGCTGCATTAGCTGTGCATGGCACAGATGCCTGTGTGATGCAGAGCATTGTGCGCACTGGCGGATCCAGGCGGAAATGGGGGCACTGTTGCGCTGGAAGAATTGAGCGTGCAGTGAGGGGTGCCCTAGTTGTGGTAACAGAACTCATCATTGCCAGCCGTAATGTCTTCCCTCTGTCTCTCTCCACAAAAGCACCGACTCGGCCTCCTGCACCGCATAGTGTTTTCCCATGGCTGCAAAAACACTCGGAGCCGCTGGTTGGTACACGGTCAGTCATCTATATAATTTCGCGATGTGCAACTATTGGCTCCGCCGAATACAAGCCCCCATGCCAGCTCTGAACCAAACTACTCCGGACTGCTTGCCAAAGGAACCGACCAGCAGGTAAGATGTTTTGCTTCACCGTGGTTTGAACATGTCTGAGCTGGCAATTGCTAGATGGTCATCTGCTGCTGACGACATGTAATTACAAGCCTTGATTATACTTCAGACAATGGAAGTTTTCATACTGACTGCATTGTTTCGTGGCAGTGATGTTTGAACTCTTCGGCACAGGAGCCCCGCGAATAAGTCGAACCTTGATTTGACAAAGTTGTACATGCAGCGGAAAATTTCTTTACATCGCGAATTTCGTTAAATCAAGGTTTTAAAGTTGCAGCATTAAAAACTTCACAGGTTCCCCGAGCACTCCGGGTGGATAATATCTTTACGGTAAGCATTTATAAACAAATCTCAAGGTCGGGTCGTAATTGCGAGGTCATGAGCGCCAGCGCGTGCGGTGAACATCGCATCGAGAGGAATGCATCGACGCGGCTCGTGGCGTCCGAGATTTGAGTGTTTGCTCCGCTGCTGCGATGAAGGTGCCGCGCGAGTGCGCTGCGCTGGACTCGCGCAGCACAGAAGGCCTGCTACGCTTTTCTGCTGGCGTCGCCCGGTTTCAGTGGCATATAGCTAGAAGTGCCAGACTGGGCCCGTTCCCCCCGGAAATTTCGGTATTAGTATGCTGCCAGCCCAGGCCCCCTTCCCTCATCCGCCCCGTATCAAGTCGTGCACCCTCCCCCCCCCCCCCCCCCCCCCAAAAAAAAAATGGCTATGCCGCTGGGTCGCTTGCCATATTTGTGGGCGCGGGGACGCGGCGCTCAGGCTTGCCAACTATGCATGTGTTTGGGATAGCATTCGGCTCAATTAAAATTTGCATTTTGTTACTAGTGCGACCGTAGGCGTAGAGTTTACATTTTTCATTTTCCCAGCGGGGGCAAGAGTTCCGCGAGCTTTTCCAAACGCCCTCAAGTACAGGTTGTCTTTTTGGACAATACATATTTTATTAAAAAGCTATGACCGTGACACATCTATCGTCTCCGCATACGAGCTCTACGGCGAGGCTGTAATACTTTACTGCTGCTTAGGTTATTCTGAAAAGATTAATTTACAATAATTTGTTAATCTTTCTATAATTAGCTTGACGGCAGTTGTTTAATGGTAAATTTAAGGCAGTCATATTTGAATGCACCCTCATTTTCTAACGATATTTAAAATCGCACCTACTTCGAGATATTTGTCATCGAATTTCAACGGGAATAGACTAAGCGTGTCCGCTGTTCCGGCAAACCGGGGCGTTTGGGCGGATTACCGGATGGTCGGGGGCGTAAATGTGAGCGGCCGGAGCGGTGCAGCCGCCTGGTCTTGTAGAGCTCAATCAGACAAGCACGGAGCTAAAATTGCAGTAACCTACTTTATCCTGCTTCGCTGCTGGTGGAAATTTTCGGCAGTGGCGTAATTCTGTTCATAATTTCGCCGCTGTCGCTAAGAAGAATATAGTAATTGGCTCCGTGTTTATGTGGTTGAGCTTTGCCCCACCAGCTGGCGCCAACAATCTGGCCGCTCACGTTTACGCCCCCAACCATCCGGTAATCCGCCCAAACCACCCCTGCTTGCCGGAATAGCGGACACGCAATAAATCTCTAATCGAAACCGAGCGCCGCGGGAACGCAGGAAATGCGGTCCCGCTATCGTAGCAGACCGACATACCCCTGACGCCAAGCGCGAGGAAGTTTGAAACCGAACATCTCGGCCAGTCGCGGCAGTTACTGATACGGCACGCTTTGCCTGTCAAGCGGCATGCCCCACACTTCTTTACGGAACCTTGGTGTTTGGCGCGCTTGGTCTCGATATTTCCCGGATTTGGCCTTAAATTTCAATTATTAATATCTCAATGTACGTGCGATTTCTGTATTTTAAAAAAATGGGTATACCGCAAATTGTGGCTGCCTTCAAGTTAAAAATTCGGAAGAGACACTCAACACTGCTTAAGTGTGGAAATGCGGAAGCACTGTAGTTCCTTTGGTCCACTTTTGTCCATTTGGTCTTTGGTCCATTTTTGTCCACTAATTTTTTACCATTTTATACGCATGACGTGGCGCCACCTCCTCCCTCTCCGTTTTAGAGAACTGTTTACTGCAATAAGTCACCTAGTGCGCCGTCACGTGCCTAATGACGCACGCACTAGGACGCATCTTTAGTGGCCGCGACCGGACGTGTGCAATGACTCACCTTTAGTCGACCAAACCGTGGAGCCACCGTGGCGTCGGTACACTTATTGCAGTAAACAGTTCTCTAAAATGGAGGCGAAAGGATACAGTGCACCAACAATGGATACCATGCATTCTGGTTGGAAGCCTGATCATAAACGTCTTTCGGTTGTACTATGCAGTGTTTGTTTTGTGCCTGTAGACGCAGCTATGACTGTTTTGGCCGCTATGCAAATACCTTACCCAAGCGCATTTAATATTGGTAATAAATACGATGAAAGGAAAAAAAAAACCGTGGCGTCGGGAAGCGTGCTCGTCTCCCACCCCTGAGGCCCGGATTCGATTCCCACCCAGACAGAACTCTGCCATATTTTCTTTTCAAAGCCATCAATTTAGATAGTTTACAGGTACCTCCCTGAGAAATTTGACGTCAATTCGAGCATTTTTTACTCGTTTTCACTCTGCGCCGTAGGGAATTTTTGGTAACAACGCTCGGTCACGCCACCGATGACGCCGGATCTTCGCGTAATGGGGTGTAATGCTTGCGCATTAATAAGGAATGTTCGTTAACAAGCACTTTAATTGTATTTCCAAAGTAACTTAAGCCGCGGCAAAATATTTTCACCTCGCCGTAGAGCTCGCATGCGAAGACGACAGGCGTCTCACGGTCACAGCTCTTTTATGGTACGGGAAAGCTTCATTCTGGCACTTCGGAAAGCGCGTCTATCGCCTTCGTTTATCCATATACCAAAGTATTTATATTCTTTTACCCGAGGTATTTCCTGGCCCTGAATTGGCAACGTCTGTTCACTGTTTTCATTTAATTGTTTTCATTTCGTCTCCAAATTGGTTGAGCGCCGTCACGTAGTATTTACCTCGCCATTTTCTCTACTTTTTTTTTTCTTTTCCGCGTCTCCGCGCACTCGCCACCATCACAGTTGGCCGTAGAGTTTTCGCTGCGAGGCTTTCGCAAGATTCCGGATGTTTTGGCTAAGTTTCGTGGCTAACCGCGTCATTGAAGAACTCCGTTTTTGGTTTGTTTTATGTTAGGGATTGATTTTAAGAGTACTGGAGAGAGGTATTTATTATGATAGAAAAGCTGAGAGGTCAGCCTGAATCAATGTTCTAACCTTACTCGGCGTTGGGGGAAGGGGAAAGGGTGTAAACAGAAATAATAGAGAAGACGTTGATTACGAGGGTGAACATGGTGGGGAAATTCTTTCACGTGTATGAACGGAGCTTTTTTCTTCGTTGACGGGGTACGGAGCTCGGGAATGGGCGAGGTTATGCACCGGTGCTATTCTCGGTGCTCGTTCAGATCTGTTTTCCCGATTGCGCTATTGTCAACAGGTGTATGAAGCTATGGAGTGCGTAGGCTGTGTTCTGTCATATATCGCGCTAGAAATGTAACATGTGTTGTTGTAGTGCTGAGAGTGCGTAGCTTTGTCAGTCCATGCTTTTGTTAGGCGCTGCAATTAAATATAGTGCGGCCACAGCTGCAAGGTGTGTGATAGACTGTGGTTTGATCACAACCTCACGCAACTGAAGAGTGTGCACCATTCGGAACAGAAGCTCGAATCTTACAAAACGACGACAACGAGACATGCAGTTGTCAAGAGTCGTTAAAATTGCGCTAAACACGAGTTCAAACTTGAGTACACGACCACCAGCTTCGCTGTTTTGACAGCTTTCACTGCGTGGAACTGGTTTTACTTTTTTTTTAATTACGTACAAGTAGGCCTGTCACCTCATTATTACGAGCCTGTATTTTACGCTACGCGCCATATTATCTAATGCGCATGGTGGCAACGCGTATGGGAGCCTTTCCGATTTCTATGCAAAGCGTCGAATACAAAAATAAGTTACAATTATTATTAGGTATGTATGTGACCACGGCTCGCGACAGCTGAAAGACATGGATGCGCGTATTTAAGAAACAGTGCTATCGCGTCAAGCATTCCTTGCGTGTAAAGTAAGGAAGCTAAATACGATTCAGGTGAATGACGCGGGGAATTGCATGTACTCACACACTGTCTGCATTGACCCCGGCAATTCTATGTTGGTTCTAGCGATGACAGCATATCATTGTCGTGTTTTGCACTTCACGGACCAATTTAGCCGTGTTATGAGTCTCATGTAGCAGATACACACGCTGAATAAGGTTGCATGTCTTATGTGTTTATTATGCAAGTGAAGCTCACATGGGTCAATCAAATTGTGAAACTTTTGCAGCGCCGTGCTTAGATATTAAAAAAAGATAGCTTTCTTTTGCACCTCGTCATACTTCAAGAGCTGCCAGTGCGTCGTGTGACATTGATTGCGAAATTTAACCGAGATCATACCGGCGAACACGTATCTTCCGACCAGCAGCATCGAGGAAAAAGCAACACGAATAATAACAGTACCGATGTCAATTGCGCTTGTTCGGTCGGTTCCTGCGGATTGCTGGAGTTTCCGCAGCGCAATGGAACCTGTTTTGACTACGTGGTGAAGCGAATATCGGCGCTAGAATTGCTGCAGGCGGTGCGAGCAGCGCGCGGAAAACAGTGGCGCAGCTCTGGATCTCTGAAGCATGGTGTACTGGAAGAACACTGTACCTAAAGGGAGCTTATGCAGTAACTCTACTGATGCGTGCGCCATCCGGTGGGGCCTCAAGGAACCCAGCGGCGCACGTTGGGGGGGGGGGGGGGGTGCCTTCCGCTGTGATTGGTTTAATTGTCTGGCGACGGAGACGAAGAAATCCCGGGATCCTAGTCATATACACATTTGCTGTTAAAGGGACGCTAAAGGCAAATGCTAAGTCGACGTGCACTGTTTAAATATCATTCCAGAAACCTCGCAACGCTTGTTTCGCCAAGAAAAGATTAGTTTACGAGAAAACTGCATCAGATATGCCCGTACACCTTTTTCGAAATTCAAATCTCCCGCCACCCGATTGGGGGGAGTGGTGACGTTGCACATGCCATCACCACCCTTTGCTGCCGTCGGCATGGCAACTCTATGGCTGTCGGTGAGTAAAACGGCGTCCGACAGACGGCGGTGCCGAGCCAAGACTTTTAGCGTTGGATTCGCCGCTGCTGCTGCTTTTTGGTCAAGTGGCGTAGACCGATCGGGCATCCCGCGACATCACATGGAGTTGAATTCTCTGCCACTTGCAGTTTGTGCGAGTTTCGCGAGCCAGCAAAACCAGCGCAGCACGACGCGATAACGAAACTACTAGAACGCGAAAGCGTGGGCGGTGCAGAGTCGAGCGAAAACGAAACATTTCGACCGTCCGCGTCGTTGTCAATCAATCAGTTCTTTTTTCTGAAAATAAAATAGAACTGGGCAAGTAGCATTTTATCTCGTCTTATAATACAATACAAGTATGTTTTTTGGAACGAGTGGATGAGTAGTAGTGACAAAATTTAACTGAGGAGTGCTTTCGCCGTCGGGCAAGTACTTGAATGTCCCAGGGGAGTCTCTAATCACGTCCTGCATTTACCTCAATTTCTCAGTTATTAAGGCTCTGTTCGCGATAATATTGACGACTTTGAGATTCTCGAGCACTAATCTATCACTCTAGCTTGACTTAATATTTGCCTTTAGTGTCCCTTAAAACACGTCACAAATGCTTGGGTTGATTTCAAATTTCTCAGGGATCATTCCTGTAAACAAGCAAATTAATGGCTTTGAAAAGGCAATTTGGTAATCCTCGGTCTGGGTGCAATCCGGGCCTTCGGAGCGCGAGATGAGCACGGTTCCCCGACGCCACGGCGGCTGCACGTTTCTCTTTGACTAAAGGATTGCTTAGTGCGTGCGTCATTGATCACGTGACGTCACAGCCAATGGGGAGCAGGTGGCGCCACGTCATGAGTGTATAAAACGAGTGTGTGAAAAAGAAGCATTAATGACCAATTGAACGGCGCTGGGCGGTCCTTCGTGTTGGGAACTCCTCGCGGGCACTCGAGCGCGTTGAGACGTTTGGTGCGTTTCGATGACGCCTTTTTATACCAAGGCGCAGATGAAACGCGGGCGAGATCTTGCGCGGGCAAGGAACGCATGGTAAAAAAAATACTTCGCCAAAGGGACTATTGAATGCTTTCGCATTTCAACACGTAAGCTGTTTAGCACGAGCAAACTACCCTCCTCCCCCCATTTATATATATATATATATATATATATATATATATATATATACACACACACACACACACACATATATATATATATATATATATATATATATATATATATATATATATATATATATATATATGTGTGTGTGTGTATATATATATATATATATATATATATAAGTGAAACCTTGAATCGCAAGATCTGGCAGTGAAACAGAGGTGAAAAAATGGACGTAGGAAAAATACTAGGACTTTATTGACATTTCGGCCGGGGACTGGCCAGAACGTCCATAAAGTCCTGGAATTTTTCCTACGTCCTTCTATTTGAGCGTGTTACCATTTTTAAGTTTTACAGAATTTTAAAAAAATATCCAGTTGCGTATAACATAATTCACATTATGTTAATTGCCACATGATGGATTATTCACAAAGGCGGACATTACTTGCACGAGAAACCGAAACACATGTTCAAGCAATTAACAAACATCCGCTAACTAAGTCAGTCTGCTAATTATCTTTTGATATAATTAGTTTACGGCAGATATTGCAATTTACGAATTGTAGCGGGTGAGTGTGCAAAGCGTTCACCCCGCAATAAAATTTCAATGTGGACGTAAATGTGGCCATGCATCAACTCGGAAGAGCTGTCAGAATAAACTGAGATTTGGCGCTCGCGGAGAGAATGTCGGATAGGTTACGTTAGCGAAGCGACTTGAATACATGAAGTGTTGATCATGATGGTAATCATAATAAAGGTAACGCTGCCACATCGGCGAGGTCACTTGACGTTAACAAATTACGGGGTTTTAAGTTTCTAATCCATGATCTGATCCTGAGGCACGCCGTAGTGGGGAACTCCGAAATTATTTGGACCACCGGGGTTCTTTAACGTGAACCTAAATGTAAGTACACGGGTGTTCTGTCATTTCGCGCCCATAGAAACGCGGCCGCCTTCGCCGGGATTCGATCCCTGCCGCAACCGCGTGCTTAGCGGCTCAACACCGTAGCCACTAAGCAACCACGGCGGTTGTCGCTGAACGTCTAACGTCTGTCTGCGTCGGAGATTTTCAGCTACGGGGATGGGTTCAGGTGACGCAGGGCATGGGGAAATCGGTGATCTCTGGAGAGTGCTTCATCTTGCGATGAACTTTTGTTACTAATATTTCATTTTATTTGATTTGTTGCTTGACGATAATCGGGGTTATTATCATCAAAAGATCGTGAGCTCGCGTCAGGTAAGTTTCTGGCCGACCTTTAGGAGAAAACCGGGAGTGTTTGCAGCCTCGACTTTTGTTCTGTCATCCTAAGGAACAACGAGGCGGTGGTCTCCGTGCAGCCGATTTGCGCACAGTAAGGTGACGTCCGCACTGACTGCAAGCTGGATGTCGTAGTGTAAATACGCGAGCATCGTGTTCTCCACACACGCGCGGTGTTGGATAGCGCACGCGCGCGGCACTCATCCGGAGCAGGGTGCGCACGCATGCCGGGCAGCCGAATGTCCGGCGGCAGTAATTGGACGCATCGAAGTCCGGCGGCGGGCGTCATTTGCGGGCAGCTTTTTCCCACCGCGGGCATCGCCGAGTCCCTTTGAAGGCGCCGCCGCCCGAGAGCGGTGCGCGTCGTCGCCGAAGCCAAGGACCTCGCGGCCGCTTCGCAAACCGGCCGCCCCGAGGATGCTGTCAGGCGCCCGTTGTCCGAGTGCGCTTCGCTTCGTGCATTCTGGCAGTTGCCGAATGCATGGCGTCGCCGCCGACTCTGCATAGTGTTGTGATTGCTGCCCATCTACTGCCTTCCGAGCGTACGGGGCCAGTATGGAAGGGAAAGTAGGATTCACCGTCCTTGCTTTCACTCGGAAATAATAAACGAAGGTGCCACAAGGCAGCTAAAACTGCTCGGCAAGTACAAGCAAGCCAGGTTCGAACTTGCGCAGCGATTTGCAATCAGGGCTCGAATGTGCATTCCCTTTCAAATTGAACTTCATACGTGTAGTGCAGGCGCCAAGATCGCTTCTGTGAGTTTTTCTTTCATTTTTTCTACTTCTTTTTTTTTCGTGTACTTCAAGACAAGACAGGTAACAGACTTTTGCCGTGTGCGCGCTTCATGCAAGATGGTTGCACATTTTGAGACAGTTGCTTGTTTGCCGATGTGCTCATCGCAAACAAACACAAAAGACGAGAGAAGAAGCACGCAGAACAACGCCATGCCAGGCGTGTTTATTCTCTTGTATTTCGTTCTTGTTGGCACCAACTTCTTTTTTTTCCATGTGTATAGTTACCCGCTTGATTCCCTGCATTGTTGTCGAGTTACCCGCAGTATATAACTTAGCTTTCTAATTAGGGTGAGCGTGTGTGAGTGTCCTATATGCAGCCCGTACTTTATATACACTTTGCTGCATTCAAGGAACTTCAAATTTTGTGGCCATCCGTCCCGCATGTATTGTAGCAATCGCAGTACGTGGTCATTTTCTTAGCGACCTCGCCTATTCTTGGTGGTTCAAGTGGGTGAGTCGAACAGCGAGTGTGAGACGGTGAGTGAAAGGAATACGTTTTTTTTTTGTTTTTTTTTGGTTTCAGCGGTACAGTGAGAGCAGTACATGCAAATGGCGTCTGAAATACCGTTGCGGAAACTGTACCTCCGACGCATTTTGCTGAAGCCTATGTATGTTTATTTATATTGAAGGAAATAGCAAAGCGACAAAAGCAATTGTGTGCGTTAGCGTAGCGACCTAAATAGCCGACCTTTTGTTCTATCACAGAAACGCAGCGAAGCGTGTTGCTGTCACAAATATCATCCGTCGCTCTCTCTCTCTCTCTCTCTCTCTCTCTCTCTCTCTCTCTCTCTCTCTCTCTCACCCCTAATGTAGTAATAATTGATAAGTGCACGATAATTGGCTCCAGGCTTTGAACAGCAATGTTTGCCGTTATGTCGGCATCTACGCACGAGAAAAGCGGGCCGTGCCTTCTGAGAATCGTATTGAAGAGCTTCTTGGTAAAGAATGCGGCATCCGCTATGTAAAGCGTATGTCTCACTCTCACTGCAGCCACGTGCACTAGACCGTGCGGGAAGGGCTGGAGCGGTGAGGAACTCCCTGCTGCGGGCACTGTCTCGCTGAACTGTTTAGCGGCAGGAAGCCTTTTTCTCCATAAAGCATTGTTCTTTACTGATCAATCTCACTTTTTTGGTTGTTTGGGTAGCCACATACATGAAAACTATGGGGAACGTGCAATGAGCCGGTGGCGCCGCAGTGCTGCAGGAGCAAGCGAACGCGTCTCGCGTGCTCAGTGCAGCAGCTACGAGTCGACCCTGTCAGGTTGTTAGTGGAGCATATGCAATGTCGAGCGTATGAATTGCTGCGTCGTAAACTGTGCTAATAACTACAAGAGCTGCCCACCTGCAACAAAGTTTTTTCAATTTTCCGGCGCGACCATGCTTCAGAGACCAGCGGGAACGCTTCATTCGCAATGCACGCCGTGTGAAGTAAATGATCGCGTACGTCTACAGACTGCATGCTGTCGCTTGTCCGCTGTGAATTGACGCTCCACGCAAGTTAATCGATATTTTTACAGTGCAGAAGGAACCGAATGGAAGCCGGCAAAGTAGTCACGAGTCTGCAGTCTACATTTCTTTTGCGGAAATAAAACAATCGATGGATCCAACTTCTCCCTCGAGCGTACGCTCCTGCTGTTTTTCCGCCGACCTACCGCAAAACTGCACGTGTGTTGCTACGCATGGACCGATGACTACATATGGGTCATCATCATCATCATCAGCCTGGTTATGCTCATCAGCCTGGTTAGTTCGTAAACGCGAACAGTAAGTAAGGAGCCTCAGAAACGTGGTAAATGCATCAGGGACCGCGCGGATTTTAGCATTTACACCAGGCCCCTTGACACCTCTGTGCTAGCAAGCGAAGTCGCGACGTGACGGCTTAGATACCACATGCAAAGCTGACACGTAACGTTAACGTAATGGTAGCCGTGTGCTAAAAAACATCGGCGTAACGTTACGGTTTCAGCTGCTAAACAGCTAAACGAGCGTCGAATCCGTTCGGTAGCCACACAGATGACCCTTTACGGGGCCAGGGCGAGACCGAAACAGGAAATCGGAAACAGCATGCTTCACCTCTATTGCTCAAGCACTCACGTCGCCCAAGCAACGCCCACAAACGAAACTAAACTACAGAACAGAAAACTTCGCTCCACTGCTACGGCATCATTAATTGCAACCCCATTAGGAGATCGTACGTTTTACTTGCACCTATCGCACTCAGATGTCAGATACCTTTAAAAACAGGTTACACCGCATGTCGGGCGCAAGTGTCATTGTTTACTGGGTAATAAGCAGGAAAAATAGGAATACATACTAACCTCGATTGTGACGTCCCTTACAAAAATCACTGCAGACTTGCTTCAGAAATTCTGCATACCCCGAGTCACCCGGGATGCAGAATATCTGAAGACAGGTGACAGACTTTCTGTCACCCCCTGTCACCTCCCAGCGCCCAATTGGTACACCCTTTCTGCAGAAAGTCTGCTCAATCTGTGTAGCTGCAGGATACAGCATTTCTGCAGAAAGTCTGTCGAGATTGTGGTCACAGGATTACAGCATATAGGCAGACATTAGAAAGAATTTCTGTAGCCCCACTATGGGGAACTGGCATGCATGCATGCAATAAAATAACAGACACAATAGTATTCTTTGCACATTTTATTTGTCTCCGATTTCTTCCGGGCTGCTTGGTTGGGACCAAGAATATCGTTTCCAAGGAATGAAGTAGTGAGTACCGACATCTCATGTGAGTGGCAGTGACCGTCTTGCACACACCTTGTCGCAGCATGCAAATCAAATGCTTTGACGCGCTGTTCAGCCTGCAGAAGTGCCGCAGGCTCCCAAGTGGTGTAGATTCCTCTGGCTCACAAAATCGTGACATCCCTAAACAAGAAGAAATGTTCAGTTTACTGTAAACCCTGCTGAAACTGTAAACTTATGACATAGTGAAAAGTCTCGTACAAACAGCTACATGAAGCTGCATGGTTGCACAAATACCCGATTATTACATCACAGGCAGTTAACATGTAAATGGAACTGGAGCAAACATGAATCTACTATAAAAAACTTCACACAAACGCACTTCTGTACCAAGTCAAATGCGAATTGCACAAGCAGAAAACTCCTTAACACATGATAAGCGTTCGAAAACCTCAAACATCATACATCGTACAACGATGTAATATACGAAAACAAAGCGCCGCTTTAGCGGTGGTCTATTTGCAGTTGCTGCTGTGAATCGCGCCCACGTGTCACCGACGCGCTGTCTCTCGCGATTTCCAGATTAGCGAGGCAGTCGCGCCTCATTTCGCCCCACTTGCAACGTGCCGCACGACACAGATTGTCGCGCCAGCCAATATACCACTCATTGAAAACACGGTTAGAGCTGCGCTCAAATTTCACATTAGGGGATATCGTAATCGTCGATGATTTTTTTTACCACTTTTCCGTGCGGGTCGCTGCTTTTGATGAGCTTCCCCCACATTGATTACGTTGTCCACTGGTTACTTAGCCCTTTGCCGTTGATACTTTCCTCAATGCTTACATCGCATAATAAGTGCCGGTAACCCCTTAGGCATGTACTCTATCCCTATCTTTTCATCCCTGTATTGGGGGTATTGGGGGTCTGCATTGGGGGTAACCCAATGCAGAGTAGCAAACCGGGCGTGCGTCCGGTTAACTTCCCTGCATTTCCGCTCTTCTGCTTCCCCTTTCGGGACACAGGAGTCAGCCGCTATTCCTTTCTTCTTAGTATGGTTCCTCTAGTAATAGTACAAATTGTTAATTAGCGATTATTATCAATGAACGCAGTCTATTAGCAGCCTATGGTCATAACAGCATTTCTGCAATGGAGCGTACAGTCACTGCATGCCTTTGGAACCGCGTCGTATACATTCAAGAACGATATAGTAAAGTCCTTTTTTTTTTTTACTGGATTGCGATGTTCAAACGAGATAGCGGGTTCACAGGAAGATGATGACTTGAACAGATAGTGTCCAAAATATGGCGGCCATGACGTGTTTATGGCTCCCACGATTGTTTCCAGCGCTTGCAGTGCATAAAAGCATGGGCTTGGAAATTGGCATTGCGACTATCCTCCTGATGCCCCTTTCATACATTACATGGCCCATGTAACAGATGCCTTCAACCCTATTCAAAATGAACTCAGAAATGATTATGTAAGTCATTTATCCTAGATATGATACCAGGTACATACACAACTGACATGATAGTTTAATAATGTTCTTCCCACCAGATTTCGAGAAGATCGGTACTACTTCCGAAACCGCCGTGTCGTAGACGACGAAAAGCAACCGTGAAATGCGTTTCGAATACCCCGAAAGAGTGGGAAAATCCGGAACGCACCATTAACATCCCTACCCACCACACGGTGCTACAACTTCAGCTGTGTGTTTAGGCAACGAACAGCAGTGTTCACCGTCACAAGCATCACAAGGTGGTTACTTTGTACACGTACATTTAGACGCTGCTTTTGGCATTTAACCATGAAGTTTAAACAGAAAACATGTTTTTAGTGTTCGTAACATACCGCATGAATAATCGACATGAACAATCAACGAATGGAACTCCCTGCCGGGCGATGTATTTCTGTCCAACAATGTACCTTATGATATAGAAAAACTGCATATGTGGTAATCGGGCGTGCGTACATTCATGCTTTAACGCGTGTTAGCCATCGCGTAAAAATGATGTGTCTATCCTCGCTGCGTAAACTTGATAAGACAGGATTACTTGTGTTGCAACTCCTCCTCCTCCTCCTCCTCCTCCTCCTCCTCCTCCTCCTCCTCCTCCTCCTCCTTTCTTAGCTCTTCTTTTTTTTTTCACAAAAAAATTCTAATTTATATTATATTGTACCTTACACAATCGCTTGCATTGTACATCGATCTTTTTATTATGACGACGTTTTATTTTCCTATTATTATTTTGTTCTCCTTGAATGTTTCTATTTCGTATCAATACTGTATAAAGAAATCCCTTCCTGCCTGGGCCACATGTTGCCCTGCAGTATTCTGTAAATATAAAAATAAAAATGATAAGTGATTTTTTTCCTTTAGCTTTCTTCAGTTCTCAGCGGATTTGTTAAAGGGCCACTCACCAGGCCCCATAGCAAATTTTTGTCATACACTGGAAGTTGTTATTTGTTGTCATGGCTTGTCACCCGTTCGTCGTCGGTGCGAAGTCGTCGACGGGGTATACAAGCCGGTTGGTCGTTCCGTACTCAAGCGAACACAGCGAAGGAGTCAGAATCGGGACAAAGAAAGAAAAAAATATATTTATAGACTGACAACGACGCACAATTTAAACGAAACACAAAGAACACAACACTAACACACATGCACTTAATCTAGATAAATGATGAAAACAAAAGAAATAGAACGAACAGTAACAGTAAATATAGATATTAACACTACACAAAACACACTTAATGGTGGTAAGCTAAACAGAGTTCAAAAGAAAGCAAAAGATTGCATACGCATGGCGGGGCAGCTGCAGCAAGTCCATAAAGCGTGGTTTCGACGGCAGAGCTTTCCCGAAGAACGCCGGCAAGCCGATATCGTTGCGATGGACGCGATTGCTGGGCTGCGTTTCCCGGGAGTCTAGGTCTGACGTCTTCCCCCGAGCAGGTTGAGCTAACTTGAGGGGAACTACTGAGATCTTCGTTGCACACGTTGGTTTGTCGTCTCTTACGCTAACTAGTAACTCTCAGTTCAGACGCGGCTATAGGCGGCCCAGGCGATACTGGACGGCACTAGCTCCTTGACGCTTTTAAGCAGATTGTAGGCTTATCTGGTGGACTGCTTATATATAGTGAGTCGGAGGAAGAAGGAAATTACGCTATTTTCTGCTACCCGTGAGGGAGCACGGCTCAGCATCAGGGGGGAGGGGGAGAGAGGGCCAAAAAAGAGAAATAAGGAAGGGAAGAAAGTAGGATGTGGGAAGGGTCAGCTGTCGCAACGTGTTATAGCAGGACAGCGCACGTACTGGCCGGGGGATCGGCTACAAGGCGGCAAGTCCGGCCGCAGCAGCAAACTGGAAGTTGTAACTGGAAGCTGGAAGTTGTTACGTGTTCTCTAGGGAGTGTTCTGCCGCAAAAGTTTTTCAAATCGGCTGATTAATAGCCGAGATAGAAATATTTCAATTCCGCGAACCCATGATTTTAGCAGGCGGGCTCCACTGCCAATCGAGACACTCTCTCCACTCGCGCCGTCTAGCCTCCGCAAGGGAAATTCCTTCCCTGCGTTCTCCCATGGGCTCCCTGCAAGGCGGCGCAGCGATGGATGGATGGACGGATGTTATGAGCGTCCCCTTCGGAACAGGGCGGTGGGTTGCGCCACCAAGCTCATGCTATTAAACTGCCTAATGTCCTACCTAAGTTAAGAAAGAAAACAAAACAAAACAAAAAACAATATGAACTCCCACAACCAAATTTTCTGACCCCCTTTTGCGAACATTTCTTTTGTACGTCTCCGCTTTTTGTCGTTTCCCTACTTCCCCCAATCTTCCAATCGCCCCATACTAATCTCTATTGCGGACATGTTTACTTTTACCCTGCTCTCGCTGAACCCAAGGTCTTCAAGGAGGCCAGTGGTGCCTAAATCGACCGCTGGGCAGATGTCTTCACATTCTAATAAAACATGTTCCATCGTTTCCCTAGCTTTACCACAGCAGGCACATGCTTCTTCTTTCTTCTTATATCTCGCTTTATAGGTGCGGGTTCTAAGGCATCCTGATCTCGCTTCGAAAAGTAATGAGCTTCCCTTTGAGTTACCACAAATTGTTTTTTTCCTGATTTCGTTTTTTCCTCTTAAGTAGTCTGCTCAGCCGTCAGCGCCACCGTGTCAGTTGCGCGAAACACCGAGGCGGCCACTGCTACGGAGGCATGCTTTTGCAGCGCTCGTTCGAAACCTGTCGGAGGTTCTAAATTGCGGTTTTAAGGCAACCGAAAACATCGAGGCCCATTTTGGACCACCGACGCTTGAAAAAGGACGTCAAATTTACGACTACAACCATGTATGTCGTGTCAAAGAAGTAAACAGCACGGACATCACAGCGAGGCGCTTAAATTAAATTACGGTGTTTTAGGTGCCAAAACCACGATCCGATAAGGAGGCACGCCGTGGTGGGGGTCTCCGGACTACGTAGTGGGGAACTCCTCGCATTTTAAAATTTTTATTTATTATTATTACTATCATTTTTGCATCGCTGCGCACTTCCGCTGACGGCGTCGCGCGCGAGCTGTTTCGTTTCGCGCAGCGCACGGTTTTGCGTGCTGTGCCCAAGGACTAGCGGTATAATTCAGTGCTACGAATATATTCGCGTCGCATTGAATTATTCTGCCTCAGTACACTGAGGCAGAACAAGGGGATCGCAGAGCATGATCGCGCGCTGGAACACGGTAGAAAATGGCATAGTTTCCGTACCTGCGCACGGGACTGCACCACCTTGGGAACAAGCAGACAAAATGGAAGTAAACCAGTCTTGCTGTAGTGCGAAGTAAAACAAACATGCAGACATTCGGTTCGTGTGCTTTATTATTTCTCGGAACAATTCGAGCAACAGATCACACTAATAACAGATGTTGCCTTGGATAATTCTCGAAGTCACGTGTCACCACGAGCCACGTCTCACTGCGGACACGAGTATACGCGTCCCTGCGCCTCCGTGTCTCGATCGCCACGAGTGAAAGGGCAAACGGCGTTCGGATTGAAATTTCATAGCTTTCCGCGGCGCGTAGCGATGAAATTCTTTGCAAACACGATCGTTAGCGAGCATTGTATGCTCTGCGCTTGTCAGCTCAAGACGACCAGACTTGGTGAGGGGCCCTTTAAATGGTCAAATACAGCCCCCTCGTGGAAACATGTAAAAAACGTTCGCTCCAGGCGGAGGCTTCCGTTCTTCATCCTCTGTGTTTTTTTATTAAACAGGTATGTTGTTCCACACAGAGTGTTCCAGCTAACTTTAGCCAGAGTTTTAAAATATGCGAATGCCACGTAGCTGGACAGAACCAAGCTAATATAGTTTGCCGTCGCTTGGAGATACTAGTATTTTTCATTCCGCGTAATTAGAGATCTAGTCTTAATTAATTAATTAATTAACTCATTAAGCATCATAATTAGATGAAAAGTACCAACGAGAAAATTGTAGAAGGACATGAGCAATTCCAGATGCGCCATCCTGTTGCTCAATACGTGCTACATAAAAGTGTTTTTCCGAGCGTGAAAGAAGTCCGCGAATACAAGCAAAGTGCTTCGAGCAACCAGTCGCACAGCAATTACTCTTACTTTTTCCTTACCCTACGAACTTTACATTTGAAAACATGTGAGCGCATGAACACTTGTTACAATGTCCCGCTAAAAGGCTTCGATATTTGCTCTTTAAGTTAGTGCAGCGCGCACGAGCTCTGTTGAAACACTGTCCCATTTGTAAAATATGTGTTTTAACACAGCTCATCGATATCTGATAGATAACGTTGCGCATGCATTAAGTGAAACAAGTTTTTTGACTAGTAGTGCACCGGGGCCGTTGCAATCGTATGCAATCATACGATTGCATACCGAGGAAAGCTTGGACGGTGCACTGGAAAGTATATTGGAAACTTTCTTTAGATTGAGCGACAACTTGTGCAGCCACCACGTGCACTCTTTTTTCATCCACTTTCATTGCCATTAGTTTGACATTTCTTTAATTCAATTAGTAAGTACATGTAACTTCCCCTGTTTTCCTTGGCGTCTTTGTTTGCTGGTTTCTCATGATATGATTAATAAAATATCGGGCCTATCAGTTAACCCCTTTTATTCTCGTTTACTGCATAATGAGGGTCTTGAATCCGGCAACATTGATGCCTTCAGGTAGCATGTGTGGGTTTATTGACCAGCTGCATTCACCCAAAAAGATCACGTTCTCGTGACGCCTGCGGCAGAAAGGATGCTCCACATCCGCTGCCAAGGTTTGAGCCGTGGTAGCTCACTTGGTAGAGAATCGCACGCGTATATAATGAGAAGATGTGGGATCATTCCCCACCTGCGGCAAGTTGTTTTTTCATCCACTTTCATTGCCATTAATTTATCGTTTCTTTAATTCAACTTGTGTGTATACATGTAATTTCCCCTATGTTTTCCTTGGGGTTTCTGTTGGCTTCTCATTATATGATTAATAAAAAAATCGGGTACCTCGGTTAACCCCCTTCTCGTTTACCACGTGCACTGGTCTCTTGTCTTTATTCTTTTCTTTGTGTGCTGGCTCCAGACTTCTTTCTTTCTGCAAAATGGCTTCGCATGCTGAAGTGACAACAAAACGTGGAAACCCTGCGTTCTGTAATCGTGCTGTCTGATTTAATAAACTTCGCTCACGCTTGTGCTCACATGACCTACTCCGTGATGCCTTGAGGCATGTGGGCGCTCTTAATCAATTTCGAGTGTGCGCTGTCGTGGGGCAGCAAGGTTTTCTTAGATCTGGAATGACGTACCCAGCACCACATGCTCACCAAAAAAAAGACCCAGAACAATATTAAGGAACCGAATGCGGTTATTAAACGGCAATGCGTACGTGAACTGAAGTCATCCATGGTGAGTTGATGAACATGCCAAAAATTTCTTCGACTGCGTCCTGAAAATGCATGCACACATTTTTCTTCATAACATTGTACCGAAACGCTCGCGTTACAGACAGGCGTGTCCATCAACTTCGCACGAGTTACATTGTTAACAGAAGATAAAAATATATCGCACAAAATGGGGCTATGGCTGAGCCTGTATACATATGCCTGTACGTTGGATGTAGAACTAGCCATCATAATTGATGGTGGCCGCATGAAGATAAAAATTTCAAAGCGTTAAACAATTGTCACTGGTAAGACCCACTAAATTCCGAAAGTTCAGTTCTCTCATATCTTCTATCCTTTCACGCACAGCTTACGTCAAACCATCACGCGGCACAGAATAACATAAGTCCTCTACATCTCTTGAAAATGCGGTTAGTGCAGTCCGCTGTCTTCATTAATTGCCACAAAAACTTCTTCGGGACTTCTTACCAGAGAAGAGTCCTTTATCTGCAACTTCTTGAAATCGTTTTGTAGAACTTTCCGTATATGGCACTGTCACGACGTCTTCTCGGAAACAAAAGCCCTAAAGGGTAATCGGGCATGTGGGTGTTGCAAATGAAGAAAGCTTGAAGAAACTGTACATTGGTTTTGTTAACAGGCTGCCGCAACAAGTCTATATATGTAAGTCGTTGATAAGCTTTAAGCCTTCTTTGGCTTTTTTGGTTCGAAAGAAACATCTTCCGGGGACGAAATTCCGGGGGGAATTCCGGGGAGGGGGGGAAGCGCCCCTCTCCCCTGGCCCCTAAGGTGTAGTTAGTGGCGTTCTGTTACGCACATCATTTGAGGCTTCTTTCGAGTTGCCTCTACCTTTACAGTTAAAATTTTATTGTGGCTGAAAACTTACTGCATCATCGTTGGCAAGGTCCTGCATGTCTCTTAATTTATACTTTCGCTTTTCTTTCTTCAAATCCTGACAATAGAACAAGCGCATTAGAAGCACGAGCGGCGGCTGTAGATACCTCATCCTTACTTTTTCACCTCAGCATTTTATAAAATTCCCACTGTGAGCACCATGCACAGACAAAATATATTTAAATATATGTACCGGACAATGTTTATTATATATTTAAAGAGAAGGAGGTAGCCAAATAACAATTATTCTTAATGGTATGGATAGACTATACCTAGAGAATGAATATGTTGCTGTATGTTCTCCTCACTTCAGATTGCCTTGAATGCTTTTTTGACCTAGAAAAAAAAAAAACTGAATTCTTCACTGACCGCTTCGGCAGAGTCTTTTATCAACGGCGTGTGAAATGAACGCGAATGATATCTGTCTCAGTATTGCTTTTCTTTCCAGTAAGCAATGTTAACGACTCACGAAAAAAAAGCTCCTCTAATAATTTACAAGATTTATTAGGGATGGAAACATCGCCACTTGCATGGGAAGGTCATACGAAGTTTCTTCAAGTGCAACTGTTATCTAAGGTAATATGCACATGTATGCGCGCCCCAACCTACCTGCGAAACAAAGGAAACTTTACAAGTAACACCGCCAATATGCTTTACCTTTAGAATGCATTCTGCTTATAACCGACAGTATATCGGTCAGACAGACATCCTTTCAGGATACGATTTAATAACCACAGGTCGCACGCAAAATCTCTTTTGAACCTTCCCGGTCACCCTTTCAATGGTCTAAAAGCGGCAATATTGGAATCGGGCTTTCGCTCACACCACAACCGGGAAATTCGCGAGTCCTACCTTATTTATAAGTTTAATACCGCCGCCTCGGGCATTAATGAAAGCACCGGGAAACTCGCGTGCTCGTCCTCCGATTACAACAATGTGGATATAGCCGAAAGGAAATTTCTTGCAGTATAACCACGACGCATGTAAAACGATATTGCTTCATGCTGACAGGTCTGCATGTCCCACCTCGTTTACTCTGGAGCTGCTATTATGTCGCATGCCCCATTCGCACGGCAGGTCTGTGGTAGAGCGGTGTCTTCCGGTGTTCTACGAGACCAAAAAGGGCTGCGACTTCAATGAGGATAGCAATAGGGGCTTGTTGGCACGGCATATCTTATTTTGTTATAGCGCAAGCTTGACACGGACAACAGAAGGCACATCTGGCACACACAGCGCTGCGACTTCAGGCGGCGCGATAGGTAGAAGCCCAAAGAATGCGACTGGCAAGTAATAATAATAATATTTGGGGTTTTACGTGCCAAAACCACTTTCTGATTATGAGGCACGCCGTAGTGGAGGACTCCGGAAATTTTGACCACCTGGGGTTCTTTAACGTGCACCTAAATCTAAGTACACGGGTGTTTTCGCATTTCGCCCCCATCGAAATGCGGCCGCCGTGGCCGGGATTCGATCCCGCGACCTCGTGCTCAGCAGCCCAACACCATAGCCACTGAGCAACCACGGCGGGTACTGGCAAGTAGTTATGGCGATGGGGTTGACACAACCGCATGCTGGTTCTTGCAAGGCTCGCGATGAAAGGAAAGAGCCTATTGTAGAAAAATTTTGCATTAGTAACATCTTGATGAGGGCTAGTTGACTCATATTTAGAATTGATCTTTAACAACGCGAATAAAACAACGCCCCGAGTTTCTTCCGTGTCTCTTGTTTTACTCGCACTATTAAATCAAAGTTCTAAATATGAACCAGCTAGCCTGCATCAATATGTTACCGCTATAACGCTCGTATACGCCAGTTCAGATATACTTCTTCCACAGCTGCAGCCCCTGAGGCGCTTCCACGACAAGCTTTGTATTGCCCGCGCAAGTGCTGCCTGCATGCTTGCTTCATGTAACTGAAGAATTTGGTGCACGCAGCCGAACGAAACCATTTTGCTTGACTTGCGGTGTGACACGGGGCGCGGCTAATCTTTCTTGGAAGATTGGTGAAAGAAATACTCGAGTAACATACTCACCTTCGCAGCTTGAGTAAAATATGGGGCGTAGAAAAAAAAAAAAACGAGTTTGCTGTAATAAAGCCGCGATTTATTTGTTCACTGTATGTTTAATGCATAATTTGCTCCTGTACTATTTGCGCGGCGACAATCTGAGACGTCGTGTCGCAGTGGCGGAAAGTATATACACGAGGCCGATGCTTTAAGGAATTGAAACAAGCACTGACGATGACTACGGAGACTATGACGTTGTCGCGGCAGGTGCCACGAGGCAAGGATTCTGGACCTTCTCGTGACCTCCTATAGATCACACGCGCGCTGCCCATCTCCAAGACAACGCTGATGTGTTTCCAGTTCCCTAAGTTGCCACCACGTGCCGCATAAATGTGAAGTCGTGCTCTCACGCCTTTATTTTTCTCTTTCTTGCGGAAAGGCAATGGAGCCCAATTTGCCTATACCCATCTTGGTGGAAAAGCACCCCAGAGGACAGACAGACAGACAGTGAACTTTCATTGAAGTCCTGAGGGACTAGCCGGTGGAGACCCGTTGGGGCCCCCGGCTCACCGCTGGCTGCTCCCATGTCGGAATCGGGAGGCCAAGCCTCTCCGCTCTTTCACGGGCCCTCTGGACGGCCATGGACTGGAACCCCAGAGGAGCCGTAGAAGGTGCCGTAGAAATTTTCTACGTTGCGAAGTATATGAAGTCTTCCTGATAAGAATTTAATAAAGTACTGAACCCAGAGCGCAATTTGACATGCTCCAGCACAGCACATAAGCGAGTGAGAAATATTGTTTACAAACTCTTCTTGGGGACGACTACGTGCCTCCAGTTGTCGCCAATTTTAATCTTGAAAAGTTAAAATTCGCCACATCTATTTAGAATGATGATGCAACCAAAAAATTGCGCAGGTCCCATGCACTATGGGAATCGATGTTGCGTAAAGCATTTTTCGGATAGCTGGCCATACAACATCGTCTGGAGTTCCGCAAAGCGTTACCAGGTGGACCAACGTCTGTGTTCGAAGTGCATGGTGGTCTCATGCACGCACAAGTGTGTGTGCGTGTTTGCGCGTGTGCGTGTGCGTGACGACAGAAGCAAGACGACGATGACGATCGCGTGACGGTGATGGCGTGACGAAAGTTTTGTTTTTACTCCTGTAAAGGAAACATTACAACCTGTTCCGTTACGACCTGGACCTATCCCGAAGGATGTATACAGCTTCGCGCAGCGTCTTCGTATATATGACGTTGTCGGCCACGAGGGAAGAGCTGGGGAATGTGGGCCGGTCTCGAAGGGGACGCCGTCTGTACGCTCTCGGCGCACCGGAAAGACAGAAAAGTGGCGCACGCCCATCGCTCGTGCTAAGTGTCATGGCGCACGCTCCCGTCGTCTCAAAGAGCGGGCGTTGGCACGAGAGACATGTTTTGACATGTCAAAACAATGTTTGTACCACCAGGCGTGAATCCATTATTCTTCAAATTACATACTGGCACGTTACTTCTAAAAATGGGTGGAATCGCAGCATCTCTTTGTTCATTGGAGTATGAACTGCCTATTATGTCAAAAACCAGGTACTATTGAGCGTGTTTTTCTCGACTATAGGGATGCGGTCTTCCAGATAGACATCATTTAACGAACCTTGAAGATATACTTGTCATTGGACGCCCATGGAATAATGTTTGTAGCAGTAGAGAATGATTGCGGTGTACCGTTTGGCGTTCTAAAGTTGTACGGCCGTGGCTTGCATTGTGTACCATACGGAGATCTCGGTTGCCTATTCGCCACAATCGTGTTGGTGCGAAACCTGTCTGCGAGCACTTTCGCGAGGTGCACAAGTGGTCACCTGTTCCCGAGTTGGTGCCACGTTTAGAAACTGTGCCGCATGTGAAAAATATCTAATTCAACAAGGTCATCCCATGTTAGATTGGCACATGGCAATTCCGCTTATGTATACCTATGTGTATTGAATTTTTTCGGCTAACCTTTGTGTGCATTGAGTTGCGCCGAGGAGAAGTTGTAGAGCGCAGCTCTGTTTATGTATAGAAATCGTCTGTCACATGCGTTCAACGTGGTTGAGGTTGAGCGCATTAGAGAAGGCGATTGGCATGTTCATCTTCTATGAGAAAAGGCGGGGATGAGCTGCAAAAAGAGGTAAAGTCATCCGTGGTGTTAACTTTGCCGAAAATGCACGGGTAATATTCTGCGCAGTTTTCACTTCAAGTCTTCACAATACTTGGAACGATGCCTCCGAATGGGAAGCCAGGAGTGTTATTTACAGGCATCTGTAGTCTAAACCTTGAGGTTGCGTGATTTTATTCGACAGCGTGTCTGTCAGAAGGTTGAGTGCGATATAACATGGAGGTGCCTCTTGCTAGAAAGAGTCGGGGCGCACGCACAGAACGGCGGGTTGTGTATCCGAGTAACCCGTAAAACAGCGACCGCGGCATGCAACTAATAACCACGAAAAGGCCAATGTGTAGCCAAGAAAGGGGGGGCATCCGTTGTCTTTTTGTCCCAACCCGCCTCTTCCTTGTTGGGAACCGCTCTCGGAGCTCCTGGACTTCCTCGTGTTCCTTGCGCGCCTTGCCGGCCCGGCGCGCAGAGGAACGGTGTGACCAAGGAGGTTGATTTAATGCTAGGCCACCGGGCTGGCTGTGTTCGATCCCGTGTAAGGGGACGCCGCGCTGCAGCCGTGCCTCGTCGTGCGCGCGGTGCACACCGTGTTGGACCTGCCAGGGCACCACCGGCGGAGTCGCCCGGCGACAGGCTGCTATTTGGGACGCGCATGTCGCGCGCGCCGATTGTGGTGGCACGGCGCGCAGACAGGTGCCAATGAGGCGGCCCGGTAATGACCGGGCCCCGCGGAGGTCCTCTCGCGTTTTGGCAAGTGGCCATTAGCGGGCGCGCGGCGGCGGTAGGTCGACGCGCGCCGTCGACGACAGTCCCGCCGCGGGCTTGTTTTGCGCGCCCGCGAAGATGCTCGGCCTGTCACGGCGCGGACCGGCCTCCTCGTCACGGGGGCACGCCGCTCCCGTTGCACGCCGCCGATGACGGGGCCCGCGTATCACTCTGCGTGATCGGCGCGAGCGAGGCGAGGGGCGGGAGATAGCCCCCGCATGGCTGCCACCCGCACCCACCGAACGACCCAAAACAACGCCCCGACAACAGCAGCAGCAAAAGGGAGCGAGCTCCGCGGCTCGGTCCCTGCAGTCGGCGCAGTTCTGCGTGCGAGGGTCAGTCCAGCGACACGCGGATGCGGCGGATCGTCGTTGCCTTTTGGTCCGCTCGCGGGTGGCAGGGCAGAAGAAGCGAAAGTGAGTTCTGCTGATGCTGCCGCTTGCGTGGTGCTCGCCGTCCAGCCTGGGTGCAAATCTCCCCGCGCCTGACAGCGCGGCCGTGGCGAGGGGGGGCGCACGCGCCGGTCTCGGCTGCGGCGGCGGCTGCTTTGAAGCGGCCGCCCGCGGGGCGGGGCGCCGTCGTCCGGCGTGTGATAATTGCGGGCCCCGTTGGCAGCCTTTGAGGCGCCGCCTGTCAGGTCCGTGACGGCCCCGTGGGTGGCCGAAACAGACCGCGCGCGCGCCGCCGATATTCGAAAATCCCGCGCGCGCTCGCCCACCTCCTCGCGCGCAGTGCAGCCGCGGGCACGTCTTCCGCTACGCCACGATGCAGTGCGGATGGCGCGGATGCCAAGAACACCTCGATTATATTTGTGGCTTCTTGCGAACAACCATTCTAAGCAGGCTCTCCACGGTCCGTGCAGTTATAAGTGGTAGGCCGTCTGGTGAGCGGTACTCGCAAAGTGTCACTATGGTAAGGGCTGTGGGGTGTGATCGTGTTTTTGACGGTAAATTCGTTATTGTTCACCCTAGAGAGACTGGCAAAACGTTGTGCCCCCGAAAATGGATAGATGAACGCTGTATTTTGACCAAATAATGTATACTTTGGTGAGAATCTCGCGACAGCCATGGAATCCTGTCTCCTATCAAGGGGACAGCATTTCACCAACTCCAGCCCAACAGCATACCCTCGTACGTCGCCTTTCGAGCGTGCAAGTTCGCTTTAGGCGCGTAGGAGCGAGCTAGCGCGCGCTGGCAAGCGACCGTGCGGTCTGGGATGTAGAGTGATAGTCATAGGTTGCCTTCGCAGTGACACTGTTCCTTTTGCACAGAATCATCGGCGGTGCGGGCACTCCTCGAACCTGAAAGAAATCTTGAGCAAGAGTGACAAGAGTAATTCTCACAACTGTCTCATTCTTTCTTTATTATCATTGCTATTATTATTTATCATATCATCACCACCATTGAATGTGTGAAACGCGTCGTGGTGCAATAGAATACACAGATAGCAATGAATTGCGCAGGCAAAGGTTCTTTGGTTTACGGCTTAGTAGCTCTTACAGTCGTGCATCTACCTCTGTCACCTTCCGTGAGGTGTTCTTTACAATGTCGACAAACAATGTTCGCAGCCGCGAGAGAGCTCGGTCATCACGGCCCTCGAATACGGTGGCCTGCGCTGTCCAATGACTATACCTCTCCCAACTTTCTTTTTTCCGTGAAATGTATCAGCTTTCGACCTTCCCACATGTTATTGTGGCTCAAAGTGCGCAGGCTTTCTGTCGTCCAGGAGGCGTTGGACCGAGTCGACCGCAATGCGAACACTGTGTGGTGTCCATAGTCGCTGTACAACTTCGCCCAGGCGTGCGTTATGACCGAGCTACAGCCGCGATTCGCGAGTGCACGAACTCGTCCGCTGACTCCTGTCTCAGACGCTCCGTGCACCGAAGTTGGCGCTGAAGCCAGTGGCGAGCCGATCAGATGAAGGAGGATCGAAGCTTTGTGCCCAAAAACAAAACATTTAGCGGACTTCATTGTCGTGGAGGGCTTCTACGCGGAGAGAGCATCTGCTGGTACGAAAACGTCATATCGAAGTCTTTGCGATCACTGCGGCTTCAACACAATCGTCAAGGCCAAAATCTACTAACGCATCGTGATCTCACGTGGCAAACTTTTTTGTGACCGTGTACAGCGTCAGCTCCGAGAGGGCTTGTTTCGAAGCTGCCCCCATTGCAGCTGCCAATTCAAAGGCTCGTGGACGCGGCTGAGGATAGCTAGCGCATAACATTAATTGTGGGCTCACAATTTCTATTTGCAAGCTCGAACATTTAACTTGCGCACTAGAAGTAGTGCATTAATGTAGTCGCTGCCGAATTTCGGTCGTTATACTAAACGCGGACATTCATGCTCCTGGAGAACACTTCCCGTTGCCTGCGTTGCCGTGAATTGAAAACATAGCTCGTGAACGTTGTTAATGATGCAGCACACAGAGTTACATACATGCATCAGCTTTGCTTAACGATCTAAAAAGCGAATTCCACCGCGTGGAAAGCAACGTTTCGCCGCACTGGCTGCACGCCTTCAACGAACGCTCGACTTCGCTGCACGATTCTGCTGAGGAGTTAGGCGAATTCCCTTGATCGATACGAAGCAAGCTTTTCCGCCCCGCGGGGGGAGCATTTGTAATTGACCGCTCGATTAAGGTCACATTCGCGTTCCCCAGTGGTTGTTCCCGACCGAATCCGCTACAGATCGCTATTTTAACGCGATAGTGTTAAGGATCCCGTGTCACAGAAAATCCAGCAGCCGGCGTCGGACATGGCCTCGAGAAAAATAATTTTCAAACGAATTCTGAACTACTGCATACCCAACCACTTCTCTACCACCAAAGTTGCCCGAACTTTGTCTTTCATTCTTTACAAATTTATTCCTCGGAATTTTGAGAACGGCAGCCCACAAACTAATGTAAGGGAAAAGAAAAGCGACAGCGCATGTCCTTCATCTTAGCTCTTCTCAGAGTGAAATATTAAAAGTGCGAAACAGTAACAAAAGATCAACTCACGCAAGAGAGTACGTCTCTACCTGTAAGCTCGCCTTCGTGCATAGCGTTCGCAGCCAGCCGTTTCCCGGTAAACGTTACGGATACATAAGCTGAAGTTGCCGGGAAGCATGGAAAGCAGTAAGGGGTCTTCGAACGCTATCGGCGTTCCACTCTTAAAGGCGCAGCTTAAACGTCCTCCAAAGTGTTGCTCCACCATGGAGTCACGCATTCAATCTAAAAATTTCCGACTGCTTGCTACGCTTGGCAGTTTGTTTCCGCCGTAATCCAGCGCGTAGCATTAAAAACGTCGCCCTCTGGCACGTTTGAATCAGCGATATACGTAGAGAGCTCCTCCAGAACGACGACTGGAATTCTCCGCAAGTGTCTTGAGTGAAGCGAAGGCGAAACTGCCGCGCGCGATGGTTTCCGTTTCGAGCGCAGCCGTTCACACAGCGACACCTGACGCGCGAGGGCTTCCGTCGGAAGTGGACCACCTGCAGGCGAGCACTGGCCTGAGCACAACGTCCTCACTGTTGGAGGAGTCTGTCGGTTCATTCAGCGCGGTGCCTGACAAGACGGAGCACTGGGCCGTGTTTGTGATGACAAGAGGCGTCACTGCCTGCGATGCGCTTTGTACAAGAGTGGTCGGCAGTGGGGTCAGAGCGGCAGTCCACGAAGTGCCGGGTAGTAGAAGGACGGCTTGAGGTCCAGTCCCGTCGCATTGAAGGGCGGCGACACGAACGCGTCCGCGCCGAACGACGATGGGTCCGTGGCCGCAGCGGTGCTCGGCGCCGTCGGGGCGGGGGACGGCGCCGCCGATGGCCAACAGCTCCCTTGGCTGACCGCTGCCGCCGCCTGCGTGCGCCAGTCGTCCTGCTGCTGGAGGCTGCCGTAGTCCACAGGGCTCGGGAGCATGTTCAGCATCTGCGTACGGCACCGACCGTTGCTCTCCGTAAGCAGTTGGTCTGTCTAGACTATTTCAACACCCTGGGCGTCCGGCCTCTGGTATATATATTGCCCACTGGCTCCCCCATACAAAAACATTGCAGACGATGCCGCGCGTGCCTTTGTACTCCTGCGCCTCTGTACAGGGAGGAGGTTTCAAGTTTGTTTAGGGAAAGTTGATACAAATTGCGTGCAAACACTGTATGGCCCTATAGTCAAAGGCTAATAGTAGTGGGGTCATTACGAATATGTAATTGACAGTAGACTTGTTAATGAAACATCAATGCACTGAAGAAATATCGGGAAAGCAGCATTTAAACAAACAGCATAGACTGAATGGTACACTTGTTTAGTAGTTACTACGAAACAAAATCTCGTTTACAACTTAACAAAAAAAAAAACTTTTATGTACATAGAAAACACGGGGAAGGCGGGAAATGGAAATTCAAGAATATGGGCGAAACGAGAACATGCAAGCTAAAGGCGGGGGCCAACGATTCGACAAGTGGACTTGTCTTTTTCAAAGCGACATATGCTTTCCTCGGCACAGTATATATATATATGTGCAGAAGAACCCTACCTATATTGAAATTGTTGAGGAAAGCATATGTCGCTTTGACAAAGACAAGTCCACTTGTCGAAACGTCGACTCCAGGTTTTACCGTGCTCTCGTTTTGCTCATGTTTATATACAAGTATATATACGTACATGGGATGAACATATTCCGATAGGTTACGCTGCCATTTGCTATATATAGGATTTTTTTTATTAATGTGATACATTTTTGTTCTGTTTTACCTCAAATGGTAAGTCGTTTCATTTATTTATGCCGATAAGTTCCACTAATCTCTGTCCATAGATATTTCTTGTCAGTGGTATATTTTGCAGTTGCCCATAGTATAACTTTGTATTGGACGAGCTGGCATACGTAATAGTCTACGTTCTCTCTCTCCTACAAATCTATATAAATCTATAACCTAGGAGGTGCTGGATAAATTCTCAATATGCGCCTTTTCTAGTTGATGAACCAACCTTCAAAACAAAGGCGATCCGCGAGAGGGGAAAGTCTTTCTCGTGATTCCATCTGTGGTGACGACTGTACTGAACACTATCGTTTGAACAGTGACTATATATAGTGCCTTCATACTGAACGTTATCATTCCAGCAATAGTTATAGTGTCTTCATTGCAAAAGTGGAACGTGAAGCGAACCTATCGTAACGAAAGAAAAGATCGGTTGCGCCATAGCATCAGTGATGATGTACGAGATATATAAGGATGTCCTTGCTAACGCTAGGCAAGCTGTTGACCTAAAAAAAATACAAAAGTGAGCTGGAGCAAGATACGATTTTAAGACCAATCGTGTTCGGTCGACAGACCTCCGACGACGTAAGACCTTAGGTCTTATAATCGTATCACGCACCCTATCTCCTTTATATATATATATATATATATATATATATATATATATATATATATATATATATATATATATATATATATATATATATATATATATATATATATATATTTAGACAGCTTGACTAACGTTAGCAGGGACACATGGCATAGTAATGAAGGAATGAAGCCTCCGGCATTCAACGGGCAGACTAAAGGCGTGCCTGTATTTTGTTACGTATGTGTTGAAAAAAAAAATGCTACAGAAATTCTGAGAATTGCCTACGAAAGCGTAAACATCGTTTGGCTCTGTTGCGACTTCGTTTTTGCTTAGTGTTGCTTACTTGCCTTTCCTAGCTTATGCACGTCTGCCCATGGGATTTCCGATGGCACACAATACTTACGCTTTAGTGGACGATTGTCAGATTTTTCTCGCCGCATCCGACCCGTTCAATGTAATCGTACCAATTGAGCCGGAACGCCGGGCACGAGCACGCCTCTACAGAGCGAAGCGGTCGAAGGCGAACACCAGTAGCTGCCGCAGTATACCGCGTGAGGGGAAGGTGCATCGCCACGATGCCATGTCACCCTCGCTGTCGCAAGCATGCGCGCGTTTCCTTGCCCACACATGCACGGCCGCTCAACGCACTACGTTTCCATTGAGCGGCCGAGACACAAGCTCCGTCTTCGATCTGACTGATGATGATAATGATCTAAAGAAAGGAAAGACGCGCCTCGGTAAGGCCCAATGAAAACGCGCCAAGCGTCTCAACGCACTCGCTTGCCCGCGAGGACGCTCAGCAGCGTTCAATTGGACATTTGGCTACACCCAAATTTCAAGTTGGCCCAACCCCAAATTTTCGTACCACTGTTCGCGCGTTTGTCGTCGTCTTCCACAGCTGGCTGGCTCTATTTTGAAAGCGATCGTCTTACGCGAGGAGGGATGCACGCACGCACGGTCAGTTTTCTCGTTGGGTAGCCGTAGAAATGCTTAAGCATTAAAAAAAATGGCTGTGGCTTAGCTAAGGTTAAGCCCAGGATGCGAAGCATACTAGCCTTTATTTTAGTTGTTGAACCACTGTTTAGCCTGGTGAACTGCTGTCGCTTAACTATATTTGGTTCGGCTAGACGAAGAAACAACTCATGCAGGCGAGCGCACGAGCTGAGACCCGGCTATGTAGCTACGCGGCCGCAAGCGAGCGCACGAGTTGAGCCTCCGCTTTTGCAGCTGTTATGACGTCATATGGTAGCTACGCGGCCGCGCGCGGCGCAGCAAGGAAGAGCGTGGTTGTGCGGCTAGTATGCTTCGCATAAAAAAGCGCACGGTGGTTAATAAACAGCACAAGGAACAGACGCCGACGCAGGAACGCGAGTTGTTGGCTTAGTTGATCCAATGACGTTCCTTGCTTTCGAATGGCGACTATAGCGTACTACACTTTCATTGACTAGCTTAACTCTGTCAACATCAAACCTATTGTCATTCGGCACCTGTCGCTTAGATGGAAGCCATATTTCAATTATAGCTGCTCTGCCTAAATTTTTTTCAGGCGTTCGGAAGGTTACGCAGCTAGAGGCGCCGACTGTTGTGGGTACATCACCCTCCCCCTTTCTTTTTTCTTCTTTTTGTGAGTAAGCCCTATTAAAGTTTCGTTATGCTTCCATTGCACAATGTCCTTTCCCTGATTTTTCTTCTTTAGTTTGTCTTTTGTTGACCATTTTCAATTACTTCCAATCTGTTGAGGCCATAACAACAACACAACCGCCGTTCAATATTCACTCAAGTATACTCACAAGTGCTCGTATAGAGCAGCTGCCTTCAAAAAGCGCATTAGCGTTTTGGTGGCCTTGCGCACTTGTAGTGTTGTTCGGCAGAGTGATAGTTACCTAAATGTAAGTTGTTTCAACAGCTCTAGAAAAGTGGCAGTTTCCGAAGCACGGTGGCCAGAACAACGTACACATGTATCAGGCGAAGCCAAGCGTATACTGCCATTGCTCCGGCCGTTCCCGTGAGGCAGCAAGTGTGAAAAGTTAGTTTTTCGTCGTAACGAAGTCTCACCTGCGGCTTGAGCGGCTGCTGGGCCGCGCTGTAGTGCTGGTCAGCGCCGTATGCACTCGTACGCGGGTCCGATGAACCGTGACCCATGGTGGTTACCACCGGCGGGGGAACGGACTCTGCGACGACGAGAAGAATGACAAAGTCGGGTGGTCACATCGCCGTTCACTATTTGGCTAGGTGCGTGCTTGTAACAGGCATTTTTCATGAGGGACAAAAGAGAAAGGAGAATTAGACGGAAATGCGTGCTGCTTTCTTGCACTCCCCTGCACAGGAAATGTGGTGGTATAGTTAGTGTTCGTGCCAGTTAAAGAACAAGTTGTTTGGCCACAGACACACGCGCGCGCGCGCGCAACCGGACCATGTTTCTAGCTATTGTTTGGCAGATGACACACGCTTTAGTGACATCTTCACAACTCGCAGTGGCGCCCGCTTTGCCTGAGGAAGCGCCCTTGTTGCTCCTCGAACGCTGCTATATGGCCGCAGATGATCATATATAGTCGTTAAGTGTAAACTGCACCTTCCCGCAGTGACTCTACATAGTACAATCTAGTTCCGCATCCACATAAAACGCGTGTACCGGTGTTATAGCTGCATGGCGTTGGGTCGTGCGGGGGTGTCACCGGTGTTTGGGGGCTTATTCGGCGTTTCGGGATTTAAAAAGTTATTTCTTCAGATTTAAAAAGTATATTTAGTTTTTTCCTCTCGGAGGGAGGGATGAGAACGTGGTGCACATTACGTGGAGCGAGGGTTGGATACACACTCGAGATCCACTGAGAAAACGACATATAGCGACTGTCCGCTCTAACAGAGCATGTACGGGTCTTACAGGCGTGCAGACTGCAGTCTTATATACGGTGGACATTGCACGCTACAGGTTGGTGCATGGGCTGCGAGTCAGGAGCCTTGAATACTTTTTACAGCAAAGCTGTTTATGGCTAGGTTCTGGCGGATTTTGTCTCCGTGGACATAGACCAACAATTTTTCATACGTGGGCCGATCCCGAAGAAAGTGCAACACCGGGCCGACCCGCCGCGGAGGTGAAGCATGCTTTAAGCCCTTCCTCTATACGTGGGCCGATTCCCCAAGATAGTGCAATACCGGGCCGACTCGCGGCGGAGGTGGAGTTCGCCATTAAGGGATCCACATTCACAGCTTCGCTGTCATCCTTCTTCACAGAGTGGAAGGGCACTGGATTTTTTTTGTGTGTGCTAAAGGACTCTGGAATATCCACCGCTGGCTTTATGTAAGGCGCCAACAGGCAATAGCATTCGCGGAACTATCTGGTGACTTTGCACATACGATTACGGCAATAATCGTAGGCACCCGAAATGATTTATGTAAGCACGAAATGGACCAAAATTGCTTTTTTACACGCTCATGATTCTTTTTCTCAGAAACGAAAACGTCCGTAGCTGTAGCCTCAGGGATCTTTCTTGCAATGTCACTCACTCGCACGCACGCACACAACACAGCGTCGCGGCTAGCCTTTCGATTTTGCGACTTTCCTGGCTTACCAAGTTTGCCCTCACTGTGCGAGTGTCCGCTTTTCTATTGCAGAAGAGCAATTTATTAATACACCAAACTATATTTTTCATAAAAGTCCCTTTAAGAGCCGCGAGGATGATCAAGAATGGGCTGAAAGCGGCTTGGCTAGGAGCCATTGTGCCGAGGCTGGTTCATATAGCCTGGACGATGGCACGAAGTTGAGCACGTATACGCACCGCTTTTACCGAGTTCCGAGTCCAGAGAGAAGGAATCAGCGTGGAATCTCCACTGACCTTGCGGCGCCTGGGTTGCGTGGTGCGGCTGCGCGTAGGGCTGGGGCGGTGGCTCGGTGGGCTGCAGCAGATACGGGTTGGCAGCGGCTGCAGCGGCTGCCGCGGCGGCCGGGTACACGGGAAGGCTGAGCGCCGAGAAGCCGTTCATCTGCTGGCTGCCCATCTGCTTGCGCCAGCGCGCGCGCCGATTGCTGAACCATACCTGCGCGCAAACAAGCACGACGAGCGCTGCACCGTGAACAAAGGGGGCCTTGCAGTCAACCATCATGCTGCAGACGGTAAGTAGCGCGGGCAGACGGCCTAAAGTTGCGTGCAGTACGATGCCGAACCAGCGCCTCCCTCGCCAAACAAGGCTGGCCACGCTAGAGAACGGAAGCCAGGGAGCGGCATGGGTGGGGCGCTTGCTTGGTCTTGTACGAAATAACTGCCGTGACCGAATCGCATATCGAGCTCCCAGAAGCTGTATACATACGCAGCGTTACGAGCGAGTCGAGCAACATGAATATTTGTAGGCAAGAATGAAACGACGCATGTTTAAGCATTCAATATTATTATTCTTTTGGTATAATAGCGACACAAGAGGATCAGCGGGAGAAGGCGATGAAGAAGAAAGAGCCCCGACGATGAATGAATGAATGAAACCTCGTTTATTCCACATTAAAATGCGCCGAAGACGCTGCGGTGGAAAGAGGAGGGGTGTTATTGCAAAAGGGGAAGAACAAAAGGCAAAAGGGGAAGACGATGAATAAGAACTAGGAAGCCGCGGAGGAATTCATGGTTGTTTTAGGGCGATTCTCTTAAATGCTTCGAACGTTATTTTTATTCACCTCCTCCAGACAAGTTTACCAATTTTAATATTAGCAGCAACTTCCTAATACCATCCAAATCTTGGCCAACCTCCCGCTATGCCATATGCGCCATCATAAAATGAAAACCAAACCAAATGAGAAGTGTTTCATTAGGCTTCCCATGATGATGTCTCTTTGGACGTCGGCACTAGGACGCTGAAATAGGAACTTATGCGATTCCAGACTGCCATGTTAATTTTGTCGTCTTACTTTCCTCAATATGAACACAAAATATTAACTTTAAATTTAAAAATAATATTGCCTGAAAATTGATGTTAACGATTAACGTTCAGTTAATGCCATTCTTAAATTACAAAATTACATTTAAGTATTCTTCTTTTTTTTTTTACCTACTGCCGCCCGATTCATGGCCGATCCCTCGTAGTAGATTGAGCCATATCCGTAGGCACCAAACCAAAGCAAACCGAACGAAGCCATGTTTAGTGGCAACAACAGCGACAACGAGATGGACGAGTCCTAATAAATGGCTGAAGGCGTACTGCTTTCACCGTACATTATATTTGGCGCAGCCGGTAACAGTAACCAGAAGATGTGCGTAACCTTTTACCTCACACGGCGAGACGGCCATCTACTGATCGCAAGCTACGAACTAGACGGTGAGAACTTCATTTGCCGCACCGAATGAGATTACTACCCCTGATCGCCTCGAAGCCATCACTGCCAATGACAAACAGCCGATCAGCGACGTCATCACTAGAGGTAATCTGAAGATCAACATACCGCTCTCGGATTTTGAAACCTGGAACAAACGAAACTTCGATAAGCAGCATGTATCAAGCCATACTGATGCAAGCGCAGGAATGTGAAGCTTTTCAAATGCGTTAATCCAGTAGGCTCAGTTGCAAAAGCAATAACTAGAACAGCAACAAGCACTGCTTACGGCACTTGCATCGGGTAGAGCTAATCGCGTAGCACTAAGCCCGGATATGTTCGACGGTATAATTCGTTCAGTGTAGACAGTTGGGTGAACGTATTTGAATACGCATGTGAGCGGAACCGTTGGTACAGAGACACCGACAACATGCGAGCCTACCAGTCTGGAAATGACAAAAAGTGATTCGACTTTCGTTTCGCCCAGCACAAGGAAGAGTCATGGAAGAACAGCGTTGTAATTGCCTTCAGAAAGAACCCACAACTGTGGAACACACATTGAAGTGATTATATCACGCAGTAGAAGTGAGAAACATGCATTATCTTAAAAGTGCTCCCGTAATTGTTCGCAGGGGCATATAATTAAATAACAAGGGACTGTATTTATTGTAAGCCCAAACATACTTTTCGCGACCGCGGCTGTAAACGGTTCCAACGTCTCAGCACTGATTGACACTGGTGCTTCAATTTGCCTAATAAATGAGAAGATTGTTGATAACCATGAAATCTGTCCAGAGAAACCGATCAGCGTCTGCAGCTATGATGGAACTTGCAGGGAGTTCATGCAATGGACGGAGACAGAAGTTAGCTTGAAAGACTAGGCAGTTCGTGCGAGGAGCCTCGTAATGACTGGTGTCGATTTTAACGCGATAGCGTTAAGGAGCCCGTGTTACAGGAAATCCTGCGTCGGCGTCTCGCGTCGCACGTGGACCCGGGCCTTCCATGTGACACAAGCAATTGACTAAACTAATTGAATTTCTCAATCTAGAATATGTGGAAAAATCGTAAACTACGACTTACACACAAACCAAAGACATGATAGCTCTCGGATTGTAATTTGAATATACGAGAAAACATAATTTTGTTACGCGAAAACTCAAATTCTTTTTTTCCAGCGTTTCTACCGGAGACGGCGTCCGCCATTTGCGCACGCCGGCGCGTAAATCTAGGAGCCCGCGGAGCGACGCGCCCGCTCCCTTGAAACACTTCCAGATGGCGCTCGCCTCCGCCGCATCGCGGCCCATACAAGAGGCCGTGTTTCTACCAGAAAACCCGCCTTCGTGCATAGCATTCGCCGCGAGCGCTTCCCGGTAAACATTACGGTTACATACGATGCAGTTGCCGGGCAGCGTGAGAAGCAGTCGGGTATGTTTGAATGCTATCGTGTTCCACTCTTAAAGGCGAAGCATAAGCGTCCTCCAAATTCTTGCTTTTCTTATACCCCGACCCGACATGAAACTTCACAAAATGAACATACTTTGCGCTGGTGTCATCACAACTGATAACACGGAAAATTCTCTCATATTAGGGAAAAGGAACCCAAAATGATCACGTGCGCCGACGAAGTGACTTTGAAGTATCCGGAACTCATCTCTATTGGCACCTATCCAACAGCTCACACAACGATCGAAGTGCCCTTTGATCTGCGAGACAAAAGTCTCGCCAGAAAGAAGCCATATGTCATGAGCCATGAGAAGAAGACATGGTTGAAACAGGAGCTTCAAGGAATGCTGGACGCTGGCATCCACAGACTTCCCCACCGAAGACTCTACTTGTCAGTTACCACGAGGTCACCGAATCAAATCCCGGCCGTGGCGGCCGCATTTCCATGGGGGCAGAATGCAAAAACGCCCGTGTCCCAAGCGATGCGGACACGGTAAAGAATCTCTGATGATCAAAATTAATCCGGAGACCCCCACAACGACGTGCCTTATAATCAAATTGTGGTTTTGGAGCGTGAAACCCTAGAATTCACCTCTCAGTCACTCCGACGAGGCTGCGGCGAAGAATACTGCACGCGCCTTGAGACTATGTCAGCTTCTCGAGCGCTCGTTAAAATGATTGGGCGACGCTATATTTCCGCAGCTTATCTGCAAACCAGCACCGCGGTGAAAGAATATAAACGAATTTACCGGCGAAGGCAGGACAGGAAACGGAAGGAAGCCAGAGTCGGCGTTGTGCACCGCTCCAGCACCGGGGAGCGTCTCGTATAGAAACGAAGATCGACACGGACTTCAGGCATCGCTGATCAGTCTCATTTTTCTTCTCCAGAAAAGATTGTCCGAACACGTCATCGAATGCTTACTTCAACTGATATCACCAAAATATAGTGGAAGAATTACTATGCACAATGTTGTGCCAGTTATTGCGTCACGCTTCGCATTATGAGTGAAATCAACTTTTTTCTCAAATCTTGCAGTCCGTAATATGTTGCAGTTGACCGTACGTACGAGTCACCCAATAACTGCGTTACAAGTGAGGCGAGCAGCTTCGTGGCGCTTAGCGCGTTGTTATGGCAAGAACTATTCACATCGAACTCGTGGCTCACGTTGATCGTCGACGCTGCTGTGTATTACTATCTAAAGGCGCGTCGTCGTGAACTCTTGACGCTTTGAAGCACGCGCCATAGGAAAAAGAAATAATCTCGAATACACTAATGCATGGCACTTTAGGCAGCATACACGTGACACGTCTTGCACGGAACTGATGACGCGGGCGGAGCATCGCTCTGACTAACTGACGAAGCACGAAAAGGAGCAGCATTGGAAAATTTATCGATATAAAATCGCGGACTTGAGTTTTGCGCTTGAGATGCCCGTCTGAAGGGCTACACTGCAATGTCAGCCGCACTTTCGCTAGATGGTGCCACTAGACGGTGCCATTGAATTGTAATCAATTTCCGGTCGCGTTGCGGTGCTCCTGGGGCATTCCTACAGACCTGTGCATAGAAAGAACGACTGTGGTACTTTCGTACCTGGTGAGCTAAAGCGCTCATCGCTCTGTGGCTTCGCAGTACCAATAGCTTAGAAGAACCACCCGCAATGGCCAGGAGACAGTTGCGGGCAAACGAGCCGCGGCCTGAGCGCTATTGACAAGATCTACAGAGACAGCTGTATCCGGGCGTCTGCGTGTGCTGCTATGCTTTGCCATTCCTTAAACGACTGCCAGTTTAGCAAGTGCCGCCCATAACACAGAATTTCAAAAGACTGCGCCGCTCCCCTCTTACGGCCGCCGTTAGCGAAGTTGAACGCGCAGCTAGCTCATCAAGCATCCACATTACAGGCCTTCCCGCACATGCACTGCAGGTGCCGCCCGCTGCGTGTGGGTGTACCTGGACCCTTGCCTCGGTGAGGCGCGTCCTCTGTGCCAGCTCCTCGCGGGTGTAGATGTCCGGGTACTGGGTTCGCTCGAACGCCTTCTCCAGTTCGTCGAGCTGAGCCGCCGAGAAGGTGGTGCGCGAGCGGCGCTGCTTCCGCTTCAGCGTCAGCCCCGGTTCGGCCGTCGAGTCGCCTCCGCACTCGCCGTCCGAGAACGAGTCCAGGCTGCACTCGCCGCCGGACAGACGGGAGCCTGCGACGAGACGGCAGCGGTGCTATACTGTGATCGCGGCAGCGAGGGTGGAGAAATGGGAAGGCTAATATATATGCAGTGAAGTAGATGCGCGTATGAAGCGGTTTATTTACTCGTGCATCTCAATCGGATCAAGATATGTTTACATGAAAAAGGAAGAAAATGGGCGAACAAAATGGGTGTCAGTCATTCTGAAGAACAGCTGATACATGTCCAAACAGACGGCGTTTGCAAACACATAATTTGAAGATGCGCACAAAAAAAATCAACTTTGAAAGGCAATTGCCAGGTGACAGCAGAAAACGCCATCGAATTTGTGCTATGTCACCAAGTAGCAGCAACAAATGAAGAAATAAAGATAAATAAATAAACAGTGACGTGCTAGTAGAAAGAAGAGAAACGAGGGAAGATGTGACGGGCCATGAAAACAGGCAGCTCAATTTTCCTACACTTTCATTCAAACCAGACGCGACGGTATCAAACTTATAAATAAAAAAGGATTCACGGGTTTCTCCATCATAATTTGAACGAAATCCCGATTCAAACAACGTGACTTTCATCTTATCAAATGAGTGGTCAGGGAAGTGCACGTGCTTTGAGATGGACAGGTTTGGCAACGTGTTAGCGTGGGAATTGTGATTGTTAAAGCTCTATCTAAAAGGCCCTTCTGTCTGTCCAATGTAGTTTTTTTTTTTCATAGCGTACATTCAAGAAACTATATTACGTTTTTAGTATCACAGTTGAAATCGCCTTTGATTTTTAAGCGACCGTTTGAAGCCGTACTAGGCGCCTGCTGCGATGTGCACGTGTAGGGGCATATACTTTACATCGTGGTATTCGGCAAGGATGGCTTCCGATGGCGTCAGGGCAGTCATTCTTAGATGATGATAGCACGAAGGAATTACGGTCACTGAACAAGTCTGATGAATAATCTGACACTTCGGAACCGCGTACGGGTTCCTTGTTCACTCAGTGAACAAGGAACCCGTACGCGGTTCCTAAGCGTCAGATTATTCATCAGAGTTGGTCAGTGACCGCAATTCCTTCATTTCCATGCCTGGCCAGACAAACTTTCGTCAAACCCTTAATTATGATGATAGCATATCTCGAATAATTCTAGCTTGACGGTATACTACTTTAGGTGTTTCAGCGAAAATGTTTTTGAGGCGTTCACTTTGCATTAGAATATTGTGGTGCTTTTTTAGTACATCTGAAACACTCGGGACTGACGCAGAATGTTAGGACAAGGTTTGTCTTAGGTGAGGGAGTCGGTTTCTTCGCCGTGGATAGTAGCGTCCGACGGTCATGCACGTCTGCAAGTCTTATTGCCTCGTGAATTAGTTATGGTGAATAACCTTGTTTGACTAAAGCGTTCTTTAGGGCTCCGAATTTTTTCGGAAACCCAGATTGTTCAGAACAGATTCTTTTGAAACGTAGCCTGACTATAAATAATGCTAGTCTTGCAATGTTTACCGTGGTTACTACCGAAGTGAGCTATACCACGGCGCAGTTTTCCTCTTCACTTTCTGAGGTATTTATGTTTTACTACTAGAACCAACACTGGGAGTGTTAGCCAGCGCCACCACTCACAAACCTTGGTGTGGATGTGGAACATCCTTTCTGCCCCAGAGGTCACGAGAACGTGGTCTTTTTGGGTGAAGGCAACTGATCAATAAACCTACACAAGCTTCATGAAGGCGTCAGTATTACTGGATTCGGGACCCTCGTAATGTAATGAACGAGAAGAAAGAGAACCGAGGGGCCCGATTTTTTATTAATCATATCCTAAGAAACCAACAATCAATGACACAAAGGACAACATAGAGGGAATTCTTTGCACTTGAGTCAAAGAAATGATAAAGTGACTGAAAAAAACAACTGGCCGCAGGTGGGATACGAACCCACGTCTTGGGGTGGTGCTAATAAGTGAAACGATATTGTTGGTCCACATGCGGAATGAGCCATCTCTCAAGAAACGCAAGGACACCGAACGCCGAACAAATATGTAGATTGCGAAGTGAACGCCCGAGCCATGACACGCAAGTTGTCCTGTATACCTGCTATTGGTTGGACTTCTTGCGACTTCGACACTTTTGCAGCACAATAAAACGGTAGCAAGAAAGCAGGGTCACAAATGACGGCAATGTGAAGTCAATTTTGTCAGTCAGTTGCTCAGTTAATCGCACAGGATACACATATTTCTAACGCTTTCCTGTCTCACTTCACCGCAAGAACCGCGAGGCACTCTTCGAAGTGAGCCGCGGCGGTTCTTGTCATTTTCTTTGAAGGAATACGTATACATAAAGTCACATTTAGAATTTTAGTGATGCTAAATAACCAATTACTCACTGACCTAAGGGCTTCGCAAACTACATTTTCTCCATGAGGAGGTCGTTTCGCATTGCTGCATGTGGATTGGTTGCCTCCGCAAGGGATATATTAAGGTCGCATAGTTGACATCTATGTGACAATTTCTATATCGTCTTCAGGTAGCCATGGAGATCGCGAGGTAAAGACAGCTAGCACACGCTCAAACTGTCAGGCACAGATCCCGGGAGCAGACAGAAAGCTCGTTTCGCTCGCACAACACCAGATCGGGCGATCGAGGGATCCAGCTGTTGGAGCGGGCGGATCTCTCTCTCTCTTTACTACGGTGGTCATTTAATTACGCGCACGCGGCGGGAAGAGGAACCAGTTAAGAATAAAAGTCTGCGGTCGAGTGTCCTTCCTGAAGTTGCAGCCGCCGCCCCGAGCGCGCGCGTCGCGATTAATGACGGCCCCCGCGGCGGGGGCGTCACGAGTTGACCCCGCCGGCGGCCTCTGCCGCTCGCTTCCCCCTCCCCACCCCCATTGGTGCCCCCCTCTTCCGCGCCTTTCTTTCCATACCACACAACAGACTAGTGCGTGATACAACCGCAGGGATACACCCTTCCTTCTCCGCTGCTTTTCCGTCGCGCCGCTGCCTACGGATGCTCCGAGTCGGCCCGTGGCGAGCGGCTTCCTTTGCTTGACGCGGACGATGCTGGACCAGTTCCGTTCTAGAACATCCATAGCATGAGCGAGCACGACAGAGCGTACGACCAAAGGAGAGATAGCCATAGACTAGAATTGAACGTTAGAATTGAACGTTAGAATTGAACAATATTCGCTAACTCGCAAATAGTATACGGCAGTTTAGAAGTGTGCATGCTGACAAAATACATACTTAGCAAGTAAGCCAACTGACGTCGCACGAAATAGTACAAAACGTAACAGTATTCGTGCTGCAGGTTACCGTTAACATGTGCGTTGGTAACCCTGTGCAACATTCTGTCGCATATAGCATTTTCATTCACTGATCATTTCTTTCTGATGTGTATGACCACATTCTCTATTAAAATTTCTTAATGAGGCAGTAATTTTTCGGTCACGTCATTCAGCTCACGCCGCGATTTTTTTTTTTGTTTCCTTCTAAATTAGTCAAGGACTCAGCTTTTCTCACGCTACTATAGGACACCTTATCTCACAACTCGCGGCGCGGCGCATGAAAAATAAACTAGCGTCGTGGAGCAGTAAATGTCACTAAATACGACGTGCAAGCTGGTTTTTAGACGAACAAAAATGTAAATGAATAAAACGACTAGACAGACATAGCTCTATCAGAGCGCACAGGAAGGATCAATTCAGCTCACTCTAAATGTTAACGCGACTTTCAATTCACTCTGCCTGCTTCCCTGACACGTTAACTGAAGGTGGATTAGCCTTCGTGCAAGCTTTGTCAGACAGCAAAGGTCGTTGGTTAGAATTTCGCTGCACCGGAAACAGCAAGGGGCTACGTCTTGCACGACTTACCTATTTCTTCCGCCAAGCTCGATGTTGTCCATGTTATGCTAAGAAAAATTATGCACGTTCGTGAAAATAAGGCGAGCTACTGCTATGCCACTTCTGAGTTGTCTACAAAGAGCCTATTATGGCTGTTTGGCACCAGGATGATATGCAGCACCACATGCGAACTCTCCTGTACCGAAGACAATTAATTCACTTAGAAGAGAGTCAGAGTACAGTGGTGATGCCGTGAGCACGGTGAAAGTAAGAAAGGAAAGAAAGGCGTCAGGAATAAACGGAGACTGACCTTGCCTATAGGTTTAAGCACTCAACAAAAACGTCGTCTACATACACGCTAGTCAAATGATGCCTCTCGTTAGCTTCTAATCGCGTACACGGGAAGATTGCTGCACAAAACAGCGACGACGACGCCCGTCGCCGTAGGCGGACACTGTTCCCGTCAGCGCCTATATATGCGAGTGCTGTCATGTTTGCGTTCTTGATCGCGATTTAACGCTTCTGTCAGACTTCAGTGATGTTTTGAGACAACTGTTGCATAGTAGGGTGCTTTAAAACGTACAAAAACTCGGCGGGCAAGAATACACACAAAAACACGCACAGTTTCCGGTGCTGCTTCACGGGCAAGAGCGACGGCGGCGGTGGATCGCGTCTGCTCGACGAAGATAAGCAATCGCGCTTTGTTTACTGCAGTTTTAGAGCGATTACTACGTATTTATTTTCTGCTTGATGTCGCTGCGCCCTTAGTGAACTCTTCCACGTTTAAACTTGGATTAAATTGTGCAAACTCTCTCTGTGTCGTCGTCCCTTAGCATGCTATGGCCGAAGCTGCTCGCAATATTACGTCACATTTACTGGCCACCGTGCCAGGTACACATTTGGGTATGACATACATAGTACTTGCAGTTAGTTCCCAAAGTAGGCTCTTGTTACGGTTACCCACGTGCGTGAAGGAAGACCGCTCTTTAAAATTATTGTGCAGTAATATATGCAGAATTTGTCTGTTTTCCATATTGTCTACCATGTTGCCGTTCCGCCTTTATAATATAGCCGCAATGTAGACTAGTAGATACCGAACGCCATAAAGGCTACCCAAATACTCAATGACCTCGAGCACAGCTCCTGACACTTACTTATATTCAAGAGTTGTGAGACTGCCAAGGAGATCCTTAACGAATGCTACATAAATTATGGTGCATTACGTACCAACACCGCGATCTGGTTATGAGGCACGCCGTAGGGGGGGGGGGGGGGGGGGGACTCCGGAAATTTGGACCACCTGGGGTTCTTTAACGTGCACCTAAATCTAAGTACACGGGTGCTTTCGCATTTCGCCTCCATTAAAATGCGGCCGCCGTGGCCGGGATTCGATCCCGCGAACTCGGGCTTAGCAGCCCAACACCATATCCACTATGCCACCAGGCGGGTCGTTTAAACCTGGTCGCCTCGTCTACAGTCTAGAAGACACAATAAACATTAGGTTGTTGTGACTGATGAGACGGGATGCCCCCCTTTGAAGAAAAAGAAAATGCGAAAAGCTGAACCAGAGAATGCGGAGCGAAGCTGAATGCGGAGCTGATCGTCCAACTGGTTCATGCACGACGGAAAGCGATTGTCTCTGCACGCTGTACTGAGTGCACTGGCATAGAACATGACCAATGGCGAACGCGGCGAAGCGAATCAAAATTCTGCTTCGTACGGTGACGAGAATTTAACTTTGTCTCAACTGCAACACACTTCGTTCATATCGGTCCAGGGGATGCCTCGTGAAAGCATTTATGCGTTTGACATGTATTTGAATAGGCGGCATCGGAGTTGGCCCCGAGCTAAGGCTTCCACACCCGGGCGAGCCACTCACCGGGGTTCATCTCCTTGGCGGCGAGTATGCCGTCGATGGAGTGCTTGTGCTGCAGCAGCATCGCCTTGGGGTCCTCGTCGTCGTCGCGCGGCCCGCGCAGCAGCCGGCTGATGGACGAGACCGAGGGGGCGCTGGCGCGCTCGCACACGCCGTCCTTGATGAGCCGGTCGCGGATCTCCCACGAGAAGATGCCCGGGTTCTCGCGCTTGTAGTCCTCGATGCGTTTCTCCACCTCGGGGGTCGCCACCCGGGGCTTGCTGCCGCCGATCACGCCCGGCCGGATGCTGCCGGTCTCCTGCGAACGGGCGAGGCGCGAACGCCGTCACTTTAACAGTGTATTCACATCCGATACGTGGTGTGAAACGTTTTCAGAAAAGCGTATACGCGACCAACACATGTAAGACATTAGCGATCTTTAGTGCAGTTTGCGTGTGTGCATCAGCTGCAGTTTCTATAGCGCAAAAAGCTTCGACGGGGACACAAGGCAGCGCACAAAAGCGTGATATACCTATTGTAATAAAAACAATAGTTAACAGACACCAACAAGGCCGAACCGACATTCGTACATGTATTGCTGTTCGCCACTATAGCATAATAATGCTTAAGCCACTAGCGACACTTTACGCTAGTTAGCAGCTAATTATTGCAATGATCCGTTATTGCAATAATTACTCTGTGTTCTGATTCTGATCTGCATCACAAGATAAAGAAAATGAAAGATTAATGGATGAGTTCCCGAGTAACACGTTGTACAATATAAAAAACTTAAACGACTACCTAAGGTATAATGTACGCCTTCATGTCAATGTGCCAAATGCACTATACTTGTCACCAGGTATACCAGGTACAGTACGATGTTGCTTGTGAAGATGTCTAGTTGGCGACGCCGGCGCTGCTGCAGTCTACGTCTCCGTTTTCCGTTAATGGATATACGCATAAGGAAAGAGTGAAGCTATATATTAATTGGCAATATTTCGTCTGTTTGCATACTGTGATCGTGCACGGAATACCAGAAAACCGGACAAGCGGACAGCAGCGCTGGCAGTGTGGTGCCTTGTGATGCTTTGTTCAGACACAATGCGCTATAGAAACGTTTTTGCGTTGCAAGAGCGTCGCCGCCGAAAAAGCAAAAGTTATTTCTGCTTTATGACTGTTGTTGATGAGGCATTTACACCAGCAGCTGATTATTTAACGCCTTTAAAAGGACAGACTGATTTGGTATGACATTATGCGTAATGTAGTGCAAGCGAAACACGCAGGACAACAGAAATTTGCGTCCGTGTGTTAGGCGCTACACTGTGCATAATTAACATACTCGTTGAAAACATTATTCCACGCGGCCTGGTTGAACTCGGCGTAAAAAAAAAAAAGAAATGGCGCCACCAGCACTGTTGCTTCTGCCGTCCACGTAGAAACTACCTGGACAGGCTCATACTTTTTAATTCTGAGAGAAAATAAAAATATTTAATAGCGCCGATTTATGAGCGCGATCGCAGGAGCAGTGGTAAGGGAACCAGAGTGCGTATAGTGCATTGAATATTGGACCCTCGCAAAGAATGTGTTGGTACTGTGGATATATGCAGAGTGGATGTGAGAAGCCTCAGCAAAATTGTGTGATGGAGGAGAAATATTGGTTATAAGAAAGCAACCGCCACCTATTTCTAGATTTTCGTTTCAATCAGCCAACTCACCGTGCCGCTTTCGTTCATTGTGGCGGAGATGCAATTGTCGACACGCCGTACAGTCAACAACAATCGTAAAAGGAGAGGTACAACGCGAATTCGAGCTTTGGGCTCCCTTCATTTGGTCCTGACGGGCGTGCTTACCAAGGCGGGGTTCTGACACCCCTGAACCGCCGCTCTCACCTGGCTTTAACACCATTGACTCGGCGTCACCCGACCGCAAGGCAGACATCCTAATCGCCCGTGCCGCATAAAAGCCGCAAAGCCGCCGCAAACGCGACTCGCGCCGAGCCATTGACGCCATTGTGTCACGAGCCGCATTCAGACAACACCGCCTAGACTGATTCGGAACCCCTGCGTCGGCCCGCGGCGCCCGTTCCCTGCGAATTCGGCCGCCGTGCAGTTATGTGCAGTACTGCGGGAGCATCGCTGCCCTGTGGCGCTGGGCTCGGAACGAAATACGTGGGGAAGACGGCTCCGCAGTTCTCGTGCCGTAGGACGCACAGAGAGTTCATCAAGGCGCTAGTTGGTGCAGGCGCGCTGAGGGCGTGTATAGTACAACGCGCGTGTGTGGCTGGGCAAACATGGAGACTCGACTGCGAGAACTCGAGACGCAGGCCACCATTGTGGCGCGTCGGTGCGTGACCCGCGGAGTCATCGAGCTTCCCCTCCTTCGTCGCCTTCCGCTTGCTCCCCGCAACCGCGTGTGTGTTCTACGGAGGCGTGCGAGCTGCGCAGCAGCACGAAGCAAAACGGCGGACTGGAACTGATCAGCTTCCATGCGCGGGCGCTAACATGGCCATTTGCTTGGCCGCTGGACGCAGCGAAGACACGGGGGCACGCGTGAAGACGAGGGGGCCAGCGCTCCATCTACCATATAATATTGAGCAAGCGAAACGCCTCCCAAACTCCCGCGCTACGTTCTGGCAATCCCTCTGCGGCGATAGTGGTGATCACGTGATGGCTGCTGTTCCCCGTGTCCTGGGTCGGCATGCGAGTTTTTCCCACTTCTTGCTGCTGCTTCACCAGTTAGTCGGCAGACAAGTGTTGTGTAATTGAAGCAAGTTGAGACGACTTTGCTCTTGTCTCCGCTCTTCCTGTCTGGCCGCTTCAAGGAAAACAATGAAGATATTTGTCCACGCATATAGTTTAAACGCCTGTATAAGAACATGATTAGATCTTGTTCCCCCCCAAAGGGAATTCGCAAAGGGTAGACACGTGGGCACTGACGCAGAAAGGAGGGGAGCAACGAAATAGAATTTGAATCAGTAAAATAAATTGTCTTGTAACTCCGCGCACATACGCAGTTAAAATATAATTTTACTAATTAAATCTCAACGCAGTTACGAGACAAATTATTTTAGTAATTGAGTCTCCATGTAGTTGCCCTTATTTTGTTTGTATATGCTGCATGCGTGATAGTTTCGAAACGTACTTGTCATTTGATGCACTCCTAGGTGCTATAGAGATATAGCTGAGCTACTGCTGCGCATGTGGTAAACAAGAATGCTTATGACGAATTATGACGACGAAAAACGTGGCGCACGGCAGAGCATCATCGAAGACGGCCTTCGGCGTCGTATAAGTCACGCACAATGTGAAAGTGATCACTTTCATTTTTACCGAGACAGTATAAAACGTCCGGATGCAGCAGCCTGTTTCTGTGAGGAGGTTTACACCGGGCACCAGTGTAATTTCTCGATCAGTTTCTACACATTGCGCTGTCGCTTCCCGAAGACGAAGTCAGCGCCGCGGCTTAGTCGACACGAACACGATCATCAATTCATATCGCGTGACCGCGCACGTTCGCAACGCACTCGCTTGCGCGGTATGGCTCATTACGTGGGCGAGCTACAGTTACTCGAACGTCGCTCACGTGACGCGCGGTGCAGATTAATTTATTAATTATGGGGTTTTACGTGCCAAAACCACGATCTGATTATGAGGCACGCCGTAGTGGGGGACCACCGGAAATTTGGACCATCTGGGGTTCTTTAACGTGTATCTAAATTAAGCACACGGGTGTTTTCGCATTTCGGTCCCCATCGAAATGCGACCGCCGCGGCCGGGATTCGATCCCGCTGACGCGCGGTGCAGATACAGCTGCCAATTCTCAGAAAATGTGGCTCGAGCAGCGGCAGCTTGCCGAACGAGCCACTGTATCCAACTGCGGTGGTCGGAGCACAATGCCGGCGCGCAGATCCTGGGGGATCAGCCGGCGCGGTTCCTCTGACTGTTGTGAGCCGAAATCGGATTATCCTGTTGGGGGCCTGACTTTTTCCGGCCGGCCGCGGAGATTATCGCGGCGTGACATTCGCGCAGGCAGCCCGGACGGCACGCCCGTGGCAAGAGGGGAAGAGGCGTACCTGGTAGCGGTTGAGGATCTTGGAGACGCATCCGTGCGACACCCTGAGCTGGCGGGAGATGACGCAGGGCCGGACGCCGGCGGCCGCCATCTCGACGATCCTCAGTCGAATGTGGTTGGGCAGCGGCCGGCCGTTGATGAACACGCCGCCCAGCTGGTTAACGCGACCCTGGCCTGCGAATCGGGGACGAAACAGAAAGGAATTGTGTGTTTTGCAAGTACGTCGGTTTAAAGACTACAAAAAAAAAAAAGGTTTAGCGCTCGGTTATCTCGGCGTCTAACACATCACGAGAAGGGTATGTGCAAAGCCGGCATAAAGTTCGTGAACCAGTTTTGCTGAGAAGCAACTCACCTTGTTCGAAGCCTAAACGCGGGCAATACATTATTGTGCTCACGCACGAGTCCTGTCGGGGTTATATATCGCAACTCCCGGCTGCGCATGCCTTAACCAGGAAGAAATTTTGCCTCTGTTTTGTTGCACCGTTTGCTCAAATATTTTTGTTCCCGACACAAGGTGAATTTTGATGTCACACGAAAGTCCATCTGATTTGAAAGTTTCAGCCCAGCTGAAACGAAAGTTGTAAAAAAAAAGAGAGAGAGAGATAAGTAATCTAACTAATAGCAAACATACACACAACAAAAGAAATTCAAAGCAGTGCGACGCCATACTCTGTGCCTGAGAATGCAGCTTTGACGTTTTCTCGACGTCATTCATGTTGTGCATACCGGTACTTCTTACAGTCGTGTACCAAACTGTGCAACTTTTAATCTTTGAGTCCTGGCAACAGAATCAACTAACAGAAATGGCACGCAAATGCACTTGAATAGCACGTAAGGCATGCGCTGCACACATTCCTTATGATTAAAGATTCGCTCAGGTAATAAAAAAAAAAGAAACCAAGAACAGTACGAATTCCGTTAACTATCATGCTTTCAACTGAGCTTGAACAGATTTCGTCATCGCCAGCCTATCTGATGCCCACTGCAGGGTGATGCATCTCCCATTGATCTTTAATTACGCATTTATTGCGTCATTTGACCCTCACCTTACGCCTGCAAATTTCCTAATTTCACCACACCACCTGGTTTTATGTATATGACTAACCTACCGTAGTTTTTTCGGCGTCCGGCAACAGAAACGGACTTGGCGATTCCTAACAAATCCATACGGTTGCAATGCGGCGGCGCAGTGTTCAAAATGTGGAACAGATTAGAACGCTCGCCGTGAACAATAGCGTGACGTCAAGGTTATCTCAGTATATAAGCAGGAGAGGTATCGGCGCTAAAAACAGCTCCGTTATCGATGGGGCGGACACGTATAGTTCGTACACCCGAAGAACAACATGCGTACGAGGAGCGCCAGAGGGAACAGCAACGAGAATGTAAATGGCGCCGGCGCGAAACGACCACCACGAAAAACGTTCCCACGATCGGGCACCTCCGAACGAGCAATGGCGCCATACTAGCAACGCAAAAAAATGACCATTCCATTTCTCAGAGTGGAATGGTTGTCATTTTTCGTTATTCTCCAAGTTTCTTTCACATAGGTGACTGTACTAATATAGAATGCTCTTAATTTTATACTCTCCTTTTAAAGAATAACGGCAGGTGTCGCTTATGACTTGAGGTTCATCGATGTATGCGCACCGACTCATTTCTGTTCGTCTATAGAGATTCTCGTGATCCAGATCCTCTGCGACCGATTGACCGATAGATAAACGCACTACCGCGTATAGCTTCAAAAGGATGATTGTATGAACTCCTGTTCCAGACCACTGACAACTACATTGGTCCTTTGTATATTAATACTCGACCATTACCTTAGACATTTACATCAGGCTTTAGACCATTGTATCAGACTTTACATTAGGGATTTTACATTGGACTTTATACCATTGCATTATACTTTGAACCCTTTGTGTGAGTTTAACTTACTGCAAATATCCTTACGGGTTTCTCGGAACACCATGGCTTATCATTTCCCCACGCTTCGATACCGATGTGACTCGGCGAGCACCGGACTGAGCATTCTCTCCGTGTGCATTTGTGCGAGAATAAGTCAGTGTTCAATAAATATATAACAAGTTGTCATCATCACCTGCCAGTGACATTCTTACGTAATGTTGCGATGAAGACTAGAAGCAGCTGGCGCATTAGCAAATATAGGGACGGGCAGCTGTAATTGCGCCACCTTCTCTGCATTGTCTATATGTAACAAGATAATAATATAATATTTGGGGTTTTACGTGCCAAAACCACTTTCTGATTATGAGGCACGCCGTAGTGGAGGACTCTGGAAATTTTGACCACCTGGGGTTCTTTAACGTGCACCTAAATCTAAGCACACGGGTGTTTTCGCATTTCGCCCCCATCGAAATGCGGCCGCCGTGGCCGGGATTCGATCCCGCGACCTCGTGCTCAGCAGCCCAACACCATAGCCACTGAGCAACCACGGCGGGTATGTAACAAGATGACAGAAGTATTATCTCCAGGGTAAAATATTTCATTCGTGGCCTTTCTCTGAAGACAACGTGCGTGCCCTATTTAAAGATTACATATGTTACCCCATAACCGTATCATCATATGGGTTTGTATGGGGATGTGCAGGTTTTTATATAGGATTCGATAACACGGTATGCGATTATGCATATGGGATATATCGTCTTTTTCAAGTAAAGTCAAATAAACAAAACCAAAATTTGTCTAATCGTCTTGACCTATGCGCCCAGCCGTATTGAATAGGTTTGTGTCAACTGTCTTATTTCGCCCACAGATATACTTTTGAGTGGTACTCTATCACAGTTCGCATTGTACCGGCCATGTGTTCTTTTTTAGAGTAGAACAGACATGCATATTGAAATGCTGAGTTCTTGTACATCATAACTTCACGCGTCAAGATAATTTCTCCGCAACTCAATGAAAAAAAAACAGAAAAAACAAAGAAACTGATATAAACAAGTGCACATGCACGGTGCACTATTCTGTGTTACACCGCTACGCACCGACGAATAAAATGAACAGCGTACTACGAGACAGCTCTGTACTTCGATAACTGTACCAGCAACTGCGTATTGCAATACGTTGCCATCGTCATAACTGCCCGCAAAAAAAAATAATAATAATCCGGCCACTTCGTGTAGGCCATGCCGACAGCACGATAAACAGAGCTTCGAGGTCGAGTGTAAGGAAAACTCCTCCCAATCCATCATTTTCTACAAAACAGCTCAGGAAGATTGAAGGGAAAAAGGACTGCAGCTGCACCGAATCGTATAGGCTTCGACGTCTGACAAAATTACGTTTCGGGTACGCACGTCCCCATCGCGAATCGCTTACAATGACAAGCATTGTTTGGCGAAGGCGGCGTTTCGTTCCAGTTGCGTTGTGCAGAACTTGTAGAGTTAGCGGTGTCCGTGTCGGTGAGGACGATGCTTATGCGAGCGAAAAACACGCCTGGGCTGGATGCGACTCGCAGCATTATCGAAAAACGAGCGTTCTCCTTTTAGTACTCGCTACCATCGCGTATAAGATTCATTCCTCCGATGCCCGAAACATATTACGCACGGCACCGATTCGGAGGAATTGGAAAGCATAAAAGTTATAGCTGTATCGTCAACAGATAGTTCCATTTTATTATTTAGGAGAATAACACTACATGCTGCCTGACGCAAATACTTACGTATACCAGATGCATGTTTTTTTTTAATTTAGCAGAGTTTTTAAGAATCGCCTGAGGAATCCAGAAAAAATCCATTCATTGAGCTGGTTTACACTCGAAAACGGCGACGCCACTTTGGCGCGAGAAAGCCATATGTATAATTGAAAATTTAACGTTACTTTCGTGCGCATATTGCAATTTACGATATGTACCGAAGGTGGTGCACTCCAACATAGCGTCTCAAAGCGCTGTCACGAGGGCAGACTGCGAGCACGTGACGCGCGCGTCAAACGTCGTGAAACGCTATAGCCCGAGAGAAGTGTGCACGTGAGTGCGCGTGAGCCGAGGAGAGATCTTCTGAGCGAGTGTCAAAGAGAGAGAAACCGTGGTCTATATAATGGTTAGAGCATCGGGCTCGAAGTCAGAGGTTCAATGCTGCGGCAGTCACACATTATTTTTTTTATTGAAGGTGTCGGTGCTAATCTACTCGATACACGAAGCTACCTTTACCTACCTGCCTATAACTACTGCAGATTGCATGGAATGAGGCAGAAAATACTTTGCATGAAAAGACGCCTTGCATTATATGTTGTATTTAGTTCGTTGTTTGTCTCCGACTCTTGCTTGAATGGTGGCGCAAACAACGTTCCGTTTTCTTTTCGCGCGATTAATCTCGCTCCCTCCATTTCCGTGGAGCAATGTCCTGCCTTCTATATTTTGGTTTCCTTTTCTTTTTAAGTTAGAAGCGGTCCCCACGGCGGCTCAGAAGAGACGCGAGCGCTGATGCGATAATCGCAAAGCGACACTAGTCGCATTTTCACGGAGAATTAATGTGGCGACCGTGAAAGCCGATGGCGACCTCCCTTCTTCGAAAGAAAGGAAGGAAGGAAGGAACCGCTTAAATATTCGCGTATACTTGTCGACGCCCCAGCTGCGTTTTTACGTTGGGTTTTACGCTTTACAGCGCACAGATTCCCTATAAGCGCCATGAGGTCTCCTTTCAGCTATACATGCTCTGGGACCTCCTTCTGTGTACTTTGTATACCACTTATGAAAGAAATAAACTTAAAGTGCGTTTTCTTACGGCCTCTTCTGGCTGGTCGTTTCAGAGCTCCTCGGCGGTGCTGCAACCTTGTGTATACGAAAGCATGCCAACAAGCGGACTCCAAGCAGTGAATAAGGCCCCATAATACATTTATAGTCTCGTTGCTTCGCTACTGTCTTACACGGCATTTATATACAGTTCTGACGTATAGCACCAGCCACGCACATAGTCATTTGGCATTAATATCCCTTTCATAGATTCACTTTCAGTGACCAGTGAAGCCAGCGACCGTTGAAGTACTCGAGCTCGAGCCGCTGGTTATCTCGATGTATAGGCGAAAATACCTGGGTATCTGTGAAGTCACAGAGTCGCTGTTGGCACTGCTGTTTAAGTGCGAAATTCAAGAAACGGAACGTTGGCCCTCAATTTCTTAACAAGGCATCCTCTTGGGCAGGGGGAAAAACAGCTTAGACAAAGTATAATATAGCAGCCTAGCGTGATTAACTTTTTTTTCTCTCCGAAATATGCATTTAAAGTTAACGTGGTATGTCCTTACACTCAACGCAAAGAGTGCCTGAAGCAGCATATGCGCTTGAAAACATTGTTGGCAGCAACGAGCAAAAATATATCCAGGTTGCTTTAAGCTTGGCGCACACCTCGCCGTAAGTTACGAATTAGTTTATGAATGTCAGACAAGGGAGGCGTTGTCTGAGTGTATAAAACGACGATGTTTGAGTCAAACACGTTCTACAGTCAAACACGTATCGCCTACAGAATACAATCTCGTCTTTCTGTTACGGTTGGAGTATTCCCGGCCGGCTTCCATTTGCCATGTCTTACGTATTTTAGTACGAAAGCTATAGCGTCCGCTTATGTATATATAGCGTTACTCATACACGGGTGCGGTACGCGTAGCTGCGGCGTCAGCGACAATGCGGGGTGCAGTACAAGTATAGCATGCTTTGTCGACCAGCAACAAAATTTGGCAAGGCAGATTAATTGATTGAACGGGATTAGATACACCGACCTGGAACTTATTGTTCACCCGCATTCCTCTCAATTTCTCTACCTTTTCTTACTTTTAATTCCACCGACACCGCATTGCGACTGCTGAGGCCGGAGAAAAACCAATACCGACAGTCTCTTGTAATCGCCATTTGGTGCGGTCTCTCTTTGTTTTGGCGCGTCACGTCTCGATGTCGCCTACGCGCCCCGCGTTTTTAATATCGCATACACAGGCGCTATCTACTGACTGCGCTCACTGTGGCGCCCCAGGTGCATCTACGTGGAGCACATCCTCATGTAATTATTACTATCTAACCAGCATCGAGACACACTTCGTGGTCGTCTTGGTGACGTCCCTTATCGGTTATGAAAGTTCTTGGACGCTGTTCCTGCCCATATAAAGAGAAGCTGTGAAACTTCTGGGCGAGCTTTGCAATATGTGCGACAAAATTATTTGTGAATAGTGCTGTATAAATTGTGCGACGTATTGTCTATCCCGCTGTAACGCCACGGTAACATTTTCACGTCTGTGCCATTTTATGAGTTTTACTGCGAAATCAACTAATTTCGGCGTGATTAAAGGCTTATAATGATTACCACATGATATGTATACAGGGTGTCTAAGCTAACACTCAAAATTTTTTAAAAAGTTTTCTGTGGCAGAATTTATTCGGCTGGAAATTGAAAATTGCGTTTTGTGCCATAAGGTAATTAAATAAAACATAATTAGCCATCTTTAATTGGTCTGTTATGCATTTCAATTTCTTCGTGCGTGTCCGCATCTTCGAGTAGACCAGCTCATGACCTGGAATTGTGCTATCCACCACAGGCAATGTTAATTTAATTTTTTTTGAGTGCTCGCTGAAACACGCGGGTGTTTTTTAGTAGCGAAGCTTTCTATATTGTTGCACGGTTAAGAAATAGCAACTAGGCACGGTACAGCGGAAATGATATTCGTGGAATGAGCGGTTCAAGTATTCCGATTATACAGGCCCAAGAGCTGCCGGACAGTTCGTGCAGGCACATTGAAGCGTGTGTAACGCAGAACCAAGGTGATCCAGCGCGTCTGGTAAGCGCGTTAGGAGCCGTTTATTGTGCAAGTATTTCAAGAACCCGTCTAACAGGGACATGACTTACGGGCTGAAATGGCTCCTAAGGCATGTGGACGGCAGTTGCGAGGACGAGAGCAGCATTATGATTGCGGAAGTCACCCAGTGTGCGGTGGAAACTAAAACTCGCATGAATCATTATTACGAGATATTGCATAAACCACAGGCTGGCCTCTCGCGCTCTTCTTTTTTTTTTTGTCTCCATTACCTTCTTGCCGTCTCTGTACCTCAATCGTTCTCCTCCACAAAATGGGCTCTGCTGCACGCATATATGGCGTGAAGATGCGCAGTTGGACTCCTGGGGCGAGACGAACGGTTCCTTTCCCGTCCGCGTTATACTTTTCAGTTTCATCTTCTCTCTTTGACCGTGGGCATACTTAGCCAGCCTGCTGCTACCCTCAAAACACGAGCATAAGGTGCCATCTCGGGCTTTCCTGGTGAGCTTGTGGAGGGACCAAACCAGCCTGTGCGGCCCCGCCATGTGCGCCGAGTACGTCAAAAGGTGGGCTTTATTTCTCGAATGAAAGGTGCATATAAAGGATATTTAATACGTTTGTCTATAACGTTCATTTCACCATTAATTAGGGCTATATTGCGAATGTTCCTCATCGTGCAGAATGCCGGCGCCGTGATACGAACGCTATTGCGGTCTCCTTTTGCTTCTCAACTGAACACTGAAGTGCTGCGCCGGAAGTGCAGTTCACCAGCTTGTTCCCAGCTTAAAGAAGCGACTTTTGCCTGCGCACCACAATGCAGCGGTCTCGCGCGTCCCGCATTAAAGCGCAACCTGGCAATCCCATTTGCCCCGATTGCGCCACAAACGCGTAGCGCTTACGAAGAAAAAACGCTTCTGGAACACCGAACAGCGACAGCGATTTGGCTGCGCGTGTCAACACGACGCCTCGTCTACGAGGCGCGAAGCCGCAGCGGCGCCGATGGGACAACTTTGGGCCGGAGTCGCGTACACCACCCGACACCCGCGCTGCACCGCGGCCGCTGAGTCATGCAGCGGCGAGGCGATAAATGGCCGTCGCCTTCCCCGTCGTCCCCTGGGGCAGCAGCGGCTGCGGAGGAATTAAGCGCCGCGCTGCCCCTGGGCCAGTCGTCATTAGAGAGCGGCGCCGGATCAAGGTGCGAGCGGCGAACATCAAAGGCGGCCGCCCGCGCTGGGGGAGCGAGGGGGTCCGAAGACGCTCCCCCCTCCTCGCGCGACGGGGGCAGCGGCGGCGGCGCGTGAATGACGAAACAAGAATGCGGACGACCCGGCGGTGCGCGCGGGCAGACCCGGCACGTTACGTCACGCCGCGGGGGCTTTTAATGTCGCCGCTGCTGCTGTTGTTGTTGCTGCCCGGCCGACAACAGTCGTCGACGTGGCAGGAGAGAGTCCACGCGGCGGCGATCGGCCCAAGTGCACCGGGCAAGTGTCACACGCTGTGGGAGCGAACAGGGTCCTCCTTTCCGATAAAGGCGCCGCCAAATTAACCCCGCCGGTCGAAAGCGACCGCAGTTTAGCGCTATACTGGCTGCGTAGAGGCCCGCGCAGCCAGGAACAGAGCAGTCCGTCCGGGGATTCTATTAGCGAGGCGGTTGCGGAACGCTCAGTGAGTGTCCTCTCGAAATTCGCCAAGCTACGCGTGTTGGCCCTGCGCGCAACAGAGCACCGTCCCTATACCACCTGCCGTAGCTCCTAGTCAAAATTCACACGTAATGAAATTAGGGGGGTGGAGGTAGGGGGCTGTATGGAGATTCTTTCGCCTTGCGGGATAAAGTGATTTGCTTGCCTAGCTGCACACACGAGGTTCGGCGAACGTTGCACGAACGTGGCACTCCGCCCGTAATTGCCCCTCATTTATATTCTGTTTACATTTGCCCGGTAATGGACCGTGTAGTCATTTCATTGGCGTTTCAATCACTGTGGCGCCAGAGAAAACGGCCCACCATCGAGAAGGCTGCAAAGGCTGTCCGTGGAGACCGTTACATACATGATACGTGGGAAGTACTCGCAGAGATCGGGATGGAGCTAGATCAATCTTCTTTTCACTCGCGTGCTCGAGTCTGTCTTTCTCTGGGAAGTGAAACGCTCGAAAAGGGGGAGTGGTTTGCGCGTACCGCTACACACGTGCCACAAGTCTTTTGTTCACTTACGTGTTCTATAGTACAAAGCTGGTCAATACGAAAAGACACGTTGCCAGCTGTTGTAACAATACCGACGAGAAAGATAATTGAGCAGACTCAGCGCCGCTCATCGTACTGTGTCTCGGTTTTCTTTACGCAGGTCACCCTTAGCAAAGGCACGTCGTCCGTCGTGGTGACATCTAACAAGACTTGCGAACACCGCCGTGCACTGCAGTTCGTGCACTGCAGTTCACTTTACTATGTTACGGCTGAAGAGCTAAAGGAATGAATGGGTTTGCGCGCGTGCTTGTATGTACAGTGTCTCTCGCTTAGCGCTCTGTCTCTCCATCACATTTTGGTGCTCGCTACAGTGCTCTAACGTTGATCGCTTTCAAATTAAGATCGCATTATGATATAACCAGGGGCGTAGCCAGGGGGGGGGCTTATGGGGCTTCAGCCCCCCCCCCCCCCCCCGAAATTTTTTCGTGCTGTCCATGCACCGCCGACCAAAGCGACCCCCGGCGCCGGAAATCACTCTGGATTTTGTCTAGAATGTCTTTTTGACGCTCGAAAAGACATTTAACCGCGAAGATTGCAAACTCGGGCTGGATTTCGTGGCAACGCCCATATACCGGGAGTCACATAACGCCAAGCAGTCCCATCCGAGCACAAAGTTTCAAGGGCGCTTTGACGGAAAGCGGGCTCGCCGCGGCATCTCACTAAGGCCACGGAATCTATGGAGCGCATGGATAACAATTGCGAAATTTTATGGGTATAAATCTCATAAGCTTTTGATGTGAAAGGTGCATTGACATTTCCAAAGCTGTGCTTTAGATTTTCAATTGCGGAACTTTGTGGGTTTAATGTTGTTATAAACATTTGACGCCAAAGGTCTATTGACTTTTCTAAAGTCTTACATCGGAACATACAACGAGACAATTAAGCCAAATCAACACACTAGCAGACGAGTTGACAAGCAGGCAGCGAGGTCCTATGAGACGAAGCGTTGGGGTGGTTCATTTGTGCCGCCATGTCACATAAAACAATATCAACATTTTTTTTAACCTACGCCAGAACATTCATGTCAAGACACTAAAGCCAGCCAAAGTAACTACGTTCTCATTTATTTTTTCTACTTTGACTTTTATTCGCGAGGACACATTGAGCCTCTTCAATTTTTTTTTTTTTTTTTTTTGTTCTCGCTACCCTGCCCGCGGGCTGCCCGAGCCAGCCAGAGCGCATACGTTTTTCTCGTATGGCCCCGACCACCATGCGGTGCGACTCGGTGCGCGTTCGGTTTGCTCTGGCCGACTGTATTTTCACCTGACAGAGTTTTGGACGCTTTCTGGCTAGCAGACGACAAAAAAAAAAAATGGTCGCTCGCCGCCATCACTGTGGGGACTCGAAGGATTGCACCACATTCCTTCAGCGGAACCTTTCCGGAAAGTCTTGTTTCGCCGCTGTAGGATACTGAGCAGTATGCGTATGGTCCTCAGTGGACCAAGCGTCTCATGTTTTCTACGGCATTCCTCCCATAGCCCCATTAGGTGCCCGAAGTAGGCATTACATTCTGGCCAACATACTTTCCTATGCGTTTTTTTTTTCATTTCGGTGCCTCCGCCTCACAGAAAAAAAAATACATTGTTGCGGCGCAGCGAATTGTCGCATGGTCAAAGTTCGATTTTGATACTTCTTTTGCGGAAAGTAATGGGCGACGGGACGCTTCAGTTGCCGGATACGTTTATTATATTATTGCGAAAGCAATTATATGGACATTCCAGGCGCATTCCTGCCATCGCCGTCGCCCTCATGTTTCGTATAAAGTCCAAGGGTGATAACATCGTGACCACGCGCTGCATGCTGTATGTGCGAATGAAAGCGTAGGAGGGGAGGTCAAATGGATGAGCCGACGATGGTGGCTCAGTCTTGTGTGCGCGAAGGAGAAAAGCGGGGAGCAAGCGCACCGCCTTCCGTCGCGCGCAATACATCGGCGGGAGTGGATGGAATGGGGGCGGAATCTAGGATTCTGTGAATCTATGATTGTGCAACATGTTTATTTGCCTTGTTTGACGCATTATATACAGTTACTTCTTCTTACATACATAGACTCATTGGAGACTTATACGTATACTTAAATATCTTGTTGCGAGGTTTTGTGTATACATGTAGTGAACTTTGTTTCCAGTGACACTTTTTTGGCCTTTATCAAGCCGTGTTTTCGCATTTGTATATCCCATTGTACATTTGCATTTCTAATGTTCGAGGGCGAGTCAAATGAAAGTGAGCCCACCCTAACCGCGCAATAATGGTTCGGTTCATTATCTGCAAGGCATGCGCGTAGGAGAACGGCATGTCTCATTTACAAAAGTGACACGCAAGTGTGAAGATAAATGTTCTTTAATGACCTCATACACTGGGTTGAATATGGTTGCGTCACGTAATGGACACTTCAAAAGTTGAACAGATCGGTGTCGCGAAGTTTTTGACAGCTGAAGGTGTTTCCAAAACAGAAATTAATCACCATATGACTGCCGTGTACGTTGAACACTTCATTTCATTGATCACTGTAAAGCGTTGGAGCAAACGGTTCAAAGGACGTTGCAAAGACATTCCAAGACCGGGCCAAAACCATCGTGCAATCACCCCCCCCCCCTACACACACACACAATTTCAAAAGTTCAGGAGCTGCTGAAACAAGAACGGAAGATAAGCATCGATGAACTGGCAGACCGTCTGAACATCAGTCACGGTTCGGTTCACGCCATAATTCATGAGCTTCTCGGTTATCGGCTCTTTGGTGCGCAATGGATCCCCAAGATTTTGATCCATCGCGAGAAGACGGAGAAGTTTCGCACCACCTTGACTTATCTGATCGGGTATCACAATGAGGATGACGCTTCTTGTTTGCAACTGTGATCGGGGATGAACCTTGTTGCCACTACTACGAGCCTGAAGCATGACGGCAAAGATTACAGTGGAAACATTCGAATTTACCACGCCCAAAGAACGTAAAGGCCATCATTTCCGCTGGAAAAGTGTTGTTGACTTCTTTTTTTCGATCGACAGGGTCCATTACTGATAGAATTTGCTAAATCTTGAGAGGCTATGAATTGTTTTCGATATTGTGAAACGCCAGAACGGCAGCGTGTCGCAATCAAGAACGAACAACGTGGAAAATTGACGAATGGGGTCATCTTGTTCTAGGACAACGCCTGTCCCCACGTCGCTTATGTGGTTAATACAAAACTGGCAAAGTTCAAGTGGGAAACGCTGCAACATCCGCCATACAGCTCAGACCTGTCACCTTGCGACTTCTACATTTTGGGGCAACCGAAAAAACAGCTAAAGGAAACCAGATACAGACTTTTTGAAGCAGCTACCCAAGGAGTTTTATAAGACGGGAATCACGCGACTCGTTAGTCAATAGGACAAATGTCTAAATTCTCATGAAGACTACTTTTAAATAAAGTAGCCCGTTGTTGGCTCATTCATTTGACTTGCCCTCATATATCTTGCAGAACTTCTGCTTTTTATACGTGCTCTCTGTTACGACTATAACTTCGGTGCAATTACTCACGATACACGACAAGGGACAGCTACTCCTGCGTAATACATTGGAACAAACGACAGCGTCATTGAAATTTTTCACTGGCCATTGCATATATACAAGAATGTAAGCACGGTTCTCGAATGACAAAGTTTCATTAACATATTTGTCCTCAACTTGTTCAGTTCATTGCCTTTTAATTTTTCATATCAGCGGCATGCACTGCTTTCCTGGTTTCGAACTGACATAGTTCTAATGTTCGTGTGATATTTTCTTTACTTAATAAATAGACAAAAAACATGGAAGCATTGACGTCAGTTATGTTGGGCACAATTTTTGGCACATACAAGTATAATATTTTATGAAAAAATACATATTTTACTTGTATTTACAGTGCGTAGCTTTCAAGAATTCGTTTGCAGCATTTTTGGCAATGACAATGCAGTTATTATTCATGTATTTGATCCCTCGATAAATTGTTTAAGAGGAAGCTTTAGCTCAGGCCCAATCCGACGCGGCCTATTCATATACTTGTAAAACGCAGAAACGCTTTTCTGAGATAATCCTGCTAATCGCTTTTATTGAAATTGGTTGCATTTGAGAAAGTTAAATCCTAGTGTCTGTTGGAAACAGAACTTCGATTTAGGGCCTGAATTTTGTTTAAAATATTTTGAAAAATTCGAAAGTTTGAAAAAATAGAAGCACGACGTTTACAAACTAATAGCTATGCATGAAGAACAAATATTGTGGTTCTGTGAACGGCATTTATTATAACAGTCAAAGCGGACAAGTTTGCTGTGTCAATTTGTATCTTACATGAATTGGTTACGTTGTGTACAAGGGTTCTGCAAGAGCTGTATTTCCACAATACTAAATTTTTTTGAGATTCATGTGTAGTATATCTATTTTGTCCGATGTAGATGTACTATTAGATGCAAGTCACATAATTGTGATATCATTTTTCATTGTTGAGTCACGGAGTTTTAAACTTGATAGTTTGGTTGTCTGAAAATGTTCAATGTTGGCCAATTTTTAATAAATAATTGACCACCTAAATGAAAAATTAGAAACCATTAGTCACTAGAATTAAACTTTTTCTTTTAATTGCAACAAACCTCCTCAAATTTGGTGAAGTGGTTGCAGGGAAAAACTAAAACTAAAGCTTCCTCTAAGGAGGAGGCTGAGCTGCAACGTGCAGCTATATATATATATATATATATATATATATATATATATATATATATATATATATATATATATATATATATATATATATATATATATATATATATATATATATATAGGGCCAGTGGCGTAGCCCCCCCCGAACAAAATTTCTGGCTACGCCACTGGATATAACCACAGATAAAGAAAAACTAGTAGAATTATATTAGTCAGAATTTTGCCCCGGCTGGTGAGATGCCATTGTGAGTGGCTCAGGTTTCGTTCTCAACGTTTATGGTTCTTTAAAGCACACCGAAATCTTAGTTCGCGGGAGTTTTCGCATTCCGCCTGCATCTGAACGGGGTCACCGCAGGCGAGGAGCGAGTCCCGCGACCTTGCGCGCTCAGCCGCGGAATGACACAGCGGCTGGCAGACGACGACGACGACGGTGCTGCAGTCACGCTGTCTGGAAGAATTGGGCGGAATATACAACAAACTGCACTGTACAACGAGACTCGCTCTGTGTGTACAACTTGTTTCCGCCTACGCCAAAATGTCCCGCCGACTGACCCGTCCGTGTGTACACAGGGTGGATGGAGAGAGCGCGTGTGATGAGGGCGAAAGGGCAGGCCGCCGCCGGAAGAGAGGGGGTCGGCGATGTCGTCTTCGGCGCCCTCCTCGGTCCATTCTTCTCGGCGCCGAGTGCGCGCGATGATTTGACGCGGACGGCGGCCGATTGTGTTGCGCCGCCGCCGGCCGACGTCAAAGGAAGAAGCCACGTCCACCGCTCCGCGCCAGAATTGGTCCGGGCGCCCGGATGGCGGATTGCTCGCCCGCTTGCTGCATTTTGCTTGGCGGCCGGCGCGGAATATCCTGCCGCCGGCGTCCGCATCCAAAGGTCCGTGCACAGCCAAATGCAGTGCTTCTTCGATGGCCGCGGTGCACCGCCATACGCAAGTTGGGAAAAAGTAAAATGGAAAATCCGTGCGTTAGGTTAGTGATTCCCGATTACCAGAACGGCCCGCTTCGTTTCGTCGCTCTTTCAAATAACGCAAACATTTTTTTTCCTCATCACCTATGACTCGAATGAAGTTTGCTGCGTTGTATCTTGCTGTAGAAGACTGCATCTAACTAATGGCCGGGAAAGGTTTCTTCAAAAGTATGGAAAAGAGAACTTTACAATATGAGGGCATGGGGAGCGACACAAAATGAGAACTAGGTCGTCTTGTGTGTGTCTTGCACGGTGTTATTCTGTTTCCACTACAAGCCGGCGCCTAAGAGAATAAAAGAATAAACGGACCTTATCCAGATAAACAAAATAAATGTAACACCCCCGGACGTACGAAGCCTCCTCCGTATCTTCTTATGAAGCAGAGCTACTTATGCATTAATAGTGCGCCTCGTGTCAGATCTGAAAACTAAAATTATTCTCTTACTTCGCGCACCAATTGATTGCTCTAGATGAAAAAAAAAAGAAAAATGGGAATCTGCATTTGATTTCACGCCTGTCGTTTGGCCCGCGGCCTCTCGAAAATGTAATACCTGTGCAATACATGTTGCAATCGCAATATCCACAATGTCGCAGTGACGTACGACATCGGCGATGCACTCCTCGGATAATTCTTTTTCCTCTACGCCTTACACGTATGCACTGCCCAGTCAAACCAAGACAGAATATGGCACAAAAGAACCGCCAAGGTGGCTGAGCGGCTATGGTGTTGCGCTGCTAAGCACGAGGTCGCGGTATCGAATCTCGGCCCCAGCGGCCGCATTTCGATGGAGGCGAAATGCAAAAACGTCCGTGTCCGGTGCATTGGGGGCACGTTAAATATCCCCAGGTGGTTAAAATTATTCCGAAGTCCCTTCACTACTGCGGGCCTCACAATCAAATCATTGTTTTGGCACGTAAAACCCCAGAATTCAACATGGCACATGAGAGGAAATTTCGTACATTAAGATCGTTTTGGAATCAACAAACTATCTTTAGTCTGGTGCTGCACCTTCTTCTGGAACAACTGCCTCTACTTGGAATAAATGCAGCTGTCTTCCTTTTAGAGCAGAGAAAAAAATCACTAGGAACAGCTTGGCAACATTATTCGGGCTAATGGAGGATTGATGAACATGAGGCCAGATCAGTCCCAATTTGTTCATCTCCTTATGTTTATTAATTTTTATTCACGGAGATATGTCATGTCGTTCAGTTGATGGCGACCTTCCACTGCAAGAGATGGCATAGCCTTCTCCAGTAGTTTGATGCCCGCTTAGGAAACATTCAGGCATATGTCGACTAAACAGACTGAACGCACTCGGACTCGCTCACAGAATGCCTTCGGCATAAAGCTCACTCAGACCTACCCAAATCAAGCTCGATTGACCCGGGCTCGCTCACTATCAGAGTTGCCGAGGTAAGATAGCGTGGCTCACTCGAACCCGTACACTCACCAAAACTCGGACCACGTCGAACTCGCTCGGACTCAGTCACCAAGATAAGCTAGATTGGGGCAGGCTCACTCGGACTACACTACGTACTCATCTTACGCGGGCTCAACCAAATTCACGGAATAGGAAGAATGTCAGGCACGTACTCTGCAGACTGCCAAATTCACGAAATAACCGGGTGACACAAACGCATGGAATCATGGCAACCCAGCTCGCGGACAGTGAAATTCACTTGTGATCATGTTGAATCAGTCTAACATAAGGTTTGGCATCATAGTCAATGATTACATATGGTGCTACACACGCAGGTAGAATGCGCGCAGCGTACAGCCAAGCAATCGCATGTAAAGAAATAATTCGCTCACGTGGAATTATAATTCATGTCCTTGGGCAATGTTCACTTAGGAACTGGACGCAAGTTCGTTGGTGCGCTATCGCGTAATATTTGGGCTTTATGTGTTGTGCCTCACACAGACTTTGAGAGTGGCGGTGCTTGTGCAAGTATTTTGGAGGCCGCAACAGGCTACATAGCGATGTATCAGACGAGGACGACGTGTCCATCGAAAAACATCAAAAACGTTGTCCTTCAGAAGGTGGCAGTTTCAGCTGTCAGAGCCTGCTGCTGTCGCGGTAAACGAGTTCGACGCCAAGAAATAACTGAAGTCAAAAGACTTAAAGCGAAGCTTTTGTTTGCCTGTATACCCTGCCGGGGTCTGGGGTGTCTGTTGGTGCTGCGTCCTGATGCTGATTACGAGCAATAAAAACAGCGCTAAACGACGGGACGAGTGAAGGGACACAGACAACTGCGCTTCACTCGTCCCTTCACTCGTCCCGTCGTTTAGCGCTGTTTTTATTGCTCGTAATCATGAACCAACCAGCCCAAATGCGTACTCTCCTGATGCTGGGTCGGTCTGTGTCATCGCGTCTCGTACTGTGCATCCGCTTGATTTGGTGCTAGCGTTTCGGCATAGCTGGTGAGCGGTGTAAACATAAACAGTGCGTGCGATTGAAGTTGTGACCCTTTGTGATGGATCGCGTGAGGGTGCCCGCTGCAGAGGATGGAAGTAAACACAATTGTACGGGGGCATCGCCGTTAGTTGCATAAGATTTAATACACAACGCCTGACTAAAGCTTCGCTTTATAAAGAATCCAACACATGTGTTGGATACGCACATTTTTTTTTTTATTTTTTGCCTCTAGGAATGAGAAGAACGCTTACTGCTCACATTACTTGACGTGGATAGTAAAGGGAAGGTAATGGCGCTCCGAAATGGACTCAGGTCGATTGCGTAGGTTAAAAATGGAGAACAAGTAGAACATCACTTCGATGTGTGCGGTCATGACAAAATACAATGAGAAAAATTATCCATGCTTAACATAGTTAATACAAGCGCGCTACATTGCTAGGGACACAAACATGGCGAATCGATATAATCTCAGTGTGCTTGGCTGTTGCTGCTCCTTGTGTATATCAACGACTTACCTAACTGTATTTCGTCCCGCATTTTATATTTACCGATCATTGTGCACTTTATCGTAACATGCTGGAGGCAACCAGGTATACTGCACGTTTCCTTGCTGCAACTTCAAGTAGAAAGAAAGAAAATAAGAAAGGAATAACAAACTGTCGCATCGTGTTTTCAGTAAGACTTCCTTGCGTGCAGCGGCGGTGCCTCCAACAGTAATGTTTTCGCCCAGGCGATCCATCGCACGAAGAACTACCAAATTTAGACGGCGAACCTATATCCACTATCTGAAAGCCACAACTTGCATGATTCTTCTGCCATTGAACCTGCATTTTTCGCAGTCATCCGGCCCATTACGTCCTTCGCGAAAATTCAAATATGTCAGTTATGAACGCGACCATAACTTTATAACTTGGTTTAGAATTCTTAACCCTTTCAGACTCCACTTTATACCGTTGATTTAAAACTTGCTTTCACCATATCTATCCCATATTCAGAATCATGGAAAGTGTACAGCTGCAGAAGAGACTAAGAATGTTCAATAGTTTAGTGAGTTTTGTCAAGTTTCCAGAATTTCGACTCCATGCGAGAACTCGCTACATGAACATCAAATATAAGAACATACAGAATTTCGTGTCTTGGAAAGCTGGAAAAGCACTTATTGAGCCACTTGAAAATTATGCCTGCTGCATGACATCGTGAAAAACAATGAAAGAAGTGGACCCACTACATAAAACATACTGACACAGAGAAAAAACACCCAACCGTCTCTCATCCCACTCATTTTGCTAAAAGATTCTGCACGTTATTCATAATTGCAGCACAGAGTGAGTGCTTCAAGATGTATGCTTCATCCTTTAAATATCATTACTTTCATCAGTGCTTTAGCTGTTGATGCACTATATTGCTCTACACAATTGTGTAGACAGCGTCTTAAAGGGTTAAATATTCACGCAGATCTAGCGTTTTTTTCCCCCATACTACAGAAAAAATCCCAAGTAACGTTCTCGGTATAAATTTTCATCTTCAGTCATTGGAGAAAAAAAAGAAAGAGAGAAAGAAAGGGGAAAAAAATCCCTGCGGCTAAGCGCGTAACTAACGCGATATAGTAAGCCCTCGTGGCACACTTGTTTTTCTTCGAGTTCGGGCACACCCCGTCGTTCCGCACGCGGGGGTAGCCACGGACGCACTGCGCCCTTCATCATTGCAAACTCTATGCGGGTGGTCGAGCGGCAGTTGTGGCGCCAGCTCTCGCAGCACCGCTCGCGCGCCTCGACCAAGGCCGCGAGCCACCGAGCGAGGCGCGATCGAATAGCCGTGTTTTTACCCTTCGCAAGCGTTGTCACGTCGAATGAGACGGCTACCACACAGTAATTTTGCCCAGTGAGTTATCGAAAGAACACACCCGCGATTAGCCACAGCTACTTTGTAGATAGATAGATAGATAGATAGATAGATAGATAGATAGATAGATAGATAGATAGATAGATAGATAGATAGATAGATAGATAGATAGATAGATAGATAGATAGATAGATAGATAGATAGATAGATAGATAGATAGATCTTTATCGGGTGATCGCGTTTCACCGTCGAACAAATGTTATCGCTCAGCACAGGACGCTCCTGCATGTATCGGAAGTTTCTCGAATGTTATCGATGGCTCTTTCTGTTGCCACCGAACCTTGTGTAATTTGATTGCGTGTGCGCGCGACGCGAATTGTGTAGTACTTTCTGGAAGACACGCTGGTGCCAGCGATTATTCTGGAACCTTCGATGACTCATCTATAAAAGCCGACGCGCTTGCCCCACAGATCAGATTTTTTTTTTTTTTAATGAATGACGCAAGTTTCGTCATTCACAGCTTTGCTGCTTTCTTCACCGTCTTTACTACGCGACACTATCGTAACATTTTCTGTGATACTGACCCTGCAATTCCCCAAAATGATTCAGACGCAATTAACAAATGGTGTAAATCCTGCCTAATGTCTCTAAATCTCAAGAAAACTAAATTTATGTATTTTACCAACCGAACCACTCGAGTCCCCACGTACTTCGCATCGTTTACGCAATAGTGTGGAACTCGTTTCAGTCATGTAGGTATTTAGGCGATCTAGGCGTTCATTTGTTTACAACTTCACATGGAATCATCCCATTTACTCCATACTTGCAGCTGCTAATCGTTCTCATCGCATCATCAAACGCAACCTAAAGCATGGTCCTGTTTACATAGTCAAGGAATACTTTGTTTAGCGCAAAACAACAGACACAAGAAAGACGACAAACGTCTTTCTTGTGTCTGTTGTTTTGCGCTAAACAAAGTATTCATGGATTCGCACCAACTAGCCCGCCAACACATTGTGCTTACATAGTCAAGTTTGCTTACACTACAATAATACGCCAAAGCTCGAGTACGGATCGGCAATATCGCATGCGGGCCAGGCATGTATCATCAATTACATTGAATCCGTGCAAAAACTAAGCAGCTCGTTTCGTTTTCCCTGATTATTCATCTTACTCTAGATTTTATTAAAAGCACTCACTAGAGATATCGATTCGCCACAATTCAGCGCGTCTTCGCTTGCTCCAGAAACTTTCTCATCATGCTTCTCTTCATGACTATTTCTTTCAGTGTCTGTCTGCGCCTATCCATGCTGGGATCATTGCTTTAAAACATCAAGCCAATACAACCTCCACACGCTATTTTACCCCCAACAGAATTATTAGAGATTTTTAGACTGTCCGCTATTCCGGCAAACGGGGGTGGTTTGGGCGGATTGCCGGATTTGTGGGGGAGTAAACGTGAGCGACCAGAGCGGTGCAGCAATCTGGTGGCGTATAGTTCAACCAGACAAAACAGAGCTAAAACTGCAGTGACCCACTATATCCTGCTTTGCTGCTGGTGCAAATTTTCTACAGCGGCGTAATTGTGAACACGATTACGCCGCCGTGGAAAATTTACCCCTGCAGCTAAGCAGAATGTAGTAATTAACTTTGTGTTTGTGTGGTTGAGCTTTGCGCCACTAGCTGGCGCCACCGATCTGGCCGCTCACGTTTATGCCCCCGCTAAACCGGCAAACCGCCCGCGCTTGCCGGAATACCGGACGCACTAAAATGCTCTATTAAATTGAACAGCTTGACATCTAGACATTAGCCTGGCTGTTCGTCTGACGTGCTGCTCCAGGCGCTGGGTGATGATTATGATCTAAAGCGATAAGCACTTAACAGCGCGCGCACACACTATAGAGATATTTACACAATTTCGTTAAGCCTCGTCGCCCGCAAGAGCGTCAGCAGCCCTTTCGCGGCGCGTAACGCGCAGGTGGCGTTTTGCCGTGGGCCGAGAATGTGGCGCAGTTCCAAGCTCGAGTCCCGTTGCAAGTGTAGTGCCGCCTTCAACGAATATCTCTCTCTGACGCGTATACCGGCAGCAGTCGCACAGAACATGTTGCAGGTCTTCAGGGGCGCTGCAGCGCATTCAACGCACATTGGCGAGTCCGTAAGTTAAATCTTGCACTTGAAGTAGTTTGTGTAGGCCACGTTCAGGTCTTATGCTGTGTAGGCATGTTTGGTTTTGTCTATTGAGGCCTCGCGGCATGCAGAAGTCATACGAATGCTCAATTTTATGTAGTGGTCCGTACTGATGGCTTGTATCTGTCCAGAGGGATCATTGGAAACATCAAGCGTGTGCAGATACCAGTGTCGCCGCGTCTTCTAATACTGTCACTGTACCTGATCCATTGAAAATTGACATGCTATGTACTCTTAATGAGTTGCCGCTTTGATTTTTGTTTGTTTGTTTGCTATGGATAGCTATCAATTACTTCACTTAGTACTGTAGACTCTGCGAGCTTGTATATATTCATTATGCGATTGTGTTCTGTGAATTACCCCCACCCCCTTTCTTCATACTATTATTGTTTCTTACTCTATGCACACTACTAGCATACTTTTGTTCTGCATTTCACCTCATTCTTTTTGCAACTACTAGGTTGTGACCTTTTATGTTTCTAATGCTTGAAGAAAGAACTACAGGACAGAGCGCTGTCTAAAAACCAAATGTTGAATTTGCGAAATCGTTTGGTTGTTACGGTATAAGTGCTCTGTCCTGTGGTTCTTTTTCGATGTTCTGTGTTGCGCTGTTCAAAGATCTGGAAACGAATTCACAATGCGTTTCGTTCTTAAGCGCATGCCATTGGGCGGTGGCCTTCACTACTCTGCCAAGCGTTAAAAGTTAAAATTGGCTGGAATTTGCTTACGAACAAATATAGCGCATATAGTTTTTAGTGAATACGGCCCCTGGTGTTCAACAAGATGTACCAACCAGCTCACTTTCAACACCCGCATCACTTCGCCTGTATCACCTCGAGTGCAAGCGCGCAGGGCTGAGGACACTCCTGGTCATGTATACGGAGGCCTATAGCGGTGACATCCTTCCACAACCACGTGGAAGGACGGCCACGGGCTAACGTTAGACAGACATATTCAGCTCAACTTACCGTGTTTTCATATAGTCGCTGGCATTGTTGCCACGAACCTTAGTTTGCAGCTGCTATAAAAGCTAGGTTAAGGAGGCGACGGTAATCACATGTTTCGATACGAGTTTTGAAAAGTGCCACGCACGTCCATAAGTAATTAATAAAAAAAAACAGATACTGAGATGCGCGCTGGCGGTTCGAACCCGTTGGAGCGACCCGTGTATATAGTCCCGTTTCACATCACGTCAGCGGCTCGAAACAGTCTGTTAGTCCACAGCATATCTCGGGAGCCATCGCAGTCTTCGGTACGTGATTTATAATTTATAGCATATACACCTGATAATATTTTTACTGCATTTACGCTACGTTTCTTTAAATATCTTGCTGTAGTTGCTACGCTCGCGTTCGTCAACAATGCTCGAAAATTGCAATACCTCCTTCACTTTTCGACGCAAGATCCTCCAGACTGGCTTTATTTGCCTTTCTTCGCTGTACTTTGAATTAATCTCAGCATTTCAGCCCACGTGAGTGCATTAGGCTTTTCCCCTTCCTAAATGACGTCATAGAAGTAGAAAGGGGCCACCTTGTTCTGAACGACAGGTGTAACGCTGAGATGGAACGGAATTTTAGGATTATTACACCGAAAGCGATGAAGACAACGGCACTATAGTTATGCGGTGCGAGTGACCAGCGCCTTTGTTCTTTCGTTTTCCCCCTAACGAGCGCAACAAAAGAAAAAGAATATAAGCGCCCACAGATATGTAGCCGATGCGCGCTCCTGGCAAATAGAAATGTCTAACATTCGAGTGCGAAGAGCGCATGCAAGAGTTCAGTCTCAGAAACAATTCGTGCCCTATTTAGTCTGCTTGATGAAGTTTGAATCCAGTTCAGTTAATTTACGGAGCTTACACGTCTGTAAGTAAATAAGTTCACGAGCGCCTACATACATTTCCGGCTTTGCATGGCATAAAGTACAGACGCTCGTGGGTTAGCTAAACGCCTATAGGTAAAAAGCTCGCACGTTGTCACTCGTTGCAAGCGCAAGCTATCTCCAATGACACAAAAGCGATGCTGATCGTGTTAAATTCAAACAAGTCTTGCACGTACTATATACAGTTAAAGCTCGATTTAACGAAACCCGATTTTACGAAGTTCCCTATATAACGGAGAAATTTACATTCCCCGGCAAGTACCCGTAAGGTTCAATGCTGTCATCAACCCGAATTAAAGAAACGAGCTTGCAATAAACCTGATTTACCGAAGCTTTTCCAGAAATAAATGAGTAAAAAAGCCGAGTTCTTTCTCATTTGGACGCAGACTTGTTTTTCTTCGAGCGTGCGCCCTGACTTTACCGCGTTAAAACATCTAGGCACCCTAGCCACGGCCCTATAGTTTTATTTTGACGAGGCTGCACGCTGCGCCCATGCACGGAACAACGGTCTCAGCAGTCGCTGGCGTTCTTATATATATATATATATATATATATATATATATATATATATATATATATGTATACGTACCAGGTGGCGCTAGGGGCGGCGGTAGTTGGGCCGCGCTCGCGGGCCCTCTACACGCGCAGGCGTGGGTCAGCGGCAAATAGAATGCCGCGGTATCTTCTGGGCGTCGCTACGTTACAATTTTAGACTGCGAAGGACCGAAAAATCCCTTACTCGGTTTTCCGAACTTCCAAATATAACGAAGTAATTCGAGCGTGGTCATCACTTCGTTAAATCGAGTTTCAACTGTCATACAGAGTATTTTTAGCTCCATCTAATTTTATAATCATTGCCTGTGGCAGATGGCACAATTATAACCCTTGATCTCTCAATAACACTCGATGGGGCGGCCTTTATTTCTACGAAAAACTAAAATGCTTAATTGAATAAAATGGCATAATTACAGTAATTAACCCTTTTTTTCCTGAATTACGTTGCGGCGCATATTTGAATCTACAACTTCTCGCTAGTGAGTGCGCAAGACACATCGGCTGAGGAAAAATTCTAAGAATGGCACCGGTTTTTAGATATGTCCCGCCAAACTTGCGGTAAAACCGCACTATTGTTCCACTCACTTTTTTTTCAGTGGAACGCTGTTCTACGAATTGAAGGACAAAAGTAACTGGAACGCCAATGCATATTGTCGCACAAGTTCAAAATTTTATATCTCGAAACTGGCGTAGTTCAGAGAATTCCTTCCAAATGGATGCGCCTTGCCAACTCAGTGGCTACAATTGGTAAATTGGTATATATGCCGTAAAGTATTTAAAGATAATTTGCGTGATTATGCTAATTACTCAATTAAACATTTTCATTTCTCGTAGAACTAGTGGCGGCCTCATCGAGTAATTCAATTCAATGGTTAGGTTAGTGCTGTCTGCCAGGGGCAATTTTTAAAAATTTGGAGCAGCCAAAGAAAAAAGCCCCCTATAAAGTTATGTCGGTACAAATTTTTTTCCCCCCGGCTATGAAGGGTGCTGTTGCCATAAAATCCCGTTGTAGTTCATTTTATGTGTTCCAACGATGATCGTAATTGATTTTGTATAATCACACTGACTCACAAACACAAACAGTCGCGCACGGGCTATATTTAGGGTGCGCCGCATGGTGCCTCTCAGCGATCGATAAGAAGTTATTTAACGAAGCAGGTCCTTCACATATATACTGCTTGCGCCAACAGGTGGCAGCTGACGGCGCGTTCTCTCTATCCAGTGTGGTTCCACGTTGCTTTTGGTCAACTATACTGAACGCCGCACCTTTAGAATGAGAAACACCGTTGTCTCAGAAGAACACCTCGACGAGATCGCGATACAGGCGTTGGAAGCCGGCCAACGCACCTGACCCTCCCACCGCCGACACAAATGGTTCCCGATCACTAGCAGAAACGGATTATTACACACCAGCCCGGCCCTGTAGATCAATGTGTTTCTATTAGCGCTGTCGATCGAAAGCGCACATCGATCGCAGCCATTATCGTTGCTGTATATCTATACAGCAGCCAGGATTTTCCCAGACAAGGGCGTGTCTTTGACCGCTCGAAAACAGTTAGGACGCACCGGTCGCTACACGTATCGTGCGCACATACCGCCGCAATTGCTGGCCCTTCTAAAATTCGAAATTGACTTTTATTAAATCAGTGCCCCGTGGAGCCTGAGCCGGTTCTGTGTCCGTCCGACACGCGCTAGCTATGTACTTTAGTAGGTGAGACATGAAAAATAAAACCACTTGTGCATCAAACATGTCCTATTCTCGATCACATGCCTGTCCTGTATCACGAGATCACCCTTCGCTAAGTACGGCGGCTGTATTTTGAACGGCCGGTACGGTGAAACGATATTTCTGTACGGGAGTGGTTCAGAAGAATAAGCCGCATCGTACTAGCTCAAAAAGCGTATCTGTGTCCTTCGAATGGCTTCTGCTAGGCTCATAATAACTCTCAGAATAAAGCGGGTCATAGTATTTCCTACATAGTAGTTCCAAGATTCGGTGCACTTAATTCGCCATCTACAATGTTCGTTTTGTAGTTGGCAGTATCCTATGCCGTTGTGATATGCACACAGTCCACGATCATGAACGGCCGAATGCAATCAGCTCCTACTTCTACAGCACGCACAAGTGCCTTTAGCATGTGGCAGAAAGCAAGGAACGAGCGCTGTGTGATATGCAGACATTATGCAGAGAGCTCTTATTCAAATCGCGCCGCGCAAGGAACTGCGCTGGCAGAATACGTTCCGACGATTTCCTAGAACACCATATAATGCGGCATCGCTTTCTCGGACTCGCACGTGCAGGTTAGGAGCAAAAAAAAGACGTGCCCGCACCCACAGTGACCCCCATCGACTCGCTGGGCCCCTTCCCGCACAGTCGGTAGCGCACACGCTCGTCTGGCGCTCTCAAAGCCTTCCGCGCGCAGAGGTCACTCGCTTCTTGTGCGACGCGCCGTGTGTTTCCCATGGGGCGGCGGCGCAGCACTCGAGAACCGCGCGTTCTTCCTCCGGTGCCGGATCAAATGATAGGCTGCCCAGAGCTCGCGTGATTAACCGGGCGCGCGGAGCCGGCGTTGAACTGGGGGCCGACAGAAGAGCTCCTGGTTGGCCGTCTCTTCCGGCCCCACGGGGCACAAAACTTTAATCAGCCGCCGTCCTCCCGACAGGCAGCGCTGCTCTCGTCCTGTCGAGTATAAATTTGGCCATCTAGCAAAAGCTGGGAGAGGGGTACACAGTTGTAATCGGCGCTGTTGTCCCACACCTGCTGCCACGAGCAACGATTTGGTCGGCTCGCAATGTTCGCCGAAGAGCGGCCGAGTGCGAGAGAAGGGGCGCGCCCGAAGTGGCCGCACTTGCGCTCGGCGCGCCCCGCTCGGCCGCACCTGGCGGCGTGCGCTACCGTGCGCGCGCGCGCGCCGCCAATTGCTGTGCGCGAAGACTCCGTTTCACGCGCCCCATCGTGGACCCCCATTATCGCCCCGGAGGGTGCAATCTTTTTTCACGCGCGGCTCCCATTCACCAAGGTCTGTGTGCGCGCGAGCGCACATACGCATCGCTCCGGGCTTCGGTGCGACGCGTGCACTTCCCCCTGGCGTTGGTTCGATTGGCCAAGGCCCTCGGGTCGCCGTCCTGCCGCTGCTTCAGGCGACCGGCCGAGAAGAGCGGTAATCCGTGTCATGTTTTGCCTAAACTGAGGTCGAAATCGGAGCATTAACGAGCGCGGAGCGGCTCTCCGTGGGAGCGGGGCGCGGTGGCGACACGTTCCTCAACGGGAAGCGGCCGACGTCCACAGAAAAGTACTCCGTGTGCATTCGCAGCTTGTGATGTAGGAGGCGAGGTGCCTGCGGGCACAGAAGCTCCGGAGCTTGCACTGAGCCAGTGATCTTTATTTGATCGTCCAAGAAACTTAGTCAAGAACAAAACAAAAAAGAGTTGGAACGACTTTTTTTTTTCCTTTTTGGCGACGAAATAGCTTCAGTTTCCAGGTTCTTGAATTAGGCGTTATATGCCAGTGATGGATAACAGTGGAAAAAGTTTGCGGAGAAAGAAAAGGAAGTGGGAGAAGATGACAAAGGATAACGCCGTTTTCTGCGGCATATGCGCCCACGTTGTGGGGGTGCCAGCAGGGGAATCGAAGGCGTCATGCATACCGCGTAGCTGCCCAGGCTCTCCAATTTTGATTAGTCTCGCAGATTGGCCTTCTTCAGAGCTGGAGTTGCTGTACGGAGCCTATACAGTAACTCTTGTCAAACCCACACACTCGGCGATTTGTTGCGTTGGCGACGCATGTTAACGCGAGAACAGCGCCCGTGCCACCGTGGTCCGTGTCATTTATGGCAGTCCAAAGAAAATAAGCCGAACAACATAGCTGTTCGTTGCAAGTATTGAGGAACGTGACGCAAACTTAGACTGCACGAAGCAACTGCATAGGTACACGTAGAACTTGAGACTTCGACTAGTCTTCATGATGCAACGATACTCGCGGCATGCACGAAAAGCAGTTCTTACACGCGGGGAGCGTACATTAACCACTTCGCGCTATTGGGGTCCAAGAAGATCATATAGCGGCTTTAGCCATCGAACCTGCGAACAAGGTGTCAATTTGAGTATATGTCAACCTCTTCTTTGTTTGGCAATACCGCAAGCATGTTGCTGTTCAAATACCACCTCCTTTCTTGATGCTAGCGCAGGGTTCTCTTCACTGTGAGCGCCGGTGGAACTTACCTACCACCGCTCCGGATGTCCGGTCAAACGTATTTTTTTTTATTCAGGTAGGGAAATACTATAAAGAAATGTTACGTAAAGGTTGAGAAAATTGCCCTTTTCTAACGCGCTGTCGACGGGCGGTGCCGTCGTACGGCGGAGCACGTGACTATGCTTTCAGCCACTGTAGCATGACTTTTCCTTAGAGTGTACTAGACAACTTTACTTTTCCTTGACGCAATGCCGCCATTTGGGAAAGATCGTGAAGAGGACAGATCTGAGCTTCAGGTAGCCGCAGCGCCGTATTTTAGCGTGCAAAAATAAAGGCAATGAAAGCGAACGAAAACAGGAAAATCTAGCGGCGCGATTTGCTACTTCTGCCATGTGGACACAGGAGCGCTCCTGTTGACTGACGCGCATTTGAATCACGAGCACGTGTTTCGCGCTCATTCTGACGGAGGAGAGTTCTGCAAACTGCGTCAAAAATGAAAAAAAAAATGAAAAAAAAATTGGTGAGTCTTCAAAATGGTGGCGTGGTCGTATCGGGAAGGGGAAAATACAGAGAGAGAAGAGAGAGAGAGAGAGAGGTTTAGTTACAAGTTCACTCTGAAAATTAAACGGTGCCAACAGTTCTGGTGCGAGTATACTGTGTGGTATATTGCATATCTTTGAGCTTGGTAACAAGTCAAAGGACTGCGCAAAGAGCGCTGGAACGAAGAATGTTAGGCATAACTTTAAGAGACAGAAAGACAGCGGTTTGGATCAGTAGGCAAACGGGTATAAACGGCATTCTAATAGACTTGAAGAGAAAAAAATGGCGCTAGGCAGGTCATGTAATGCGTAGAGTAGATAGCCGTCGGACCATTAGGGTGACAGAATGGGTACCAAGAGAAGGGAAGCGCAGTAGAGGACGACAGAAGACTACGTGGTGCGACGAAATTAGGAAATTTGCTGGCTCTATAGTTGGAATCGGTTGGCCCAGGACAGGGGTAATTGGAGATCGCGGGGAGAGGCCTTCGCCCTGCAGCGGACATAAAATAGTATGATGATGATGATAATTATATTGCATGTCTTTAGATTTAAGAGAGTTACTGCTGCCAGCGCAGTAGCTGTTATATGCACTCGTCGCGAAAAACGTGTGTCCCCGGTATGCAGTATAGATATACGCAAACGCACACAGTTCTCGGAGGCGGCTTTCAGCACGCACTGTGGCCTGGAGCCCGCAGCGGGCTCTGTATACAAATTAGTGCTCGCTTCCTCCGCATCGTGTACGAAGCGCGTTCTGCACCCGCGGACTTTCCCGCCCCCCGCCTCTCGTCACTGTCTCATCCGCTTCCACTTCAGGCGTGTCGCAACAGGCCTCTTCGCATATCCCATAACGCAGCCACCGCGTATACAGTGGCGCCTCCTCAAACTGTCCACGGCGTCCTTCGGCCATGTCCAGCCGCAATCGACGTTTCGTCGGCACGCAGAGGCCATCGCGTTTTCCCGATGGCACGTGACATTGAACGCCGCTGACCACACACGCGGGTCTGGCTGCGCGGCGACAAAAAGGGGCGAGAATAGGCGTCGCATCGCGTGGCGCGCGCGATGACGAGCCGCGACAGGCTTTCGCGCGCGGCACAGGCCTTGGGCGGTCAGGCGGGCGCCGGCGTGCAAACCGATTGGCCGCAGCCAATCCTCCCCGAAGAAGCCGCTGTCCGTCTGTTCCCGGCGGCGAGTGACGCGCAGACGACGCCCCAAGGTCCGGCGATGACCACAAGGGTCAGTCTGCACCGAAGGCGTTGTATGGCACTTCGTCCAGTGAAATATTGAATCTCCGTCCCTCGGTACACTTTCGGTTTTCTTAGTGATGCCGCCCTGAGCTGGTCTTTTCGCCAACCATTCTGTGGGTGTACGGTCGACCGGGGAAGGTTTACGGGACATGAGATTTGCGAAAAGCCTGAATTCCCAGGGAGCGTGAATACACAGCTTCGAATTCAAGGACCATCACGCCGCTTCGATGAACAAGGCGACTCGTTAAATTAGTAACGTCATGCCCTTAGCAGAGCAGAAATCAACGTCTGTCGTAGACCCAGTGTCTGTAAACAATTATGGCCGATCGTATATATTTCCTGCATGTCCTTCTTCGCATTCATTTATGTTCTTTTTCGTAATGGATATGCTTCTAAATTAAGAAGTCCTTTTTAACTATAGGTCTGAATAGGTTCCTGTTAACACACACACACACACACACACACACACACACACACACACACACACACACGCACACGCACACGCACACGCACACACGCACGCACGCACGCACGCACGCACACACACACACACACACACACACACACACACACACACACACACACACACACACACACACACACACACACACACACACGCGCGCGCCTATGAATCGCCGTGAGCTAAGACAACTGCAACAAATGAAATAATGTATTTACCGGTCAGCATGAGTTGCGTGAATACACCGCGGTCTAAGCACTTTCTTCAACCGAAACACACTTCCTCTACAAAAGTTGCATTGAATTAAATGTCAGTGCATACACGTCGACAATAGACCCGTCTGAAGGTGAGTTACAGTGGCGTAGCCAGAAATTTTGTTCGGGGGGGGCTACGCCACTGGCCCAATATATATATATATATATATATATATATATATATATATATATATATATATATATATATATATATATATATATATATATATATATATATATATATATATATAAAAGAAAAAAGGAAAAAAAAGAAAAAAATTTAAAGAAAAATTAAAAAATTTAAAAGAAAAAGTTTAATTCTAGTGACTACTGGCTTCCAATTTTTCATTTAGGAGGTCAATTATTTATTAAAAATTGGCCAAAATTGAAAATTTTCGGCAAACGAAACTATCAAGTTTAAAACTCTGTGACTCAACAATGAAAAATGATATCACAATTCTGTGAATTGCATCTAATAGTACATCTACAGCGGACAAAATAAATATGTTACACATGAATCTCAAAAAATTTAGTATTGTGGAAATACGGCTTTTGCAGAACCCTTGTACACAACGTAACCAATTAACGTAAGATACAAATTGACACAGCAAACTTGTCCGCTTTGACTGTTATAATAAATGCCGTTTACAGAACCACAATATCTGTTCTTCATGCATAGCTATTAGTTTGTAAACGCCGTGCTTCTATTTTTTCAAACTTTTGAATTTTCCAAAATATTTTAAACAAAATTCAGGCCCTAAATCGAAGTTCTGTTTCCAACAGACACTAGGATTTAACTTTCTCTCTCAAATGCAACCAATTTCAATAAAAGCGATTAGCAGGATTATCTCAGAAAAGCGTTTCTGCGTTTTACAAGTATTTGAATAGGCCGCGTCGGATTGGGCCCGAGCTAAAGCTTCCTCTTAAACAATTTATCGAGGGATCAAATACATGAATAATAACTGCATTGTCATTGCCAAAGATGCTGCAAACGAATTCTTGAAAGCTACGCTCTGTAAATACAAATAAAATATGTATTTTTTTCATAAAATATTATACTCGTATGTGCCAAAAATTGTGCCCAACATAACTGACGTCAATGCTTCCATGTTTTTTGTCTATTTATTAAGTAAAGAAAATATCACAAGAACTTTAGAACAATATCAGTTCGAAACCAGGAAAGCAGTGCATGCCGCTGATATGAAAAATTAAAAGGCAATGAACTGAACAAGTTGAGGACAAATATCTTAATGAAACTTTGTCATTCAAGAACCGTGCTTACATTCTTGTATATATGCAATGGCCAGTGAAAAATCTGAATGACGCTGTCGTTTGTTCCATTGTATTACGCAGGAGTAGCTGTCCCTTGTCGTGTATCGTGAGTAATTGCACCGAAGTTATAGTCGCGACAGAGAGCACGTATAAAAAGCAGGAGTTCTGCAAGATATATGAGGGCAAGTGAAATGAATGAGCCAACAACGGGGTATTTTATTTAAAAGTAGTCTTCATGAGTATTTAGACATTTGTCCTGTTGACTAACGAGTAGCGTGATTCCCGTCTTATAAAACTCCTTGGGTTGCTGCTTCAAAAAGTCTGTATCTGGTTCTCTTGAGCTGTTTTTTCGGTTGCCCCAAAATGTAGAAGTCGCAAGGTGACAGGTCTGAGCTGTATGGCGGATGTTGCAGCGTTTCCCACTTGAACTTTGCCAGTTTTGTATTAACCACATAAGCGACGTGGGGACAGGCATTGTCGTGGAGCAAGATGACCCCATTCGTCAATTTTCCACGTTGTTCGTTCTTGATTGCGACACGCTGCCGTTCTGGCGTTTCACAATATCGGAAACAACTTATAGCCTCTCAAGATTTAGCAAATTCTATCAGTAATGGACCCTGTCGATCGAAAAAAAAAAGTCAACAACATTCCTGCGGAAATGATGGCCTTTACGTTCTTTGGGCGTGGTAAATTCGAATGTTTCCGCTGTAAGCGTTGCCGTCGTGTTTCAGGCTCGTATTAGTGGCACCAAGGTTCGTCCCCGATCACAGTTGCAAACAAGAAGTCGCTATACTCATTGTGATACCCGATCAGATGAGTCAAGGCAGCGCGAAACTTCTTCGTCTTCTCGCGATGGATAAAAATCTTGGGGATCCATTGCGCACCAAAGAGCCGATAGCCGAGAAGCTCATGAATTATGGCGTGAACCGAACCGTGACTGATGTTCAGACGGTCTGCCAGTTCATCGATGCTTATCCTCCGTTCTTGTTTCAGCAGCTCATGAACCTTTGAAATTGTGTGGGGGGTGATTGCACGATGGTTTTGGCCCGGTCTTGGAATGTCTTTGCAACGTCCTTTGAACTGCTTGCTCCAACGATTCACAGTGGTCAATGAAATGCAGTGTTCAACGTACACGGCAGTCATATGGTGATTAATTTCTGTTTTGGAAACACCTTCAGCTGTCAAAAACTTCGCGACACCGAGTTGTTCAACTTTTGAAGTGTCCATTATGTGACGCAACCATATTCAACCCAGTGTATGAGAGCATTAAGGAACATTTATCTTCACACCTGCGTGTCAAGTTGTAAATGAGAAATGCCGTTCTCCTACGCGCATGCCTCGCAGATAATGAACCGAACCATTATTGCGCGGTTAGGGTAGGCTCACTTTCATTTGACTCGCCCTCGTACATTAGAAATGCAAAGATACAATGGGATATGCAAATGCGAAAATACTGCTTGATAAATGACAAAAAAGTGTCACTGGAAACAAAGTTCACTGCATGTATACACAAAACCTCGCAACAAGATATTTAAGTATGCGTATAAGTCTCCAATGAGTCTATGTATGTAACTGTATAAGTTAACTGTATATAATGCGTGTAATAACTGTATAACTGTAATAACTGTATAATGCGTATATAATACTGTCATAAAGAAGTAACTGTATATAATGCATCAAACAAGGCAAATAAACATGTTGCACAATCATAGATTCACAGAATCCTAGATTCCGCCCCCATTCCATCCACTCCCCCCGATGTATTGCGCGCGACGGAAGGCGGCGCGCTTGCTCCCCGCTTTTCTCCTTTGCGCACACAAGGCTGAGCCACCATCGTCGGCTCACCCATTCCACCTCCCCTCCTACGCTTTCATTCGCACATACAGCATGCAGCGCGTGGTCACGATGTTATCACCCTTGGACTTTATACGAAACATCAGGGCGATGGCAGGAATGCGCCTGGAGTGTCCATATAATTGCTTTCGCAATAATATAATAAACGTATCCGGCAACTGAAGCGTCCCGTCGCCCATTACTTTCCGCAAAAGAAGTATCAAAATCGAACTTTCACCATGCGACAATTCGCTGCGCCGCAACAATGTATTTTTTTTTCTGTGAGGCGGAGGCACCGAAAGGAAAAAGAAACCCATAGGAAAGTATCTTGGCCAGAATCTAATGCCTACTTCGGGCACCTAATGGGGCTACGGAAGGAATACCGAAGAAAACATGAGACGCTTGGTCCACTGAGAACCATACGCATACTGCTCAGTATCCTACAGCGGCGAAAGAAGACTTTCCGTAAAGGTTCCGCTCAAGGAATGCGGTGCAATCCTTCGAGTCCCCACAGTGATGGTGGCGAGCGACCATTGTTTTTTTTTTTTTTTCTCGTCTGCTAGCCAGAAAACGTCCAAAACTCTGTCTGGTGAAAATCCACTCGGCCAGAGCAAACCGAACGCGCACCGAAGTGTACCGCACGGTGGTCGGGGCCATACGAGAAAAACGTATGCGCTCTGGTTGGCTCTGGCAGCCGGCGGTTAGGATAGCGAGAACAAAAAAAAAAAAAAAAAACAATCGAAGAGGCTCAATGTGTCCTCGCGAATAAAATTCAAAGTAGAAAAAATAAATAAGAACGTATTTACTTTGGCTGGCTTGAGTGTCTTGACACGGATGTTCTGGCGTAGGTTAAAAAAAATGTTTATATTTTTTTTATGTGACATGACGGCACAAATGAACCACCCCAACGCTTCGTCTCATTCGACCTCGCTGCCTGCTTTGTCAACTCGTCTGCTAGTGTGTTGATTTGGCTTGTCTCGTTGTATGTTCCGATGTAAGACTTTAGAAAAATCAGTAGACATTTGGCGTCAAATGTTTATAACAACATTAAACCCACAAAGTTCCGCAATTGAAAATATAAAGCACAACTTTGGAAATGTCAATGCACCTTTCACATCAAGAGCTTATGAGATTTATACCCATAAAGTTTTGCAATTGATATCCATGCGCTCCATAGATTCCGTGGCCTCAGTGAGATGCCGCGGCGAGCCCGCTCACCATCAAAGCGCCCTTGAAACTTTGTGCTCGGATGGGACTGCTTGGCGTTATGTGACTCCCGGTGTATGGGCGTTGCCACGAAATCCAGCCCGAGTTTGCAATCTTCGCGGTTAAATGTCTTTTCCAGCGTCAAAAAGACATTCTAGACAAAATCCAGAGTGATTTCCGGCGCCGGAGGTCACTTTGGTCGGCGGTGCATGGACAACACGAAAAAATTTCGGGGGGGGCTGAAGCCCCATAAGCCCCCCCCCCCCCCCCCGGCTACGCCCCTGGTGAGTTACAAAGCGCTTGTTACCAAAATTTTGTTTGTGTTTTTCCGAAGTATTATGTGAATATGTGTGCCACAAAAATACGTGAAAGATAAGTTATCCCACAGGTTTTCCATTACCCGATGTGATTACGTGCAGCTGGTGCGGCACCATCGATTAAAATAAGTTGCTAGAAGCGTTTTTGGCCTGCTCGTCTCTATTATTTTGACTTAACGTAAGTCAAAATAATAGACACGTTGCTTCTTTGCCACGCTAGAAAATCCTTGATTTTCCAGATAACTCGACCTATATTCTTTGCCTTCCACTTGATATCCCCTGATTACGTGCCTCTCTTCGCGATACCTTTAATATTGAGGATAATCTTCATTCACGGATTCTAGTTGCTGGCTGAGCCAATTTAATGGTCATAATCATCACCCAGCACCTGCAGGAGTAGCTTGTCAGGTGAACAGCCAGGCTAACGTCTCCGGCGTACCATTAAAGCTTGTATCACTCTCTTGGCGAGAGCGTAGTAGTTTTTAGCCGCGTGCTGTTGGCTTATGAAACATTCGAATATTTACCCATGATCTGCGATCAGCCAGTTTATACGTCTGTATAAGCTGCAAATTCCTGCTAAAAGACGGAATGGGCGGAGAAAGGAAACATGGCAAACCTTATCGGTGGAATAATCTAATAATAAATCAGTTAATAATGGTGAAGTGTTATTTCGCACCAAAGCTACCTGCAGCTCTAATATGTCAATGTGACGTGACGGATTCCAGAGTATTCCCTGGTTTGGACAATTATGGCGAAAAAGACGTTCTCTCAGAACCTTTCTAGTTGAGTCTTTATTTCACTTGCTATGTTCCCTTTAATTCACTTCGAAAGGAATGTAGTTTTTCTTTATCGACAGACAATTAACTAGGCGGGAGGAGAAGCTGTCAAGGTTTCTGACGTCGCGGAAGCTATGGCATGCAACTTCAAAGGGGCATCGCATCGGTGTTTTGTTCTTGCGTATTTTCTGACTTGCCTTGCCTGTGCTGACGTGTAACATAGATGTTTTTTTTTTTTTGGTGGGGGATTCGAGAAGATATCACGTAAGCTAATGTTCATGTTTGGGGCCCCTTAAATAGACACACTATACCATACTACTCCAGGTGAATAAAATGATAAGTGAAATATATGGCCGAGGGACGCAGAACATATGGCAGCCTCCGGCACCGACGATGGTGTATTGCAAAGACAGATATTTCATAAACATACCAAGAACAATGACATAGCATAGCTGCTTTCATCTGCAGGAGAGAGAATGGCAGGAGAGAGAGAAATAAGAAAAAAATCAAAGAAAAGAGGGAAGGCAGAGAGGTTAACCAGATTTAAGTAACTGGAGCATGACTATTTGCGGCATAGGAAAGTTCGAAGTAAACCTTCCTTTCAGAAGCAAACCATCATCAGAAGAGCAAGAAATGTTCAAAATCTGCACGTGAATCACGTGTAAAAATATTCGATTAAGCAAACATATACATGCGGAATAATTAAACACGTTTTCATCTGAACATTTTCTCTACAACTACATTTCCCCGGGCACCGCGAATTGGCCTATAATAAATTATAATAAACCATTTCCGTTGCGATTTCACGCTTTGCTGTTCCGAGCTTTCAACAACGCTTCCCCTCCGATGCGCCTATACGGTATATATTCTTCCTGCGTCTCCGAAATTACGTCTAACGGCCTCCAACAGCGACAACTTTCTTTTCCTCTATCGGGTCGGAGCTTACCGACCCCACCGCGCTGAAGTCAATCACAGAAGGCGAAGTCTTCGCCGCTGAATGCTGCAGCCGTGGAGGGTGCTGCTGCGGCTCCCCGCGCGCGCGTTCTCGTTCCCACGCGCCACATCGCGACGCGGCCAGTCCCGTTGGTCACTCGTCCACGCGCCCACAGGCATCGACAGGGAAATACAGATCCGCGCTTCCTGCGCTCTTCGCTTGCCTTTGTGTTTGCCTATGGTGAACACGCGGAAGCGCGAAAGGTTGAAGCAGGCCTGTGTGTGTGTGGGAAAGTTTAAAAAAATGTAAGAAAAACAAACAAATAATGGCGCTTGTTTGGTCTGCAAGGCGAATATAGTGCTTCGACAGCAGAAGCCTTTTTTGAATAAAACAGGAGACGCTTAGGGGGACAGGCACATCTCGATGCAATTATACGCGCCTTTACATGCAAAAAAAGGAAAAGAAAATAAAGAAAGAAATCAGAGGAAAACTGGAATGATATACAGCAGTATTCCGTTGATAGTTTCTTGGGGCACAAGAAATGAAGTGCATTATACGGGTAAGCGTAGCATCCGATAACTTTGCGACAGCCCTACAGATGAAGAAGAAATCATGTTGTGTCGTTTTTGTGTTCTCTTCCGCTGTTCCTGTCTTTATTTGCGGTCAATATGATATGCAGATGAAGGAAAAAGCATCTCTCACACAAAACTTAATTTGAAGTTGTATGAAAATTCGACTAAACAGGAAAAACCCGCTAAATTAAGCTTTCTATCGCTGCCTGCCGATGAGATTCCACGTTAATCCTTTTGTCTGGAGCGGTCATGTTGAAATCGAAACTTATGGGAACGAAATTGTACTGATCTTCCAGATCGTATGAGCCGGGAAAACGTAAAAAACAGGCAGATATAAACGATGTGCTACTGTACTCGGATCACTCGTGGCAGGTAACGCAATATTGCCAAGTCAGCTGGATTCAGACGTTACTTGCGCAACAAATCACAATGCGTAATTGCTGATTGGCAGAGTCGCTAGTTAATATTAATATTAAGTTATTATTAAAGGCACGTGTTGCACATGCGGAACTGAAGTCAGGAAGTGTTGAAGTCATGTAAAATTCGTAGGAATCATGAGCCCATCAGCAGTTTAGAGATGTATAGGTATGCTAAAAACATTAAAATCCGATCTACTGTTTTCTCAGAAAGGCTCTACCGCACACTGCAGTAAGAAAAACTAAGGTATTTGCTGCGACGTGCACGTTGTGGCACCTAACACTGGATGCTTTCCTTAATTTAAAAATGAGATTGTGATTATTTTGTACACTGATGAAGCAGCTGTTGTGTTTACGACCTTAGTCTTTCCCCATCAAGTTGTTTCAAACAGAAAGCGGATGTGTTTACAGGCTGATTCTGGTTTGCTGTGCCCGTTAGGTCAGAAGCGTGGCACCGAATGGGGAGGATGGGAAGCAGAGCCTGGATCTATTTTAGGAAGAGTAAATACATTTAGGAGGAATTAATCGCGATAAGGCTATTCCTCTGCGGTCGCCTTGTGTGCACGGACGACTGGGCGAGGGCATGGGGGGTTGCTTATTCCAACCTTTAACTGTGACATACGCGTGAATCGTGCTTTTTCGCGTGCTGCGGACAGCGCCATAAGGCCTCTTGACTTCCGAACGTCGGATAGTTTCGTGTGCATGTGCGAAAGGACCTCGCGATAAGCTTCAGCGACCAAGGAAGTGGCCACTGTAGTTGCTGAAGGAAAGGTAACGAGGAGAGAGATAGAGGACCGAGAGAGAAAACCAGGGAAGGTGACGAGTTGTGGATATCCGCTTCGCTACCCTGCACTGGGGCGTGGGAAAAGGCTGGGCGAGCACAAGCACAGGTGCGAAATCATGAACACGCTCAAGTTAAGTCGTTCGTAATTTGCACAGTTGTTCGGTGGAAACGCACCGTCTGCGCTGCTGACGTTCGGCGAGGCCATTTTTGGACTGCCTATGTTTCGCGCACGAAACGTTCCTCTATCAACGGTTGCCAGCAATGCGCCCAGTGTGCTGAAAACATGCAAGAACAAAGATGGGACTAAAAGTACACGAGGACAGGAACATATACAACAACGACAGCTAAAACGAGCACTGCCGGCGCAGTTTCATCTCCGTCAGTTTCCGTGTAGCTATAACCGTTCCCGATAACACCTTCTTGAACGGTCGTTGCCATATGTTCCCTTAATGCTGGCGTATGCAGGCTTTATACCCTGCTCTGGTTACCGGTCAAGCTGGCCCCGAAACCTTCGCCAGAAGGATGCACGGGCGCTCTCCAACGCATTGCAGCAAGAGACAGCAGGAAAGGGGGGCTTGTCACGGCACGGTTCAAGTTGCGTTCCGTCGAAACGCTCGTCCTCCGAACATTGCATGCGCAGTGCACGTTGTGTGCCGGACAGCCGCTGGCCTGGGCGGGATGACTCGGTGTCTGCGACGGCCGCGGTGCAGAGCCGTGGGCGAGGAGGAGGCACACACGAGTCGGGGAGGAGCCCGTAATTGGCGGGAGTAATTGGCCCGTCGGCCCGTGGGAGCGTCGGCGCGGATCCCTTTCAAAGCGGCCGCCGCCAAAGCGGGTCTCCTCGCCGTCGGCTGAGTGATTCGCTTAACTCGATTAGCGAGAGGGAGCTCGCGCGCGCACGCGTGTGTGCGCAGTGTGTGCTACACATGCGCCGCGTGCAGCCGCAGCGGAGACCGCGTCTTTCCGTCCTCGGGAAAAATAAGCATTAAAAAAGCGGGCCACTTGCCGACGCTGAACTTTTCTTCTTTTCTTTTATTCCAACCAACACCCGGGCCTATAACGGAGCCTTTTGCATTGTCTTCCATAACAGTCTGGTCCCAACTTCCGCATACGCTTCGATCGCTCTTCAAAAACGTGCTCTTGCCGGCGCGCATAAAGAGTGTGCTGCACGTCGGCTGTGTCCTCGAGCACGAATTGTGGACCTTGTTATGAAGGCAACCTTCAAATTGCCAGCGAAACTTCCATCTCGACCTGTGCGAAAAAATTGTGAATGCGCTTCTCAAGTTTTTGTTTGTTTACGCGTTCAACGGCGCAGGCGCGGGAGGCATCGTATAGACGTTGCTCGCATAGAGACCTGCATGATGTGATGTCAGCGCGACCATCGAACACTGACATCCGCTACAGAATGTGACACGTCTGTCGATGTCGTTCAAGCCAACGTTGCTGAGGCGTCGCGCTCTGACGGAATGCGCGCAAAGGAAACATTCACAGACCTTGCGACTTAGTGATGGAAGCGGACAGGTGAACTAAACGGCCCAAGAGTGGGGGAAACTCTCTCTCTCTCTCTCTCTCTCTCTCTATATATATATATATATATATATATATATATATATATATATATATATATATATATATATATATATATATATATATAAGTTACGGGGTTATGCCAAAACCGCGATCTGATTGTGAGGCACGCCGTAGTGGGGAACTTCGGATTAATTTCGACCAGCTGGGATTCTTTACCCTGCTCCTAAATCTAAGTGCACGGCTGTTTTTGCATTTCGCCCCTAGATACGGCCCGCGTGGCCAGAATTTGATCCCGCGACCTCGTGCTTAGCAGTGCATCACCAAAGCCACTGAGCAACCATGGCAGGTCTCTAAATATTACCCTGCTTATCTTTCAGTACATACATCTTGGATTGTCCTATGCCAAGTTACTTTTTCACGGATTTAAGGCTGCGTCCATGTTTTACGGATTCTTCAGTATTTCTCACGTTATAGTTTCGAATATCCCATAGCTTCGCCTTGTTGATCAGTTTTGACAGTTCCGGAAATTGTATCCTATCTCTTGAGTTGGACACTCTCATTTTTTGTCGTTTCTTCATTAGGTCCTTTGTTACTTGGGTGAGCTTGCCTACTGGTTGCCTTGGTGCCTTGCCTCCCACTTCAATTGCTGCCTCTGAAGCCACCCTAGTTACTGTTTCATTCATTAGCCCTATGTCATCATCACCTATCTGTTCTAAGGCTACATATTTGTTTGCAAGTACCAGCCTGAATTTGCCTGCTTTTACCCTTACTGCCTCTAGGTTGACCTGTTCCTTCTTTACATTTTTAGCTCTTTCTCTCTTCCAATTGAGGTGAATCCTAGCCCTCACTAACCTATGATCACTGCACTTTACCCTACATATCACTTCTACATCCTGCACTATGCTGGGATCAGCAACCCGTGAAATACACCATTAAGTTGTGAATAGGGAGCTTGCAAAACTCTCGGTAAACATTGTAACAAATGCACGTAAGCTGTATATACTCTAACCAATCTACTTTACAGAACTGCGATATGTTTTGATGAGAGCTACGAATTTGTAAGTTTCGTGTTTCTATGTTTTTGAAGCTTGCGAATTTTTGGCAATTATCATAAAGAAGTGGGGCTGTAAATCAAAATTACGCTTCCTACAGTAATAATAATAATATTTGGGGTTTTACGTGCCAAAACCACGCTTCCTACAGTCATCAGAACTAAACTTTCTCTGTGAAATACAACAAATTTCATTAAAATCGGTTCAGGGGTTACCTCACGAAAGCATTTCTGCGTTTTTACACGTGTTTCAATAGGCCGCATCGGAATTGGGCTCCAGCCAATGCTTCCACGCACCTGACCAAAGCCTACATGCGTGTGAACGGATTATACCGTCGGGCAATGCGGCGTAGCATCCACAATTCAGTTACAGCGCTCTAAAACTTCGGGGGAGTGAACGTGAGCTCTGGCTTTCACACGCCACCGCTCCCGTCGGCCAAGAGCATGATCCGGTTTATACTGCCAGCTGGGAGTCGCGTCACTACATATAGCCATATGGTCATACGCCGAAGGAAAAAAATAAAGGGGGGGGGGGTGAGTGGAGAGGGCTACAACCTCGCTTCTGTGCTTGGCTGCCAGTGAGCAATGCCAGTGCTTGGTTGAGAACTCGCGACAGCTCGAAATAAATTGCGCAGAAATCAAGCGTCATTTCTTGGTTTTGCTGAACATCGCTAAAGTTACGGCGCGAGGATAACAGACGCAAGAAGAGAAAGTTGACTGAGCATTTGCACCGACTCGCTCCACTTGCTATACGGTTGTGAAGGCTTTTTGGAGGTCAAGAAGATGTGTCATGCAAAAGCAAGTCACGGCTGAATGCAAGCTAGCCCTTCAATTATTATTATTATTATTATTATTATTACTGCTACTCCTCCTTCTTCTTCTTCTACTACTACTACTACTACTACTACTACTACATCATATTTGTTTCCCTTTCGCGTCCATCCATTTACCATACCAGACCACCGCCGGGTACTTGTTCTGGCGAGAATCACGTGACCTGTCCGGTTGTCTCAAACGCCTGGCAACGGTTCGACGCGACGGTCGGCCAGTGTTGTCTACAGTATTTAGCTCACGCTGTGCCTTCACTCCAGTGCGATTCGAATCGTGACGTCTACGTGCGAGTGGACGGTCGTTAAGGGCGGCGCCGTCAGAGGCGATCGCCCACTCGGCGCGTGCACCCAGTCACGCTCCCATCGCGCACCTGCTGGAGGGCGGGTGGGTCTAATCCGTAATGGACGAGGCGCCGGGTTGATTTTAATACCTTGCACTGCCTTCCGTTCTTTTCATTTTGTAGATTGCTAATGTCTAAATCACGACGCTCATGTTGCAAATGCGTACGCTGAAGGGTATCTGGGTACGTGTATACTGAAGGCGTTTGGACATGCGCTCGAGTATGCTTCACCGGCTGCGTAGATGAACAGTCCCTTTCAACGCGGAAAGAAAAAAAGAAGAAGAAAAAAAGTCATCTTCACGAGAAACAAAAAAAATAAGAAAACAAGACAGTAAAGTAGAAATCAGCAATCGTGGAAGTAACCCCACTCCACGAAAAGTCATTTCCGAAAACCAAATACACGTGCAGGCGGCATGTTTCACCCCACGTCAGTTCTGGTAAAAGAGCGCATTTGAAGGTATTTGTCTTAGCGAAAATTGCGATTCTATTGCTATTGTCATTGCTATTGTAGAAGCGTAATTTACTAACACGGTTCAACCTATTAAAAAAAAGGAGAAACAAGAATGAAAGAAGCAGAAGAAAAAAGAATCGTTGAGACACTCCAAAAGTCAATGCACTGCATGGGTTTGCAGTGAATGGAAAGAATAATTGTATGTCTGGCCTTCGGTGGAGACAGCTGCATAGAGACATACCTAAAAGAAGAATGCTCCCAGTGGTCACCCACGCATGAAAAGCTTGCGTGGTAATATCGTAATGAACACTGCTTGGAAACTTGTTCACCAGGAGCTGTACACACTCGGCGCTCACTATTCATGTGCTTTAACTATGAAGTTGTTCTGCGTTCGCATGGGGCAGTTCACATCTGCATTCACATTGTTTTTTTTTTTCTCTTTCAGCTTGCGCTGGAAACGGGCGCCGCCTAATTAAGAATGTGCGGCAGCGCACGATGACAAGATTTATAGCTCGTGTCATTGCCGTAAGACATGCGGGAGAAGCGACTGATTTCGAAGAAAGACGGAAATACGTTTCTCTGACAGCGTCGGGAAGGGCCAGTGGGATGGCGGAGGCGAGGCGGAGGGACGGGTGCGGTCATGGCACGCGTGAACTCTGTTCGTGTGTCATCAAAATCTTTGGGCAACAGGCGCTGCATTGTGAGACGACCAGCGCTTGGCTCGAAAGGAAAAACGACGCAAGGCGATAACAGGCACCAGTCCACTGTTGATGCGTGCCATTTGATGCGTGACATGACGCGTATTTACTTGGCAGCGAATGTTATTTTTACTGCAAGTTCACTCAAATTCACTGCAATTTCAGGTCACACCGAATTCACATTTGGCGGAAATGGAGGGCGTGTTCATTGCGAGGTGTGGCTGAACCTGAACGTTTCGGGCTTTATGAGCTTTGCAAATAATTATTGAACTATCGTTTTCTTCCTCCTTCTCGTATACGAGGCGCCGGCGTTGTCCACGCTTGGCTCAACAAATGAGCGACCTTGCTTACCTATTGTGAAAGTAAGGGACATATTATGGATGATGCGTAAACAAAGTTCGAAAAGGGTTGGTTAATTAGGACCTTTGAAGGAAATCACTAATATAGCTGCTGCAAAGCGTCACGTATAAGTGTTTTAAGAACTGCGATGAATTTAGATCAAATTTGGTGAAAAGGGGGAAACATTATGATTGACGCGCATGCGAAGCTAAATAAAAATATTTAGATTATGGGGTTTTACGTGCCAAAACCACTTTCTGATTATGAGGGACGCCGTATTGGGGGACTCCGGAAATTTGGACCACCTGGGGTCCCTTAACGTGCACCTAAATCTAAGTACACGGGTGTTTTCGCACTTCTCCCCGATCGAAATGTGGCCGCCGTGGCTGCGAAGTGAAAGGTGTGTGGTTGAAGTACGGCCTTTGCGAAAGAGAGAGAAAATGGTAATTGAAAGGCAGGGAAATTAACAAGGACTGAGCCCATTTGGCTAACCTACACTGGGGGAAAGGGAAGGGGGACAGAAAGATTAAGAGAAGAGAAAGTCTACTGTGGGTATCGCCGACCCGTGGTAAAGTTTTCTGCTCTATATCCACGGTAACTCAGTCCGGATCACAGAAGGTCGCTCAATCCGGTAGCTTTCAAATATCTCAGAAGCGCTTTTGTGGCCTTTTCTAGGTATGATATGCGAGGCCACGGCCCCAAGATCTTGTTCAAGGTGAGCGGTTTTCTATATAATTGACTTAGAGCTGTGCAGGCTGTGCAAACTGCTTATTTGTTCGTAATGCTCCATTTGCGCTTTTAATAAACTTGCCGTGCACTGTGATGACAGAAACTTGCCAATGTAATGAATATTCAGATGGGAACGTCGTTTTGTAGAAGTTATAAAAACGACCGTTCGCTATTCGCAAAGTATTCGGTAGTCGTTTCGATTCGCTTCTGGCATTATTCGATTCGCATTTGATTCAGTCCCGAAAATTACTGTTTGCACACCGGTCCCTGTGCATTAATCATCGCATAGGCGAGCTGCGAAGCACAGCGCGGCTAAGGCTTGTCGATCGTTACTGCAAAACGTTTGTTCCCAGCCCCACACCCCTGTTTTCCGACGCATTCCTCGTGCCACGCTGCGCCGTGTGCAGCGCCAGCCTCTCTTGTGGTGCACGAGATCGACCCGAATAAAAAGAACACCAGCAGGCCACGGGGCTTCGGGTATCGCAAAGTTGCTTGGGTGCGCTATTTCTAAAACTCCTTGTTGCTAAACGCGAGTGTTGCTCAATGGCTCCGTGTTTACCGTGACAGGCTCCCTACGGCATAATGCAGCAGGGGCATGAGTATCTATCTGCTGTGGCGACAGTGCGAAAAGTTTCGTTTTTACTCGCCACCCAGTGACGGTTAAACTAAGGATTCGGTGAAGAGTTGAAGATGGTAACAGAGTTTCAGCGCCTCCGGTCACGGAGTACCTCCGGTGTTCCAGTAAACGCAAGCGGACTGGGCGTTTTACTGGATGAACCGAGGCGAGAACGGGGGCGTCCTGCACGGTGCAGCCACCTGGTGTCGCAGAGCTTAACCAGATGAACACAAATCGAATATTGAAGTGACCAAGTATATTTTACTTCGCTGCTGGGGTAATTTTTCGGCAGCAACACGTTTACGCCGCCACCGAAAAGTTACACCAGCAGCGAAGTAGTGTTTACCTGATTACTGAAATATTAGCTCTGTGTTTGTCTAGCTCAGCGTCGCACCAGCATGTGGCTGCACCCTGCAGAACATTCACTTTTGCGCCTCCACTCGGTAAAACGTCCAGTCCACTAGCGTTTACCGGAATACGGAACACGCTAAAACTATATTAGAGACTTTTAGCGTGTCCGGTATTTGGGCAAGCGCGGGCGGTTTTCCGGTTTAGCGGGGGTGTCAACGTGAGCGGCCAGATTGGTGGCGCCAGCTGGTGGCGCAAAGCTCAACCACACAAACACAGAGCTAATTACTATATTCTGCTTAGCTGCTGGCGTAAGTTTTCGACAGTGGCGTAATCGTGTTCACAATTACGCCGCTGCCAAAAATTTGCACGAGTGGCGAAGCAGGATATGGTGAGTTACTGCAGTTTTAGCTATGCGTTTGTCTGGTTGAGCTCTACAACACCAGGCGGCTTCACCGCTCCGGCCGCTCACGTTTACGCCCCGACCATCCGGTAATCCGTCCAAACCACTCCCGTTTACCGGAATAGCGTACAAGCTAAAAGTCTCTATTGACGATAGTGGCTGCATGAAGGCAGCGGAAAAGACCGACACAATGAGCTCTGCTGAGAGAACTTAAAAGAATAAGGGAAACGGTATAAGATATTAACAATAGCCAAACCTTATTACCATTAGAGACTTTTAGCCTGTCCGCTATTCCGGTCAACGGGAGTGCTTTGGACGGATTGCTGGATTTGCGGGGGCGTAAACGTGAGCGGCCAGAGCCGTGCAGCCGCCTGGTAGCGTAGAGTTCAACCAGACAAACACAGAGCTAAAACTGCAGTAACCCACAATATCCTGCTACACTAGTGGTGCAAATTTTTGGCAGTGGCGTAATTGTGAACACGATTAGGCCACTGTCGAAAATTTACACTAGCAGCTAAACAGAATATAGTAATTAGCTTTGTGCTTGTGTGGTTAAGCTTTGCGCCACCAATCTGGCCGCTCACGTTTACGCCCCCGCTAAACCGGCAAACCGCCCGCGCTTACCGGAATACCGGACACGCTAAAAGTCTCTATTGACGGTAATATAGCTCCAACATGGGACAGTTTCAACACACTGGTTCCATTTACTTTTACTGCCGCTGCCAAGTGCCGTCTGCGCTCTTGCTAGCCAGCACTCGCCGCGCAAGCACCGACCGGAGCCGTTAAGGTACGCACCAGCAATCCTGTAAGTTAGTCTCCTGGGTCTTCAGCGCCGTTGAAAGATCGCATGATAAACTCCCTGTCGGAAATTTGACTTGTATTGCACTGCACTAAGTGGACACGAATAGTTGCGCATTGCATAAAGAAGAAAATTTACGCACACAGTCCAATAAATAATCTACGTATCTCGTAAACAGCGGTAACCTCCTGCCGTACTTAATCACAGGAGGGTTCAGGCAACACCACCTAGACAAGAGAAGGCCTGAGCGCTCGTCGAGTGACGTCACGAAGAAGAGGCCCGCGCCGTGCTCGGGGATAAGGGTTGAATGAACGGATCGCGCCCTTATGGGCAACGTTAACCAGAGCGCAGTTATTGTTCTTTTTTTTAGGCATAGTTCAGAAGATGGCCCGCAGAGAACACAACAAAATGTTAGCACTGCACCATAACATGCACATATCTCATGACAACTTCACTGGTGTGCCCTTCTTCACATTCGGGACACATGTATTTCCTAGATTAGGCTCTAAACGAATAATTTCGTTTTCCAAGCATTATTACATACAGTACCGCAGTTCACATAGTTACAACACCTCAAATGAGTTTAGCAATGGAGATGCAAAACATTCGTGCACCTATTTACAAAGAAACAGCTGCCTTATTCCGCAGAATTTCAGCTTTTCTCTTCTTTTTTAGCATTGGCACCCAATATTCTGTCATAGATGTTGGGGAAACATGAACGCATGATTTTTCGGCCCCGATTTCTAACTACTCCAGCAATTGGGCACGCAGCACTTATTAAGCATATCCTGACATGAACGTAATTCACATTCCGCGGCAACGAAGGCTTGCCGGACACGCAGCTGCAATCGCAGCACAAGTGCAAAGACTAAATGCACGGTTCACGTCCAGAAAAGAAGTGCGCTCGGAAGCATGTCGCAGCATGCCAGGACTTTTCTAACCCCGAAGCTATCCAAGGAGCGGCAGGGTTCCCGGAACTTATCGAATTGTTAGCGCCGTCGTCAGCCACTCGGTCTTTTGCGGCTCATTTTCAACACAGGTGCGGCGCTCGTAGCTTCGTAGCACGCAGCACGGAACGTCTATGCGGGCCTCTTATGCGTGACGTAGCTCAAGGGGAGAGGGTACAAACAGAAGGCCTTAAGTTCTCCAGAGGGTGTTGGTTCAGTGTCATTTCTGTAAATGCGTAAGCAAAATCACGTGTGCTAAGAAGAAAATCCGATCAAACAAAATGCCTTAGATTACACACAAAATAAATAAAGGTAACTGTTCCGCCTACGACTCTATCAGTGACGATTGTTTTGTTACGGAGGAGCCACAGCACGTGCGCTTCCTTGAAGAAAGAAATTAAATGATTTTCCTGGGGTACAAGTAGTTTCCGGCTAATAATTTTCTTCGATCACGTTATTTGCAACGCGCTATAGTGTACCAGGCTGCGAACGTGGTCACGTATTATCGGTGTTAAGACCCGTGGTTCGTGTTAACAGGTTACCGAATCTTAAAGCCCAAGTATGTATAGTATATACTGTAGCCCAAGGCATCGGTCACGGCTAGACGTCTTTACTGACCTCCTAATTAAAGCACTGTACGGGCCCGGGGTTAACCAAAAGCCCGGGCCTAATGCCCTCGTGCTTGACGCCGCGGGTCCGGGACGGGTCCGTTCACTGCCGGTCCTAGCTAGGTCGCGCCTTCGAGCACCCGCGGGCGTTTTGCATAGACCCAGGACATCCTGTGCGAAGATAAAGTGACAAGTTGCAAAAAAAAAATGCCTCTAAATTACCTCAGGAATCAAATAAATAAATGTTGAAGATGTTACTCTTTTTTGTTTCTACAGAGGGAAACTTTGTTCCCGAAAAACAAAGAAGACGAAAATATATCATAATAAAAACTTCGCATCCCAGTCACGAGAGCCATCGGCAAACGAAATTTTCGTGAAGCAGGAGATTGCGGGTAACCTGCTTTTCTTGCTCATGAATATGCAGATCCTTGCTTTTACTGCGCTTGTCTGCTTGTGTTGCTGAGGCTTGGTTTTCGGAGGAAATCTTGCGTCACCGTCTGTTGTTTTAAGCAAATTTATGAACAGAAAACGAGAGAATTCTGCTATGTGTGAGAACCTGATCGTACTACACTAATCATACTGCACTTTCATTGCCTCCATTATTCTTGTGCCTAAGCTGGAATATGCGTGTTTGAAATTTCAGCTGCTTTTGTTTACTCTTCACCTAATCCAAAAATATTTTTCTTGCTGTGAGAACTATTTATTAATCGAGAGCTGTCTTTAGAAACGTGCATAATCCTTGCTGATTTCAACAAGAGCTTTAAGTAAGATGCCATGCCAGATAGGGCGTCACGCCGCAGCTAATAATAATAATAATAATAATAATAATAATAATAATAATAATAATAATAATAATAATAATAATAAGCGTCTTTCTATTTAGTCGCGGCACGACACACAGGATTGCCGCTGCGTAGTGCTTTTTATGTTGCGCGTTTTCTCTGATAACGTGGATCACTAGAAAAATAATTTTTATGAGGACACAAAAGTAATGGTCCGCGACTTTTGAATGCTCATTCATTTTTTGCGAAGGCGCATTTTGTTTCTGGGGCATGCACGGCGGAGAACCAGGCAGCACGGAAGTACTGCGATTGTTTTCCGCGCTATACACATGAGCATTTCACAAGAAAACTAAGCAATGTCCCCTTCAACTTAATAATGCCACTTCGAAGGTCTCGCCTGAGATATGCAAACATGAAAGACCTCTGCGGTCGACAAATATATATGTCAACCTTCTTTTATATATATATATATATATATATATATATATATATATATATATATATATATATATATATATATATATATATATATATATATATATATATATATATATATATATATAAGATGCATGCCTATACATTTTAATAATATAACTTTCAAGATAAATCATATCAATATTCATTTTTTTTTAGCCTGCGGCTGCTTAAAGTTGCGCTTATGACCCGACATCCATTCAGTCAAGGAAAACCTTTGTAGGAGTTATTGCTGCAAAGTCAATAAAAGACATTGCTAGCGATCAGCGTTAGGCACATTCTGCGCCATGAAACTTTAGTTTAACGGGTGTTTTATTTTAACGTGAACAGAATTTTTAAAAATCGCTGTTGGCATTTACGCACAATCTACTTATTGAGCTGAAGTACTCGAAGTGATATAGGTTACTTTCACTAAAAAGCAATGCGCATAATTGACTAATTAAGAGAATTTCACTAATTAACTTTTCAGCGATTTACTTTAGTGCACCTATTGCAACGCACAAGTTGAAGCCAGTGATTTCACAATGCATATCCACTTGGAACGAATTTTTAATATAGCACTAGTTTTGAGATAAGCGCAGTAGGTGTTGCCGTAAATATGCACTGTTGTTCCACTTAATTTTTTTTAGCAAAACTCATTTTTGTGCATTGAAGCTCAAAAGTTACAGGAACACCAATGCATTTCGTCGTAAACTTCGGGAGCACATATATTATCGAAGCTGGTGTTATCCTCGGAATTCGTTCGAAGTGGATATGAGTTTAAAGTCACCCTCTACAATTCGTAAATTGCAACATGTGGCGTGAAGTAATTCATTTAAAAGTTAATTAGCAAAAAATTGTTTGTTAGTCAAATACATTCACTTTCGTTTTCCGTGAAAATAATGTCTGCTTCTGTGAGTAATCTAGCTCAAGAAGTAGAAGTGTACTAGATGTCATGGGTGATTTTTAAAAATTCTGCCAACGATAAAATAAAACGCCCCGTATATGTATATGCATGGTATGAACAGTGACAGAAACATAAAGTGCGACATCAAGCAATTTGTTATTGGCCAGAATGTGCTAAGGTCTCGATCTCGCTTTATTAATTTCTGACTGTACAAGGACACATATCATGGCTATATGAATAATTAACTGCAACACAATAGAGTTGTAATGATACACCGGTGACTAATGCTAAATTGCGTTCCACACGATTCCGTAAACAAGTGTGCCGGCGTATATTCTGGGAATAATAATGTCATTCACTGAAAGCGACATAACCAACTTTTGAATTAGCTATAAAGCGCGAAATGTGCAGAAATGGCTCCAGCAGCCTACTTACGTAAAATGAGACACATTGCGCACTTAACCGCGTATTGCAGATCTTCAACGCATTAAAAAGTCTCTGAAAGCTTTTGCAGTTTTTTCGTTGCCTTCATTTGTATTGTAAATCACTACGTTAATTTCTTTCTTTCTATTTGTGATAAGGAACGGCCATGATCATTTACCTTTTAGCCCCCGTTTAAGTTGCGCAGAATGACACGGCACCCAATCATCGCAGTGAGTTGAAGAAAAATCCGCATGCCGCTGGAAGACTGCGTATAGCCTGAGCGAGGAAACACGGCGGGAATGGTAAGAACGATGTCCACTGCTGCGTACGGAGGGCCTTTAGCACGACGCACCTCGGCTGCAACGCAAATATTTCGTCTTCTAAGGCTTGGAAGATGCGGTCGACATAGTCTCTCTGTCACTGCCTCTTCAACGGGAGTCGCAATGTGGGCTTGTCGGCATGACGTGTATTGACAAGTACCGGAACCATAAAAGCATTCTGCGTGGTAAGTACTTGTGAGGGTCAGTGCCGGGGAACGGCAGGTACCCGTAGCTCTCTTTCTCACGGTGCCGTGGTCGCGATAGATATCTCCCCCACGTCACAGCCCCCACCAGACCATTTCTTTCTTTCTTCAGTTTGTTTCTGTGTTGTAAGTTGTTTGAATCCTCAGACCCGCCGAGCTTGGAGGCTTGTGCGTGCGTGTGGTGCGGGAAAGCGCGAATTTCCAGTCATTCGAGTCGCTTAGCGCAAATCTATGCGTACTTCCTGAGCTCTAGCATGCTGCACAAGTGTCCGTCAATTGACATGCTTTGGTGGAAAACTTGCTGAAGCTCAATAAGAAGAAAAATTATGAGGGAGAGGTAGGAAGGTTAACCATGGCTGAGGCGGGTTGGCTACCTGTCATTTGATCTGTGGTGTGTGCTTCTAAAGAGTGCTAGATCTGGACACTCGTTGATCACCCGATACAAAGGGGAAAGTCCCTTAGATAATCATCATCATGTCTCGGCAGAGAGAGAGAGAGAGAGAGAGAAAGTCGCAAGAAAAAGGCAGGCAGGTTAACCAGGCTGAGCCCGGTAGGCTACCCTGCGCTGGGGAAGCGGTAAAGGGGATTGAAAGAGAAGAAGGAAGAAAGAAGGTCGCAGTGTCCCCTGTTACGCACACAAGCATTTACCACTGAGTCTGTCACAAGCGGTCATACAGGCTGGTGCATTTCAAGAAATGCACCAGCGCCTTGCACATAGCAGACGCACGAGGCCACGAGCCCAAGATCTTCCCCTCTGTGAGAGGACGGTCGTATAAGTGCTCCCAAGCTGTACGAAGGGCACTCCTCTCGTCTTCGTATGTAGGGCAGTACCACAGGATATGTTTGGTCGTTTCCTCGACATCGCATCTGCTGCAATTCGGACTGTCCGCCATTCCAATTAGGAATGAGCAGGCGTTTGTGAAAGAAACACCAACTCGTAAGCGGCACAGTAGCATTTCTTCCCGTCGGTTACAACCACGTAAAGGTTGCAACGTCATATGCGGGTGCATGTAGGCGCCGGTTGGTGAACTATACGGTGTGTTCCATTTTCGTACAGTAATAACATGGGCAATACCGCTGAGGTCCCGCGCTGCATCCGTTCTCGACAATGGTATCGAGGTGCTTTCACACACATCATAAGCCTCACGAGAAGCTTTGTCAGCACTTTCATCGCCAGCAATGATACAGTGCCCGGGTAGCCAATGAAATACAATGTCGTGGCCTCCGTCCACCGCTTTATGTGAGTTTGTGGATTTATAGGCACTCACTGACGAGAACTGATATACACTCGTTCCATACTCGTTTCACTGACGTGAGACAGCGTTAGTGGGTGACGAAGGATGTGCGTGGACGCGAGTATGAACTGCAGGAGCGACCGGAGGGTGAGATTAAGATGGACGGGAGTATACGAACAGAAGTGTATGCCGGATAACGCGAGAACGAACGAACACCAATGACTGTGCTTTTCCGGTCAGTGGTGGTTGACGCGAGTATGCGAACATGAGTGGGTGCCGCTCAATGTAAATAGGAGCGATTATGAAACGATAGTGAATGTTGGTGAGAAGAACATAGGCACGTGATTGAGCGCCAACGAGTGTTAGTGTGCGTGAGCATGCAGGGAGTACATAGCCTGCAGGGCAGGCACTCACCCAGGGGGAAGGGGGGGGGGACGCCCGCGCCCCCAAAATTATTCGGCATATTCCCCTCTCCCCGCTATCACTACTCTCACACATTCCTAAAGCGCCACCAAATCAATCTTCAGACTTGAGAGCTATTCAGCGGTCAACATTTTGCTGCCTTTTTCACTTCTTTTGGATGGCGGTAGTTTCGGCATCTCCGTGGGGGGTGAAGGCCAATTTTCTCATCGATTCGGTGCCCGCGCGATTAGGTCGAGATGCGTCCCGATGTTACCATGTATTCAACGGTCGCGCGCATCGCTTTTGCTTCGTTAGTTCAACCTTCTTTGTTTAGACTGATCTATGGTCTAGGAAAGGGATTCGGTTCGTAGACAGCCGGTCTGTATGCTAGTGGAACGAGCTGCGGCCGGAGAAAACGCCACTTGTATTGAACTTGTCCTTTTGCTTCATTATTTCCTTGAGTGACTGCTCGCCGCGACGGCAGATCATCGAAACCATATACCCGCGATATGGGTTAGATAAGGTGGGAAATAAAATAATGCGAAACAGCGTCCATCATGAAACTCTGCAATAACCGTTAAAACCATAAGCGAGCAATATGAATGTCACCCGTTACCTTGTCTATTTTTCCCTAATTGTACCCTTCGTGGAAAATTGGCAACGGGAAACAAGAGTCGCAAAGAGTTGAGGAATTAAGTGATCTACTAAGGGAGAGAGCAGAGGCAATAGCCAAACACGAATGAAAAGCGAGAATTAACCAATTTAACAATTGTCTGTGAAAATAATTACGGACCAACAACTTTTTATTTAGAAAGGAAGTAGGGAAAACGGCACCGGTAGTGGAGAATAATTACGTGGATTTTGAATGACGCTTCTACAGTTATCAGTCGAGCCGCCTGACGTAGCCACTTCTCTGCTGTGCTTATGTGGGTGTTTTTCTAACCTTCCGCGGTGGGCGCAGTGCGTCTAAAACCGCAGCGTCCTGCGCTCTACGCAGTTGTATTCGGCGGCCACACATAGTTACGCAGCTTTCCAAATAACAATACGAGTCTGTTTTCGCACTTAACTTGGTAGAGCAGTAAACGTGGGGTCCAAACGAACTGTGATTGTTCCGCAATAATATATAATTCCATAATTCGCTATATAATTAATTGTCTATAAGTCTTCCAAGCTAATTAAAAAACACTATACTAGAAATGTTTATTTTACGCTTTCGCTTGTTTACTAGTTCTTGGCAGTGTTCTTCCTGCGCTTCTTTCTTGCGCGATTCCATTTGATGTGGTTACTTGTTTGCCAAGTAAAGGTGAGGTGTATCTCACAGGTGAGATACACCTTATTTCATTTTCCTGTGGGTGGGCAGCGCAACCCGGACGAAGGACGAAAGGAAGTACACAACACGCTCGTGTTGTGTACTTCCTTTCGTCCTTCGTCCGGGTTGCGCTGCCCACCCACAGGAACATGTTCAATCACCAACTCGCCCAGCTTGCCGTCTTAATTCAGTTTATTTCATTTCTTTTGCAGGTTTACGCGTCTTTATGGCGAGTGGTGGGCATTATTCACATTTGTACTAGTAAAGGTACCCCCCCCCCCCCCCCCCTTCCTTAGTTGCATAGAAATGTTGCCTTTGGTTGGGCCCCTACTGAAAAAAAATCCCTGGTACGTGCCTGCCTGCAGGAAAGATATTAGTGAGTGCGTACGACGGATGGGGTATTCGCTTATTCTGCAGACCTATGGATCCCGACAACTGCTCTGGCGAATTAATTTCCACACATTCGAATAAAAAGTGCTGATGTACGTATCTAAAGTATACCCGTGTCAATGCACTCACTACAAGTGCGCAGACGTTGCCACTTTAAGACAGGTTCACTTACTATTTCAGACAATTCGAAAAGTGTGATATTTTTTCATTCGTTCTGAGGCTCCTGTTCTGTACACAGGTGAATTACCAAAGCACTTCCGGCGTGTAGGACGCCTGCTGTGTTCAAAGACTAAGTGAGGCTCGTGGGACTCCTTTGATACAGAACATGCTGCGTCATTGTCGAGTCTACTTCGTAAAGTGGCTGATCGTATACCGCTTATACGTCCGCATGCGTCTCTTGGAACACCTTGATGATCACATATATCGTTCATTTGACCACTTTTAAGGTGAATATTGTTCAAAAGGTCCGTACAACCGTCCAGGACACAACGGTGACAACTATCGGATTTTCCTACTTTGTCTTCATCATTACAAGAAAGGAAAGCATTTCTATAAGACGTCCGTGCCGTTGGATGACTGCGATCTGAGGGCAGACAGGACCCGGCGATACGAGAAAACCGTACGTCGCCAAGGTGCTAGAAAAGGCGTGCAAATAGAGAGAGAGAGAGAGAGATAAGAAAAAAAAAAAAACCGGCGGTGACACTTCAGACTGCTTACGTGTAGGAATGCGAAAGCATTATAGTGCTACGGGTCAAAAATGTTTTCTGTCTGCGCCGTGGGAGTGCTCGATGAACGACACCGACGGTTTTTCTCACAATGGGACACACAAGGAATGCTCTCGCCCTAATATATGTCCGCATTTAGGCGAACGCGGGGCTGAAAAGGCGGGTGGTTCTCTCACCTTGGAAGGGGTAGCCGGCGAAGATGGGTCTGATGGTGCTGAGCGCCATGCCGGGCGCCGAGTGGGGCGTCTGCACCCAGCAGCGCCCCGCGCCCGGCGGCCAGTCTGCTCCGCCCAGCCCTGGGAACGAGTTGCCCTCCAGGACAGCGCCGTCGCCGCCGCCGCACAGCGAACCTTCGAAACCGCGCGCCAGCGGTCCCGACCCGTCGCCGCCGCCCGCCGAGGGCACGTGCACGCCGAACTCCGGGAGCGGCACGTCGACTCCTTTCTTCGACCGAACTCCCCGAACCAACTCACACGCGGTGAACAGTCGGCCGGTTGGACGTCGCGGCCCACCGGTTGCTCACAGCGTTCCTCGGTCTGCAGACGCTGTAGCTGACGTCCAGTGCTTCTGGCGCGATGCGCCACAGCCAACGGCCAGCTCTTTCTTTTTTTCTGCGGCAGGCAGAAACCGTTTTTCGTGTTTTGGAATAACAGCACCAATCGGCGGGCAGCTTTCGCGACGCGTGGAGTAACGGAACACGTCTGTCACACTTTTTGTCAGCACTTCGTCGAACGGGGAAGAAAAGCAACTCCGAGGAACCGTCGCCGTTGGGCCGAGCCGCTGCTGCTTTCTTCGCTCTTTTGTTCCTGTCGGGGGCGACACCCTTGGTTGCGGAGAGATCCGTGTCTACTACACCGTGGCACTTATGTCGATCACACACACGCGCACGACACCATCGAGGAGCAGGTGCTAGCTTGCAGGAACGCACAGGCGTAGCGCTGGAGGTACGCGGCCTTCTGCCGAGGGAATCCGGCCGCGCGTTCGGTCGTGCAGCGCACCGCCGTCGGAGAGGGGGACGCGCGGGGGTTGGCGGCGCGGCGGAGGCGGGGCTTTGGCGGCTCGGGGGCGGTCCATACGCGCTTCCCTGGCGGCCGCGTTAAAGTGACGCATCTGGGATCACCTCCCGCCCCCCTGTCTCCATCGGTTCCTTGCAAGAGAACTCTACGTGCGCCGGCACGATCGCTGTGCGTTGTGTTTTGTACGCGTTTGCGACCGTTGCCGCTGTTCCTTCAGCCATTGGTGCGTAAGCGCGGCTGAGTTGCGCGAGTGCCGAGAAGTGCCGCTGTTCAAGAACCGCCAGCATTGCCGCCGAGCTTCGCCTTGCTTTTTCTGCGCGCAGGACTTGCCGCCCAGTTTTTCCGATACATCTCTGCCGTCGTTGGTGTGAGATGTGAATGGGCGCCTAGGAGTGGTCGCGACAATAAAATAAAACAAACAAATAAATATATTCGACGTTTTTCATTTAGGATTCAGTTGCAACGCCTCAGCGCAGCCGATTGTGAACGCATGACCACCACTGTACTCCAGCAGTTGACGTCGTGCAGGTGGAATCTCTGCGCATCACTTATGGACACCCGAGAAGCCGCTGCTTTAGGAACGCAGGCATTGCAAACTCACTGTACCAGACAGCATGGCGCCGGCAGTAGCTGCGAAAAGAAAAGCGTTTTGCGTGGTATAAAGGTTAGAAACATGGATAAGGCGCCTCGAAAGGCTGGCCAACGTTTCGATAAGAGGATCTCTCTTCGCTTTAATCTTTCTGAGGCACCTTATTCCTCTTTATAACTTTTATACCACGTGTGCTACTCCATCTATCAGCCCCCCCTTTTGATTTTCGATTAAACTATAGTATAAGCAGTCCATGAGGAAGGCTGATGGTGAGTCACAATTTCGCTGTCCGTCTCCTGAACCGCGTTGTCCGTGCTCGATGTTGTACGTGTGGCTGTCGTAGTTAACATTAAAAATCTATATTTCGCTTGATGCAGGTAAAATGGTAAGAAAGGGCGAATCCTGACACTCCTGTTCTAAATTGCACTAATGGCTGGATGACAGGCACATACCCAGGGGGAAGGGATGGGGGGTTGTCGCCTAATTTCGGAGCCCCCCCCCCTAGGTACATACCTGTCATCCAACCATAGTCAATTGGTGCACTTTAGCCCCCCGCAACCACTCCTCACACACATTCCCAAAGTGCCGCCTAATCCATCTTGGACTTGACAGCTATTTGGCTGTCAACATTTTGCTGCCTTTTAAAGCGAAGCTTTCTTTTCCTTCGACTTTCCCACTGCTGTTGCTGCTGCTGTCCGGCATACGGGAGGGAGTTCAGAGCGTGTATGTACATGTAAGGAGCCTGGTAGGGAAAATAAGACATGCGAGCAACTCTTTTGGACCGCGTCAAATGTGCACAATGCTCCCGATAGCCGCAAAGCTATCGCGGCTGGCACAGAAATGTTGATTTGACGTACGACCGCTTCCGTTGTGTCTTCTAGACCCTGGTGCGCTTTAATGAATGCGGCTCTACTTCGGCACGCGTTGCGTAAGTTGTCCGCTAGACATATTTGCATGGTTTTATTTTTCAGAAATAGCAGAAACCCACCGTACCCTACTTTGAACGTAAGTTTATCGAGCGTTCTTCGCCTTCTCACGTCACCCCCCATCTTGTACTTGGTACCAGATACTTGGTATGGTATAGGGGAAGTGCGAACGAAGTGTGGCAAGGCTGTTATTTACTCGTTTCGCGACTGCCTGGTTTCGACCCATTGTCTGCCTCCTCTCCCCCTCCTCTCTTCCATTCTATATAGTTTCCCTCTGGAAACTATATAGCGCTTGAGGGGGGTCACGGATAATTATAGCTGTCAAGAGGCTAATTTGGCGATGACCGGAGAGCTCCTGGGAGCATTGTGCACATTCGATGCGGTGTGGTCCAAACGAATTCCTCACGTGTCTTTTTTTGTATATACACACTCTGACCCCCATGCCGTGTGCTGGATAGCAGCAGCAGCAGTGGGACAGTGGAAGCAAAAGGCAAAGAAATCTTCGCGTTAATAACAAAACGCTCGCACACTTTGATTTATGGACACGTTAAAGAACACCACGGTACTAAATTCGGAGTGCGCCACTATAGGCCTGTCTCGTAAACCGATTGTGGTTTTGGCACGTACAGCCCCATAATCCAATTCAAGCTTAATGCTTCTGCTACCATGCGAATGTGCCATGTGAAGCAATGACAATGCTCAACCTCTTGGAGGTTATGAAGTATGGCGCACAACAACGCCTCAAGCGAACACCTCTCCCTTTGTGTTTTGTGTACTACATAGCCAAACAGCAGTGGTGCACGCAAGGTCCCGTTTAACACCCACTCACCACTTTTGTGTTGCACAAAACCTTGAAGAAGTTAAACATTCGCCGTCAACATCACCGCCAATTACCTTCAATCAAAGCAAACAGCACAGAGAGCTTCGCTCACAGCGATTCCCACAGTGCGTGGGATCCGCATAACTTCTTCCCTCCTTTTGGATGGTGGTATTTATCGGCATCTCCTGGGGTGAGAAAGATAGTTTTGTCATCGATTAGGTGCTGTCGTGCCTGGCGATCTCCCAGAACAAAGGATGCTCCACCCCCGAAATGCAGCTATCACGCTGCATGGTCACGCCTCAACATTCACTTCGCTTCAAGACAGCAAAGTCGCCCTCCTGACCCTCACAAAGAGGCCCCTGCTCGACGGAAGGGTCATCGTCGAGACCTCCCGGGGAAAGAGTCGACGACAGGTTCAGTTTGCCACGTGGTTGCCTCGTATTGTGCCACGTTGGAGACAGGTCAACACCCTCCAGAGAACTTAACCCTTTCAGAGGCCACTTTATCCTGTTGGTTGAAAACTTGCTTTTAGCGCACCTCCTGCATCTTCAGAATCACAGAAAGTGTACAGCTGCAGAAATGATTAAGAATGTTCAATTGTTTAGCGAGTTTTGTCAAGTTTACAAAATTTCGACCATGCGAAAACTCACTACAGGAACACAAAATATGAGAACATACACTATATCGTATTTGAAAAGCCTGAAAAGCACTTATCCAGCCATTTGAAAATTATGCCTGGTGCATGACATTGTGAAAATAATGAAAGAAGTTCAACCTGCTACATACAACATACTGACACAGAGTAAAAACACTCAGCCGTGTTCCTCCCCACTCATTTTGCTAAAACATTCTGCGCGCTATTCAAAGTTGGAGCAGTTCCAATAATAAGTGTTTCAGATTGTATGAAACACATTTTAAACACCATTACTTTAATGAGGGCTTTTGCTATTGATGCACTCTCCTGCTGTGCACATTTGCGTAGACAGCGCCTCAAACAGTTAAGGCCCTCTGGCCGTACCCTCTCCCCTTGAGCTACGTCACGCAAAAAAGGCCCACATAGAAGTACCGTGCAGCGTGCTACGAAGCTACGAGCGGCGCACCTGTGTCGAAAATGAGACGCGGACGACCGAGTGGGCGATGACGACGATAACAATTCGATTAGTTCCTGGAACCCTGCCGCTCCTTGGACATCTTTGGGGTTAGAAAAGTCCTGGCATGCTGCGATATGCTTCCAAGCGCACTTTTTTTTCTGGACGTTGTCAGGATTGGGGGCTCAATCCCATCGCTCGTGGTCCTTTGTCAAGATTGGAGTCCGGCATGAATTCGAAGGTAGCTGGCCCATGCCGTCGTCCAACTTATCCACGCTGAGGACGTTGATGAAGGGAAGAACTGCTTCTCATCGAGAACGAGGAATATGGGTTTATTTACGGTATTTAAATCAGTCTAACATGACTGTTCAAGAGAAGTGTCAGTCGAACATGACTGCTCAAGAGAAGTGTATCAGCATTCGCACCACAGCAGTTTTTATACACTCGGTCCTCCCGCGATACAAGGTGACGCGAACGTTCGTTTACTCATTGTCAACTTGCCGCCGCCCCGCAGAACAGTTTACGCACACATAGGCACACACATTCCGATGTCCGGCGCCGACGTCCGAGGGGCGCCGTTCCGGGAAACTCGGAGCCAATGGTGGGTAGCTCGTTGTCTTGCGTCCCGATCGGGGCGTGGGAAGCAACAAAAAACGGCTTTCCCGCGGCAGCCCGTTCACGCGTAGCAGATCAGGTCCGCGCTGGAGAGCTCGGGCACAGTAGTTCGCCCGCCGAACTCGTTTCGTCACAACGGCGATGGGGCTGGAGGATCAGCCGGCAGTGTCAGCTCAAAGCCCGCTTCATCGAACGCATCCTATAGCTGAAGCGACGGAGAGTGGGGGATGCGTGTCTTGTTCCCCGGTCGTAACTGGGTGGCAATCTTGCAATGCAACTCGCCATTCTTAACAGCGCCTCCATGGCCCGAAAAATCTCGACTGTCTAGCGCTGACAACCGCTATAGGCAGGAAGAGAACGGCTGGTGGTCAGGGGGGGATTGATGTCCTGGCTCGCAGCGTCCACTTGTGTATTGACGTCACCGCCCCAAAACATCCAACAAGGAAAGGCAACTGCAAAATGAACCCCACAACACGGCTCTGCGCCGAGATGACGTGCATTGGCTCTCACTTTAGACCCACTAGGCCTCAAAAAAAAAAAAGAAGAACAACATAAGTGCAGAAACAAAAAAAAATGCTGCATTTCGCTATGCCAATTTCTGAAGCAAATTCCTGCTGACAAATTCAGCAATCATGGAGGGAATCCTGCTAAACGAGAGGGGATCTTCTTCGCTTAATAAAATTAACACTAGTAACCCTAAAACTTAGGCGGGACCCTCAAACGCAGAATTCAAATTAGCCTGCTCAAACCATCCGCATTGCTATGCAACTTTCCCTTCTTATATCTAACGGAGAAGTTGTACTCTTAGAGAGTGAGGCTCCTTCGGAGCAAGCGGCCATTTTTGTGTGACATTTGATTGAGCCACGTCAGAGGACAGTGGTCGGTCTCGAAGATGAACTTCGCTCCGTACAAGTAACACGACAACTTCTGGGCGGCCCAAACTAAACAAGCACATTCCTTCTCTGAAGCGCTGTAGGCTTCCTCCCTTACATTTAGTTTACGGCTGGCATAGAGGATAGGATGCTTCTCGTTATCGTCACCGACCTGACTAAGTACCACGCTCATACCTCTGTCGCTTGCGTCGCATTGAACTATGAATTTCTTTGTGTAGTCTGGCGCGCGAAGCACAGGACGAGAAACCAATAGCGTTTTCAAACTTTGGAAAGCGCTCTCTTTGCCCTTATCCCAGTGTACGTTACTCGGTGCTCCCTTTCGGAGGGCGTCTGTTAATGGACTTGCCAATTGCGAGTAATTGGGAATGTACCGTTGATGTACCCCACAAGTCCCAAAAATGAACGAAGGTCCGTTTTCGTGCGCGGCTGAGAAAATTCTCCAATCGTAGCTATGTTCAGCTCAGCCGGCCCTCTCATGCCCTGACCGACAACATGGCCTTAGAAATTGGGTATTTACGACTGAAGTACATTACTTTGCATTGAGATAACTCTAGAGTCATTAACGAAGTGTTACACCAATACAAAATAAGGTGGAGGTTGCTTTCAAGAAGGAGGTGGTCGTGGAGGCAGGTTATAAGGCGGCAAATAATGCAGTCGTCTGCGAAAATTTGCACTATGGATGCTAAGCTATTCGGAACATCATTAATGTGCGCTAAAAATAGTAGCGGCCCAGGAACGCTACCTTGGGATACGCCGGAGGTGACACAGAAAAGGGGCGAATAAAGATTGTTAACGATTGTAAGCTGTCTGTGATTAGAAAGAAAGTTCCTGAGCTAAGTTAGTGTCATTGAATCTACTCTTAGTGCGGTTAACTTTGAAATCAGGCAGCAATGCTCCTTGAACTCCTAAACGACCATAAGAAACTGGCTCTGGATATTGCTGAAATCAAAGTGTTTCAGTCATCTGTCAACACGAGGTTTGAGACCTTGGCAGCTCGTGTATCTTCTCTAGAGTCGACCTCCACGTCTAGTGGTGCGCAGTCTTCTAATGACAACCTACACACTGAAAGCCAGCAAATAAAAAACGCTATCTCAACTCTCTCTTGCAGAAAACAGGTCGCGTAGAAATAACATAATTATATACGGTCCCAGTGAGGGCCCTATCGAGGACTATGAGGAACTTTCTTCCAGCATTGCTAAGTGGTTCCAGCAAGACACTCTTAAGATCACATGTCCGCGTATCGAAAGGCGTCATAGACCGGGTAATAATTTTAGGGGCTGGTGACGTCGAAGCTCCTTGATTTTCAGGATAAGGTGGCGGTGCTGAAGTATTGCTATAAACTTAAAAACACCAGCTTACGTGTTTCAGAAGACTTCTCGCCTCAGGTTCTCAGTATTCGCAAGAAGCTCCGGGAAACGCCCTGCTCTCATAGTGATAGTGGCTCATCTGTCCAACTCCGATTTGATCACGTATTTATTGAGAGGGTACAATATGATTGGGATAGCACATCCAATACTCGTCAGGTCATTTGCTGGCTAAACTAAACTCGCCGACACATTTCCTAGAGCCAAATCTCCTTGACTTCACGGTATTGGCAATAAAGTTTCCATTTTAAACGTTAATGCCAAAAGCCTTGTCAGCAATTTCTTTAAACTTCTTTCCTTGGTCTCGTCTTACTCGCCACATATTATCGGTGTTACTGAGACCTGGTTATATGATGGTTGTATGATTCTGACGTAACCCTCCCTGGCTACACAGTGGTTCGGGGAGACAGAAAATTCGGGAGAGGAGGTGCTGTTGCTCTAATTTTTCAGTCTCACCTCCACTTTTCTGCACTCCCTGCCCCGCCTGATACTGAGTCTTTGTGGCGTAAAGTCCAACTTGAAAATATATCTTGGATTAAAGGGGTAGTTTATCGTCCGCCTGGTTTTAATATTGAGTATTTACATATACTAAGTGAATTTTTCATAGTTATAACACTTTTTCATCCAACATTATCTGCATTGGCGATTTTAATGCTTCTGGTGTTGATTTGTCTTCTATGAAAGTGAGCGGACACGAAGTAGCTATCGGGCGGGAGTTGGTCCACATTTCATGGTCCTGTGGCCTGCACCTGATCGTTCAGGATTTCACTCGGCAAACTTCCGTCCTTGGTCTTGTTTTTCTTACTATACATCACTTTTTAATGCCGTTTATGAATGCGATGTTATTGATGGAGTATCTGACCACAATACTGTGTTGATTTCAGTTCCAGGCATCGTTTCTAAATACCGCTATGTCTAATGCATATTTCCTGACCTGAACCACGCTGATGAGTTGGCAATAACAGATGCACTATGCGATTCTTTTGATGACATTTAACTAATACGTACCACTAGTGATACTAACACCTTGACAAGTTTCTTCGAAAATCTTGTCAGTAAGTGTATCAACCTTTTCATTCCTTTAAATACAAAGAAAACAAACACTGAAATTCCTTGAATAACTAGGGACCTTTTGCATTTATCACGTCGTGTGGCCAGATTACGTCGATCAAAACGCTCTGGCGACTCAACAAAACTCATGCAGTTCCATAGCGCTAAAAAAGAACTTTGTTCTAAAATACTTGCTCCAAAAAAAAACGTTATTACAAGGCAACCTTGCCGAAATTATTGAAGACTAATCCCCGTAAATTTTGGGAAGCTATTCTACCACCTGGGTCATCCTCGGGCACGTGGATAGTTAACAATGTTGCAATTTCTGATACGCAGACAATAACTTCTTTTAACACCTACTTCCAATCTGTCTTTACGACTGATAACTCTGTAACCCCTGTTTTTGATTACGAACCATACCCTCTGATCGAGGATCGCTACATGCAGTGCAAGCAACCTACATGCACCCGCATATGAATGGTCACATATTACAGATGTATTAGAGAGGTCTGTGTCTGATTTACATGATTTATGTATTTTAAGTGTCGCTACGGTTGAGCAATTGCCGGCAGCTACTGCAAGGTTAATCCCACCAGTAGCCTACACTCACTCACTCACTCACTCACTCACTCACTCACTCACTCACTCACTCACTCACTCACTCACTCACTCACTCACTCACTCACTCACTCACTCACTCACTCACTCACTCACTCACTCACTCACTCACTCACTCACTCACTCACTCACTCACTCACTCACTCACTCACTCACTCACTCACTCACTCACTCACTCACTAGAGCGGTTTCATATATACCAGCGATTTCTTCCTGCTCGCTGAGCTCGGCTCCCCCTTCATTTATTTAAGCGACTAAGCGCTTTACTACTACATAGCTTGCTCACTTGAACGTATTCAATCATACATGCAGTTTACTTTCCTCGTGCTTACACTTCTTCTTAGTATTCAAACTCTCCAGAATGCCATAATTTTCTGTAGGGCACTGCAGCGCTGGAAGGGTACTTCGGAAAGCAGCGCGCCCGTCGTGACAACTGTCTCTTCATTACGGCGTTGTTTCCCTCCGGGAAGACATCCGAGCGTGAACAACCCCGGCCGGAAGTGCGTGACTGCTTCATGTGACGGTGTTACGCGTGTGGCTCGCATGTCTTACGTCGTCAGTCGCGGAGCGCGGATCCGTATGCTTTCTTCTGGAGCCCTTAGAGCTAATGCGCGTGCTCTCGTCCGTACGTATCAAGCCCAATAAGGACGTGCATGGCTGCTTAACGTCATCTCTGCGCTAAACGAGGCGTCCCGCAGCACACCGAATGCGATTCGTGGTGATCGTGGAAGCCAATCTCGGGAGGCCTGTGCATGTTCGGCCTTGGCGACTCGTACTCTCCATTTTGTTGTTCGGAAAGGACTCTTTTTTTTTTACACATTCGTGTGCGTAAACAAACATAACGGTGTATGTCTATGTATGTAATTACGTGTGTAATTATGAACAGTTGTCTGTTCGGGCACATGCTTAGTGACACGTATCGTGATCCAAGCTGTCTTGTCACAAAAGTTGTCAGTTCAAGGAACTGACAGTGTCTTTGCGTTGAACTTGTTGAAGGTCAGTCTGTTCGTGCCTGTCTGCTATATATAAGAGATGTACTTACATGTTTTGAATTACGGCGTCAGTTCGTCCCGTCAAGGGGGGAAGACAAAGAGAAGGAAAGACAGGGAGGTTAGCCATCCTGCTAGTAACAGCGCAAAATGCAGACAAGAGACGAGACAAGAAGACACCACAAGCGCATCAGCGCTTGTGGTGTCTTCTTGTCTCGTCTCTTGTCTACATTTTGCGCTGTTACTAGCAGGATGGAAAACCAACAAGCCCAAGCTGCTATTCTAGCGAAGGGAGGTTAGCCAGTGTAAGTACCGGCTGGCTACCCTGTGCTGGGGAAAGGTGTAAAGGGAATAAAAGGAGAAAGAAGAAGAAAAAAAAGGAAATCGGAAAATTCACGCAGTAACGCGATACTATATACGCACTACAACACTCAAAGACGGTCGCACAATTCGCGTGTCCTTAAAAACTTCAGCAAAGCCCTTAAGGCCTTGAGTCCCGTCAAGGTGGCTCCTTGACGCAAACCATTGCAATGCATACAAGAAACATGGGTACACTTGTCTCGCATCAAAGGTGATTGCATTTAAAGTGAGTATGTCTTAGTCCTGCAGAATTATTCTTGCCCCGGACAAGAAGGAGCACACGATCTGGTGAAGAATGAGCACCTCTGCGTTATGCGACTGCGTCAAAGGATTTGTGGTGGTGGTGTTGCAGCAGACGGGGTTCGCCCACACGGTGGTCTTGGTCGGCAATTGTTTCACCTGAGCATCTCTACTCTATTATAGTATGTACGGGTGTTTCATCAAACGACCATCAATTGTCTCTGAGGAACGTTCGAAGAAGCGCTCATATCACGTAACTTAAAGCGAGTGGGAAAATGTGGCCAAATATTGAAATGTCCAACTGGATAAGTCTGAAAATTCAGCGTCGTATATGCGTAGTTTTGTAGTAACTGTGATTTTCATCGAAAGCTATTATACAATTGCACCTCCATATTGGGAAATTTCAGAGGGATGCGCGGGCACTCGCCGCGGCGTGCCAACTTCGTAGGAAGAAAACGGAAGTGTACCTATGGCACTGCGTGGCGCTAACGGCAGCAGTGCTCAAGATTAACGGCTAGCGTTTAGTGTATGTGTATATGCCCACCCAGGTGTGAGCGCACGGAGACGCTTTTCTCATGAAACTCATGTGCCTTCGCGCGATGCGTGTAATGCACCATACTTACGCTATATATACACATAACCGCGCACGCTGCGCTCGTTTGCTCGGCATGCGTGTACGGGCACTTTGAATGCGACCCGCAGTGTCCCCTCCTTCGCCATCTCCAGCACACACGCACTATATAGCAGCGCGCGTATCGGCCGACGCAGTGCCTCTCTTTTTTTGTTCCCCCGTGCCCGGCCCGGCCGCGTGGCGCGCGACGAATGGCGCCGGGCGATGGGCGCACGCGTGGCTCGCGCAAATAGAAAGCCGGCCTGCAGGAAAACAATGCGCCGCGCCGAGAGCGCGCGCACAAAAGCGCATCCGGAAGCGTCGAGGCGCCTCGCACGACGGCGAATAACGCTGAACCGTGCTGCGCCCCCTCGCAGCGTTTAAGCGACCGCGACGGCGTCTCCGGCGCGCTGCGTGTCCTGCACCGTCGTCACCGCGCGCCCGACGGCGAGGCGCGAGGAAAAGAAACTGTGCCCGCGGAGTCCGATGCTCACGAGCTCATCCCGAGGGCCGGTCACGTTGTCGCACCCCTTTTTCTCTCTCTTCTGTAACACACAGCACAACGCAAACACACAACACAACGCAAACACATAACACAACGCAAACACACACACACACACACACACACACAGACACACACACACACACACACACACACACACACACACACACACACACACACACACACACACACACACGCCGGATGTATAGTATGGCCGGTCGCCAAATGGACGGAGACATCTGCGGTGTCAGATCCTAAGAGGAGTATCAGCGGTGGATCGGGAGAAAAATCGGTAGTTTCACACGCTGCTTCTGATCCGTGGACAAACGCCGCTCATTGCCTTACCAGGTTGTGCGTAGACGTGCGTAAAGCTTGACGTTGGTTATTGTTGGGGGTCAGTCCTGGGTGGGAAGTATCCTCTTCGGAGGACTGTGCGTTCTCTAATCTGCTCTGAAACAAGACTTCTTAATTATTGAGTGCGCACTATGTATCCCTAAGAAACAAAAATGCAGAAGCTCTGTTACGATAAGCCGGTACAGCTGGCAATCCACCATCGTTCCGTTTCTTCGACCCGCCGTGGTTGCTCAATGGCTTCGGTGTCGCGCTGCCAAGCACGAGGTAGCGGGATCGAATCCTGGCACTGCGGCCGCATTTCGATGAGGGCGAAATGCAAAAAACACCCGTGTACTTAGATTTAGCTGCATGTTAAAGAACACCAGATGGTCAAAAATAATCCGGAGTCCCCCACTACGACGTGCCTCATGAGGCACTATGCCTCATAATGCATAGTGCCTCAGCTACACGGACCCATTGTGTAAGCCAAGCAAGTATAACGCTTGTGTAACGACAATTGCAAGATGGCGGCGTCGACTATATCATATATAGAATGGCAAAAGCTCATAGAGTTTTCTAAATTTATTATTCGATCCGAAGAAGAAAGTTGAAACCTGTTCCGTCTGTACGTGGGCCGATCCCACAGGCTGTGCAATGTTGCACAACGTATTAATCGCGTTATCTGCAACAGTCACTGTAACGAAACATCGGGTTCAACATGCATATGGTTTGCACTTAGCGCCATTGCAACTCATCCAGCGTCAGGGTGTTCGAATCATCACGTGCACAGTACCCACAATGCTGCTGCCTCCCATATTTTCAGAAGGCTGAAACTTTTTCCATTGACTAATGTCATTTCATTTAACTCGTCTTATTCATGATCCTAACGCTTTGGCCATTATTGGCACCGTAGAGATCAATAAATCAAATACATATAAACTTGCCAATCAAAATAATTTTCTTCGAAGGGTTCGAACTAATTATGGCAAACAAACATTCTGATTCTCCACCACAATATTTGTGAATTATTTACCAGTTCATATCAAAACTTCCGGATGCCTAACAAGTTTGAAACCGCTATTAAAACACATATCTCATAACTTAATATTAATTGTACTATCGTCGTTTTTCCATGTTTCGCTTTTGCTGATGCTTCTTCTGTTCTGATTAAGCTTTGTCGTGCTTCTGATGATAATTGTTTACGTTCACTTTGTTTAACTGCTACTCTATGTTCTAAGATTCATTTAGCAGGGCCTCTCCTTACAGTGCTTCTCTCCGGGACCTCTTTCTGTAAACTTCTCGTTCATTACATGGCGAGACCTCGAATCCGGCAGCATTGATGCCTTCGTATAGTGTGGGTTTAATAACCAGTTGCCTACATCCAAAAAGATGGCGTACAAGCGACGCCTGCGACAAAAGGGATGTTCCACATCCGCCGTCAACGCCGTTAGATGTAGCGCTGGCTAGCACTCCTAGGTTTAGTTTCAGTGCGTAAGCATACATACCCCCGGGTAGTGGATGGGAAAACTGCGCCGCGGTAGATCACTTGGTAAGAGCATCGCCCGCGCAATGCGAAGACGCCGTTTCGTGAATCGTGCCCCACCTACGGCAAGTTGTCTTTTCATGATAGAATGTGTAAGCGCGACTGAACGAGGACGTAGAAAGAAACAGCAGTGCTCTATCATGAATTCAAACCAACTAGTCCGCCAACATGTTTTCATTAACTTTCATTTCCATTCATTTATAATTTCTTTAATTAAATCAATAAGTCGATGTAATTTGCTTGTGTTGTCCTTGGTGTCTGTTGGCCTCTTATGATACGACTAATAAAGATCGGGCCATCGTCTTCTCGCATGGAAGACGACTATGGCTGTGATGATGATGATCACTGGCGACGATGAGGTACGACACGGCGCTTTCCTGCGGCAAGGAAGTCCGCCGGCAGCATCAGCAGCTGCCGGGAAGTGACGTGCCCACGCGCTCTCTGGTCCGCGCAGTGGGGCGGGCGTCGCAGCGCTCTCTTTCGGCCACGGCTCATTACCGGGCCCCGAACTGCTGGCTTGTACGCGCGCACCGCTCGGCGGATCGGCGACCATGGCGCCCTGCCAAATCGCGCGTGCGACAGCGGCTGACAAACGACGCGGCGGACGTTGGCCGACTCTGAGGGATGGAGGCGCTGCAGCGAGCCCGGTCTGAAGACGCGCTCGTCTCGGCTTCCGCGCGTTGTACGGGCACGTTTCGGGTTAAGCGTATCCTCTGTCCGTTCCTGTCTCGGGGCGAGCGGTGTGGTGAGCGAGCACCAAATTGACGAAAGTGCGCGTGCTCGTCCTCTCCGCACGCGGTGGACGACGGCCACACCTTTTTGCGTGGGCCGCTCTGCGAGGGACCCGCATTATGTATGTATGTATGTATGTATGTATGTATGTATGTATGTATGTATGTATGTATGTATGTATGTATGTATGTATGTATGTATGTATGTATGTATGTATGTATGTATGTATGTATGTATGTATGTATGTATGTATGTATGTATGTATGTATGTATGTATGTATGTATGTATGTATGTATGTATGTATGTATGTATGTATGTATGTATGTATGTATGTATGTATGTATGTATGTATGTATGTATGTATGTATGTATGTATGTATGTATGTATGTATGTATGTATGTATGTATGTATGTATGCACGTATGTATGTATGTATGCACGTATGTATGCACGTATGCACGTATGTATGTATGTATGTATGTATGTATGTATGTATGTATGTATGTATGTATGTATGTATGTATGTATGTATGTATGTATGTATGTATGTATGTATGTATGTACGTACGCATGTATGTATGTACGCATGTATGTACGTGCGAATGTATGCATGCATTATTGCGAAAAGCGCAAACGGACAAGGACAAACGCTCACAAAGGATTGAAAAGTTTATTTTACTTGAAAGTGACATGTATATATTTCAGGACCTGAATGCGTGCGCGTGTCAAACAACAGCTTCTTGGCACGCGTATGCGTGCGTATACGTCTGTCTACATGGAGAAACACCGGTGATGTTGCTTGTACCGCGCAATGTAGGCTCACTGTAAACGCTTTCATTCGTAGAAGCCAACTTTCCACAATTATAGTCGATGTTTAGGTGCGCATATATGTAAAGCGTGATCATGTTTAAGTGCTACGGAATTTTCAGAAATTGCCTGTGGCAGATAGCACTATTTTCTTGTCCATGTGCACGATTACTCGAAGAAGTGGGCGTTACTGGCCGAAATATCTAAATGCATTTTCAACTAATTAACAAAAAATCTATAATTACTTTACGGCACATAATGCAATTGCATATTGCGCCACAAATGTGTACCAAAATCCCAAAAATCCGTTCGTCACTTGTCAACGGGGTTTAATTATTGTATCCCTCTTTTTTGTAGTAAACATCATACAGGTTAAACGGGACGCTGCACGAATGATCGGCTAAGAGAATGCTCAAACAATTTCAAGAAAATGGCGCGCTGTCGTTGGCTTGCACGTCAGCACAGTTTGTGTGGCTGTGAATTACTGTTTGCTCAATGTACTGTTGTCAGCAGAAGCGGTGATCAAATAATACGTGAAATAAGTGAGGCTGGAATGATTTCGCTACTAAGCTCTGGGTGTGTGAGCACACAATTTATGCATTTATCAGATAAGGAGTTAAACTTCCTAAGGTTCTGAATTGCGCATGTGAAATGTGATTACTGTCCGGTATAAACACGGGTCACTGGAGATAAAACTTTATATTTTGCATTGAAAGTTAGCACTCGTGTGTCGTCTCGTTTGCTCTGTCCTTGCGTATATATCTGCTTTGCAATTCTCAAATCCTGTCATGAGGCTAGTTTCTTTTTTTATTGAAATGAAAATAAAAGGAAGACATGTAGTCACCTTATGATAGTGACATGCACTCCTTTCCGCACAGCAGAAACAACAATATAAAAATATATATAGTAAAACAATGAAAAGAAACGACGTCATATATCCACAGCAGACAGTCCCATGCGCCCATGAACATTAAAGACAAATGCAAGTGGTTCCAGAATGAGTTTGCAAACAAAGTCACAAGCACACACAAGCGGCTAGTAATTTTCTTTGCTCTAGAGAAGGAGTGATCTATTTTCTTCGGATAATTGAAGCGGACCTAACGAAGAATGGGTACTCCAAGCATTTTATTAGGAGGACGACGAAGTTCCTGATGAGTAATCAGCAGACTGACAGACAAGCCATGGGCGCTTCAGCATCGAGACAGAAGCGCGCTGCGGTACCGTATATTTGAGATGTTAGCAAAGCCCTAACTCGTGTTTTAAAGAAGCACGGTGTACAAATCGCGCACGTGCCAGCAAGCAAGCTTAAAGATGACTTGATGAACGTGAAGGATCCTCTCCCTCGGGAACGTTTTCCTGGCATGATATACAAGATTCCATGCGTCGATTGCGAATCATTGTACATTGACGAAAGCGGAAATTATCGCACGCGTCTCAAAGAGCACAAGAATGGTGTCGCCAAAAGCCACACAGTGACAAATGCCTTCGCAGAGCATGCCGAGAAGACGGGTCTCGAGATAAACTGGGACAACGCGAGTATCGTGGCCACAGAGGAAAACTTGACGATGTGGCTCAATTTCGTATCGCTAATAATTCAAACGACAAATAGCATAATCAATAGATCATCTGGCACTCTAAACCACGTGTACTACCGAACTTTGCGTCATGTGCTGAACATTATTTAAGAACCTTCTTCTTGGCCGACATTCCATTGTGAACAAGGGATCCGTATGGATCCCGAAAGGTCACTTTATTATTATTTTGACCTTGGTCAGTGAGCTGCTTCGTTTTATAACGAAGTATTTTCTTGCAAAATATTTTTCTGAAATAAATGGGGAAACCATCAATAGATTATTTTCGTGAAACTACACAAGGAAGTGGGAAACAGGACATATGAGAAATCAGAAAACATTATTATTGTCAAACTTTTCCTGTTTCTGTTTTTTTTTACGCATTAATTTCTCCGGTGCAATCTTTTCAAAAGTCACTTTTCATCTAGCGGAGGTTGGATTGTCAGTGAACGTACCACATTCGAAGTTTGACAACGAAGCCCACGGCCTCGCAGTGATGCAGGCTGATCGCTAAGCCATGGAGCGAACGTTGCCTTGCTTCGGCCTTGCTTCGGTCGAAGCGACTGGTTCGTCGCAGGCCTGTTGCGTGGCCGAGAGAAGTTTTACGTCTTTTCTTAGAACGTTCCATTCAGCGAAGAGCGCCCGCAGTTCACAAGCAATTCTCTTATTGTGCACCTTTCGCCACGCGACATAAAAGAGACATTGCGAAGGCAGCGACGGCTTTTCGGAAACGGCCCTCCGTCTTCCGTTATGCTGCAGTGTATACCATATTGACTCGTGTAAAAGCCGAATGTTTCTTTCTTGCTGTATCTTGCCAAGGCCGACGATGTCTCACGCGTCTCACCCATGCACAGAACTCCTGTGGGTCTCTTGTGTCTTAAACACGATAAATCTTTTATTTTTTTTCTCTCTCTCTATCTCTGTCTGGCATTTGACAACCCGCTAGAACCACGGATGACGTCGTGACTGATGAAGAGGATAATGCAAACGTATGGCTACAGGCTACGCACACATTTATTTATAATTCAGCGCCGCTGATCAAGTTCCACCTCATTCTTCGTCGTTGCCACTTTTGGTGTAGCTTTCGTCGTCACCACAATCCGCACCTGTGCGACTCATTGGCGTCTCCCAAAGATGGTCGTCCGGGTGCGTCCATCCTGTTAGATATTCCAGCAGCGTTTAACGGCAGCATCGACTGATACTGACCGTGGTAAAAATGCAATATTTGGCCAACTGCGGTGTAAATATTGTACAAATTTTGCGCTCCGAAACTCGGAAGTGCGGGTCGAGCGCGAGTAAATGCGGTATGCAGGAACCGCCACCAGCGGCCCTGCGAAACGCCCACGCAGAGCACAAAACACCCAAGCGGGGGAAACCGCTTGGATCACCGAAGAAGGACCGTGCTAATAAGCTCCGCGCTCTCCGTGGGACTTGTTTAGAGACCGAGGTTGATCAGTAACCGAGCCGTGCACCTGAAGTGCGCGCACACACAGCGGAACGGGGTGCACGGGGCATCCCACTGTGCCGTAGCACAATGGGGGCTCGTGGGGCGCCCTGCCCACGCCATAACAGAACCCGGGGAGAAGTACTGCGCTCCGCTTCGCAAAACGTGTCCGCGAGCCTTTGACGACAGCTCGTTAGCCGCGGTTCGCGGAAAAGGGAAACCGCCGCCCCTCGTCGCACGAAGGAGGAGGTTCCGCGAATGTGCGACCGGACGACGACGACGGAGACGCGCCTGCCCCGCTCGCCGGTGCGCGAGCCAGTTCCCGGGTTTTCTCTCGCAGACACGCTCGGTCTCGCTTGCGGGGGACCGCGAGAACACCGGAAAGATCCTCGCTGCTAAGCTCTGTGTAAAACGCCTTCGTGACGCCTCGTCTACCGTGTCTCCCGACCTTTTCTACAGCGCGCGCCCATTCCGTTACTTCAGTTGTGTTCAGATGTCGGCCGACGATGTATAAGCTTGCTCTGAAAGCTGGGAAGAAAGACAAGTATACATTTGGCGGATGCGAGGCGCGGTTTCCGCGAGACCAGACAAGTGTTACAATTAACACGGTCCTTTTGGCTTTGGAAGCTTTATCTGTTAACAAGTCACAGCCACTGGATAAAAAAAAAAAAAGAAAGAGTGTTGCCGGCCACGTCAGGCGAGCTGCAAATAGAGCGGATGTCTCAGCCGTAGTTGCATTCTCGGCCGCTAAGCTGGGCCGAACGGCGCTAACTCTCGCGGGGGCTACGTGTTGCGACGTTCTCACAGGAGCCGGCGTTCGAAGCGCGTTCCTCACGCATTTTCTATGCCGATTACAGGGAACAGTCCCGACTGGTGGCGTCGAGGTGGATCACAGAGTTTTCGATGCATGCGGCAGGCCGCACCTTTTTTTCTTTTTATCCAGTGACTGCGAACAAGAATCCCATTATATCTATAAGGGTGGCGTCAACTGCGTTGCACAAGGACAAGCTTGCGCTTTTGAATGCTTGTATCACACGGGCGCTGCAGTTCTTGATCATATGACTTCGTTTCTTCGTATGAAAGGAGGGCGTGACGCATGTGTTTGGACGAGCCTATAGATTGGTGTTGCAAAATATGGCGTACCAGTAGCCGCAGGCAAAATCGATCCCATCGACAGGTTAAACAAAAGACACTTCAATTGCACTGACTCGGGCTGCATAGCCCTGCTATTAGTCAACAGTCTCTGTTCTTTTGTCGCGCTCGACCACACGATTCTTCTTTTCTTGGCTCGCCCACGGCGCTTGCGATAAATACAACTTTCCCGTCCGCGTGGTGCAGTTAATTATGGAGTTCAAGCGGGTAGAGTTTTTGTACAGGCCTTTTTTGCAATAAGACGTCATTGCTTCAGCTTACAGGAGCGGACGTGACCGTCTGAACTTCTGAAAACATCTATGACCCTTGCGAGCTCCCATAGTTGTCGGGTGGTGGGGTCTCAGAATGTACGATTAAGACGTCGCCTTCCTTCAACTCAGTGGCTGGTATCGTGGCTGCGAAATGAGCAGATTGGAGTTGCAGCCGATATTCCTTTCACCATCGCTTCCAGCAGTTGTCTGTTAGGAACTTCCGGTAGGCATGTCGATGAATGGCATATGCTCGCCTCGAGTTACCGATGACTTCAATCGCCGTGTCGTGTGGTATGGTAATGAGCCGACGGCCAAGTAATGTATCGGCAGGCCTCCTGCCGATACATTACTTACATCCATTCAGTAATGTATCATACACGATACGATACATGTACGATACATTACGGCATCCATTACTCCTGCTTCGTCAGTCGCAACGAAAGTTAGATGCCTGAAGTTGATGATAGCTTCGACCTCTGTTAGCACTGGCGTAATTTCTTCAAAGTTGAGGTAGATTTCGCCGAGAATCTTACGCAGCGGGGGCCTTTACTGATCGGACTAGCCGCTCTCACCATCCAGCCCACTGTGGGGCATTCGGCGCGATAAATTTCCATGAGATCCCGTTGTCCCCCTGCCCCGCGGGGAAACCTTGCTCACGTTCAATGATGTTACCACACACTACTATCTGTCAAGACGGGTATTCCGCCTCCTGCACCCCGCCTTATGCAGGGCGCAGGCGGTAACCCTTTGACCTTTACAAGCCCGTGCGTATCCTAACCTTGCGGTTCTTCGTGCAATATACCCTGAAAAGTATCCCAGTGTGGACTGCCCTGCCTGTCGACTAAGGGCAACATTGGATCATGTGTTGTGGGAGTGTGAAGACATCGGCTCCTCCTTCAGCGAGGATAGGTGGGCTGCGCTCTTGGGCAGCCCCTAACTCAACGACCAAACCCTGCAGCCGTCCAGAGTGCCCGCGATCAGGCCATCAAGCTCGGCTTGGCGGTCCCTATATACGTGGGACTAGCCGGGTGGCGCGGGATCTCTCCTGCGTCTTCTCTGGACTTAATAAAGTTATTTCACTCACTCAGATCCCGCTGTCGCTGAGATGTCTAGCGACGTCCTTTTCTCCGACCATGTGGAAGAGCCACTTTAGGACTGCTGATATTCTTTTTGTTATTTATTTTTCCAAAAGTCCGTGCATTGTCCGAATAGATAATGTTAGGCAGTCCTCTTGGGCTGACAAAACGCCGCACGCACAATAGGAATGCCTCAGACGTCATGCAGGAAACGAGCTCGAGGCGAATTGCTCGTGAAACAGCACAAGTGAAAAGTGCAACATAACACTTGGCGTCTACGTCTTGTGTCCGTGCTAAGAGAAGGCTGGCGAAGTCCACACCAACAACTTCCAAAGTGTTTGTGGGCGTTATCCGGTGACTTCGTAAATGTGTGGTTGGAACACTTCTTGCGGCGGTTGCGAAACGTTTGCACACATAGCAGCTATGTATCACCTCTTGATTATGATACGCGCCTAGGAAATGCAGTAAAACTATCTCAGCTGCGTAAGCGTGTCGGGCACTCCATCATGCAAGATCTTGTCGTGATCTCTCAAGACCGCCAGAGTTGAGTAAGAATGATTTGCTTGGAGTATTATTGGGTGCTTCACTCTTTGCGGTGAATTCATAAGCGACCACCGTCCGCCGATTCTGAGAATGGCGTCGGTGTCTATATATGAATGTTGCGGAGATTGGTGATGCGTCAGGTGGATTCCACTGGTCGTCCTTGTGCTATGCAGCTGAGATCTGTAGAAAAGTCGTGCTTCCGGACGTACTTAGCCTAGCAGTATCTAGCATGAAGGACTTCTGTCGTCGTCAGATGGCCAATCTCTCCTGTCTTGTGTCTGCAACGGTCCGTAAATCTTAACACCCAAGCTGTGATCCTCAACAGGTGTTGAAGCTTACTGAAACGATCATTGGCATGCGATTGGACTGAAGACTTTTGCTGCCGTCGCTACATGAACTGATGCGACGTCACTTCTGACAGCATCGTGAACGTCCAACAAAATGAAGTGCTGCAAAGGCCACTTGTCCATTGCTCCGTGTAGCCAGTCAGGACTATGCCACCATTTGGAACTGGAAGTCACTTTGCGAAGTGCTACACCACGCGTACATCAGCAGATGAGAATGAGATGGATTCTCTGATCCGGGGCAATATCATCACTGGAATGGCTCTGTTCTGCCCATAATCTCTGTAATCCGATTTGCCACGCACTTCCATATTGCGCAGTCTCCTTGAATCAACGAGAACACCATAATAGAGTCGGCCCACATGATACATACGTACTCAAGATCAATGCTAGTAAGTGCACTGTTCACGTAGGCCAGAAGTCCTTGTGGAGCTCACCTCACAAGCCATGTGTGACCAAGGGTCTCAAAAAAAACCAAGCCACTTTACTGCTCCGCATTCGCACGGGCTCTGCTCGTACCCCTGCGTGGATGTACAAGACTGGCCTGGCGTTGTCTCCATTATGTTCAACGAATGGTGTGTGGTGACATAGAACATTACCTTATGTGCTGTACTCTGTATAACGCGGAAAGGAGTGTGTTATTCGGGTCCCTCAAGAAGACAGGGATTCCTCACAGTTCTATTCAGGACATTGTTTTCCCGCGTGGGAACCAGTTAGATAGGAAGGAGGTTTCTCGCCTTCTTTTAAATTACCTGCAGGACACGGATTTGGCCTCCACATGGTGACCTTAGGAGTGACTATGTGTAGTTGTGAGGTCTGTGTCTGATTTACATGATTTATGTATTTTAAGTGTCGCTACAGTGGAGCAATTGCCGGCAGCAACTGCAAGGCTAATCCCACCAGTAGCCTACAACAACTCAACTCTTGCGTCAACCAATGCCCTCAAAAGTTCCAAACGTGGTAGATTCGTCCTCGCTATAGGAGCAACACGGGACTTGGCGATAAGCAATAAGCGATAAGCGATATATGTCGTTCAGCCACGTCCTTCACGGCGTAAATCGTGGCTCCGTACGCAGCTGGGCTGGCGTCCCCGAAGGCATGCAAGTGCCACTGGCTGGGTAAATTCTCTGATCTGCCCAGATAGCGAGGAACCGCTATTTCCTGAAGTTGCGGAAGCTGTCGGACCGAGCCTTGCCATTCTTCACTCAAGTCTTCGGGCAATGTCTCATCCCAGCTTATAATACTCACGTCCACAGTTATTGGAATAATATCCGTATGGCGATCGTGTACGGTGCAAGTCCCAGTGGACCGAATATTCTCAACGCCGCTAGCTTGATGCCCACGAAGTCAGGTATACTTGACTTCATCTACTGCACACATAATAACTGAATTTGTCCGTGGCCGGATTCCAAGCTACGCCAATAACTTTAACGTATTTCTCGTGTAGTATATAATTTCCTGACTGGCACATTATTTCTGGCGTTCCAAGGCACACATCAGATTGGCGAAATTAGTAGTTTATTTTCTCAACATCATCCCGCTGCCTTCATAATTTCGTTCGCTTTTCGACAAAGTTCTTTCACCACTTCTTCCGTGTCAGCATCTGTAACCAGGTCATCCACGTAAAATAACTCAACCAGTGTGTTCGCTATTTGTGCCATGGCACTATAAGTGCCCACTTCACATGGTTAAGGATCGTCGCTGTGCGCAGGAATAGGATGCACGTAGCTACAAAGGGGACACGCGTCTTCCTTCATTCTTGAAGCTGACTGTCCATTAGGTTGCCTTCGGCGAACCACAAGAAGCGACAGGCATCTATGTCACGCTTCCGTACAGACTCCTGCAAGAACGCATTTTCTATATCGGCGGTTACCGCAGTGGAGTGTGTCCTGAAGCGCAGGGGTATTTTTCCGAGGTCTTGATATTGTCACGATGTAATGGCGGCGAAGAGCACAGTAGCGACAACTGTGAATCACGTAACTAACTCTTTATTGGGTGAACTTGTGCCCAGCGAGATAAATATCTCAGACACAACGAAAGCGACGAGCAAGATCTGCGATCGCCGAAAATCTGATCAACGGGTCAAGCACGTCGGCTTTTGTATACATGAATCGTCGAAGGTTCCAGCGTAGTCGCCGGTGCCCGCGTGCCTTCCAGAAAGTACTACACGATTCGCGCCGCGCATACAATCAGTCGAGACAAGGGTCGGCCACAACAGACACAACAGATAGAATCAACAATAACCTTCCAGTAAGTTCCAAGTCATGCATGATCGAAACACTAAATCATGCGTGAGCTACATGGTCCGGTAGCTGCACGAAATGGTGCGACGAAGTCGGGAGAACGTTCATCTGCTGTGCGGTCGCGGCCGTCGTTTCTGGCGAATATTCTCCTGCGTTATGCAGAGACATATTTAGGCTGATGGTGATAACAATGAAAGAAGATATAGCAGATTTTTGACAACAAATCGTCAGCGGTGGCAGCGGACGTCGACAACGGCGCAATGAGACCAGGGCTCATGTTTTAATGACTGAATTGCTCAAAGGCGATGCGTCTAGTGAATCGCCCTGTTGATTCCGGCTCGCACATGTTCATGCAGTTTTTCATTTCAAATACAAGTGATCTTCACCAGCCCTGTATAAATGTGTACGTAGCCTAGTATATATTTTCCAACTCTCGTTTATCGCATATCGCAAGCTAGCTGCGACGGGGGCTAGTTTGTGAATGTGCGCTGCGTAGTTTTAATATGTGTTTTATTTCATTTTTCTCTACGGTTTACTCCTCGGTTATATCTTGGTGTTCCAAACCTTTACATAAACATGTTGTGAGTTCGCGCTTAACTTTGTCTGCCTTGCTGTGTCAACCCTAACCTGTGCTTTGGTTCGCCCTCAGCCATGGTATACCTCTCACCGCAGGGTCAAACGTGGGCTCATGTGTTTACTAACATTGAGATGGGACAAGCTTTGTGGTATGTACTCACCATAAAATGAACTGTGAAATTCATTGCCGTGCCTGGAGAACATCACGAAGTTCACGTTTGGCTGCGGTGCAGAGGCCGAAAGAAAAACGCAAGAATAGCTGAAAGCAAAAGCAATAGCGACGCATGTGGGGAGAAATGAGGCATCAGAATTCTGCGTGACGAGTCTTGCCGACGCATTCCCGGTACAGATGTCTAAGCTCGCTGGTGCTGCCAGCACACCAACACTTTTCAAGTGGTGTCCCGTTTCGTTTGCAAAGAGTACCTGTTTCGAGAACCTTGAAACCACTTGTATGTACACAGCCGAGTGGACATTCTGACGCCGTTCGTGGTAGCATAGCAGAACGCACGTGGACGCTTGTGTATACGTATGTGCGCGCCGTGTAGGGGTCAGCTATCTCCGAGACTGCCTCCAGGCTTTTTTGTTGTCCTTTGACCCTATACTGTCCGAGCGGCGAAAGTACCGTCTACTGTATACCAACCGCATACTTTAGCTGAGCCGTGCGCCTGCGAAACCTCAGCTCATTATTTGCGCGCAGCAGGCGCCAAGCTTCGGAAGTGCGAAAGAAGGACGGCGGCTGTGAAAGCCTTCGCTGAAAGCGCTACTTTTCTCGTTGTGAAAGAAGTAAAGCTACTGCTCTGGTAGAATGGCGCAAAGATTCGCGTAATGCAAAACGCAGGCGACGCTGGCATCGCAACGAGTGAAACGCTCGACGCCGCCGTTTATCGTCGCTTCTGGATCCATGGCGTGTCCTCCACAGCCTTCTGCCTCGCTGCGTGCAACTTCACATTCTCGGCTTCGCCCTTAGCCAGTGTTGACAATACGCGGCGATCCCGCCGGTGGCGCTGATGGATGGGACCGCGCGCACTGCGGAGGGCGCCCCGCACTTAAACGGGGGATTAGCGCACCGAGCGCCCAGGGCGCCGGGTAGATTAATGCCCCGGATTATCGAAGCTTAAGAGGGAGCGCTCGGCGGGGCACCCCCCTAATTGATTCGCGCTTCCTCCTCGCAGCACCGCTTCCACACAGCGGGAGACGACCTTGGCGGGGGGCGCTGTCGCCTGGCCTCTTGTGTCGTTCCCGCGGAGACGACGGGCACTGATCTTGCGGCCACCCCCGTTGAACATTTGCCGGAATCTTTTCTTTTTTTTCTGTCTCTCTCTCTTTAGTTTCAGTTTGGCGCTGTCTGGATGTTCTTTTACCCAGCTTTGGGTCCTGAGGCCTGATGGTCGCTTTCATGTGGGCTGCCATTGCACCTAGGGAGGCCTACGTACGGTTTAGCTCGGGCCCAACTCCGACGCGGCCTGTTCGAACACATGTAAAATGCAGAAACGCTTAGTCTGAGATAACCTCTGGAGCGATTTGAATGATATTTGTTGCATTTGAGGCAGTAAGGTAAATTCTAGTGACTGTTGGAAGCGGAATTACTATTTAGGGCCTGCATATTCTTAAAAGAACTTTAAAACAATTCGAAAGTTCGAAAAAAATAGAAGCACGGAGTTTACAAGTTAATAGTTCTGCAAAAAGAACAGATATCGCGGTTCTGTAAACGGCATCCATTAGACCATTCAAAGCGGGAAAAATCTATATGATAATTTATAGCTTACGTGAATTAGTTACTTTGTGTAGATGGGTTCTGTAAAAGCTGTATTTCCGTACTACTAATTTGTTTCAGATTCATGTGTAACATAAATTTTGTCCACTACAGGTGTACTATTAGCTGCAATCCTCGTAATTGTGATATCATTTTTCATTGCTGAGTTACAGTTGTAAACTTAATAATTTCGTTTTCTGAAAATTGCGATTTTCGCCAACTTTTAATAAACAATTGACGACTTAAAAAAAAATTGTTAGCAGCAATCACTAGATTTTAAGTTTTTCTTTCAAATGCAGCAAACCTCGTCAAATTTGGTGCAGTGGTTGCTGAAAAAGAAAAGCGAATTCTGCTTTTACATGTATTTAGATTGGAGCACCCGAGCTAAAAAAGCTTCCTCTTATCTCTCATATTGAACTGGAGAAGTGCATTCTCAGATCAATTGAAATCTCTTCATATGGAAATGACATGTGTATATGGAGCTGTGGGTGCACCAGACGTGTCCTACCACCAATATTGCAGAAAACTATCAATTCTATTGAAATATTCCTATTCGCGCGAGATCTACTGATGTCACCATAAAAGTGTGCCGCCATGGCGTGATGCCGCGCGCTACACGTTAAAGGTTGCGCACTCTTCAGTTCAGTTTGTGCCAAGTCTAAATTTCTGGACGTGACAATCTACAGTCTAATGACGTGGACATCCCATGTTCGAATATTAAACGGAAAAAATGGGGTCATACGCGAGCGTCTTCCGTGTGATATCAAGCTCTGCTACGCATGTTTACGGCTCTCTGTGGAGGTCTCTTGCCATATAGCCTTCGTATAGGCTTACCGGCACTTTCCAAACCAACATAGAGGTCCTCACTGGTAAGCAAGCAAAAGCGCTGAGGGTTTGCCTCGGCCAACCGAAAAGCGCATCAAGTGTAGGAACTCTTGCAGAAAACAGACGACTATTGGTTCCAGTGCCTCTGCAACACGAGTTTTTTCGAGTCCATATGCGCTTTGCTGCCAGAGTGCTGGGTCATCCGCCGGCTTCAGACAGTGGTCCTGTGGCGCGGAGCTTGCTCTTGGCGGATTGTCAAGTCCCTTCCATTTATTTTCACACTCTCAATCGTCCGAGGGCTTTACAGAGAGGTAATGTGCCGACGGAGCCACCGTTGAAATTTACTTTGTGTGTCAATTGTCACTTTTGTGCCTAGGTTTTAAGAGCAAGAGAAATACTCTCGGTCCAGAGCTGACATATTTTGCTCTATAGAGCATATTATAGAGCATATTAAGAGCATATAGAGTATATTCACGGCAGCTACAGTGGCCACCGTCATATTTACACCGATGGCTCAGTTCCGCCTACGTCATCGGCCATTGGTGCGTGGATTCCGTTTGTGAGTGTTCTATCTGCGAGTGCGGCCACTCTCAGTCACCTTCAGCTACAGTCACTGAACTAGCTGCACTGCGGGCAGCTTTTACTTACATCGTAGACCAGAGAACATAGTGTTGGATCATCGTCACCGACTAAGAGCGGGCCTGCAGTCCCTGAAGTTGCCACACACGCAGGAACAACCCGTCATCAGGAACGACACATTAGACGCCCGTGCAATAAATCCAGTGAACTGCATCACAGTGTTGTTTAGCAGTGGTCACCGGACCACTGCGGAATACAAGACAACGTCCAGGCTGACCATGCTGCCAAAACTAAACACGACACTTCGAGGGAAATGGTCCAGATACCTTTCTCTAGAAAAGACGCGGCCACGCTGCTGTCTGCACACGCCTGGCGTTTCCAGCTATCCCTCTGGACAGACGCAAGTCATCAGTACGGACATGTATACAAAATTGATCCATCATGTGACTTCTGCGTACCGGAAGGCCTCAGTAGACAAGACCAAACATGCCTTCACCGCATCAGACTCAACGTGGCCTACATTAACTACTTCAAGTGGAAAATTCAACTGACGGATTCGCCAATGTGCTCTGAATGTAATGACTGCTGCCGCTACGCGTCAGAGAGACAGTCTTTGAAGTCAACACTACGCCTGCAACAAGACTCGAGCTTGGGACTGCGGCACATTCTCGGCCCATGACAAAACACCACCTGCGCGTTGCGCGCCGCGAAAGCGCAGCTGACATTCTTGCTGGCCATGAGCCTTAACGAAAGCTTGTAAATATGTCTGTAGTGTATATGTGTGTGACTGCATGTACAGTTAAGTGTTTATCTCTGTATAGGTCATAATCATCACCCAGCATTGGAGTAGCATGTCAGGCGAACCGTAAAGCTAACCTCTCCAGCACATCATTAAAGCTTGTATCCTTCTCAAAACCACTGGGGCTGCCTTTTATTATATGTGCATATTTTTTTTAACAATTCATGAACATATTTTTCTCTCTCAACTCGCACGACATTCTCGAAGAACAGGACAAGCGGAGGTCGCAGATCTCCGGCATAGCTGGCGTGCCTATGTGCTGTGCCTTCACGCTGTTCTGCGCATTGCACTGTAGGCTACAAAGCCAGAATCGACACAGTTTCAAATGAGTGCCGAAGACGTTCAGCCTTAGCATTAATTTCATCATTCCTGCTCGGACGAAAAAAGCTGGTATACTCCATTTTCTATTGTGACATTGTATATGAGTATCATCAAAATGTGCATGTCTGTGAATGAATGTGCGATAAGGGAAAGGCAGGGTGGCTAGCCAGACTGAGCTCGGTTTGCTACGCTTTTCTGGGCAAGTATGCTGGAAAAGGAGAAGACTGAGAAGAAATATTAAATCGTTATTGGGGAGGTGAAATAATAGTAAACCATTGCGTTTGGCGGGTAAATGTTCCAATTTGCGACTAAACCATGAACTGTGAGCCCGAGCTAAGTACTAAGGGCTCGCGATCTTGAGAATTTAAGCTTTTCGGTGCTGCACACTACTATGGATGCATGTTGTCGCTGTGCATCCCTGCCGCACAAGTGCAGGTGCGGCGCGTGTATACACTGGGCGCAGGGTCGCCTTCGTTCCCCGCCAAGTGGAGAGGGGAGCGCGTTCTTCCCCATGTTTCCGCGAAGGTGATTTCCTGCCGCAGCGGTCATCGCCGATTTGTAAGCTGTGGTCGTGGCTTCGCGACTTTGAGGACAGTGTTCTTGAAGTTGTCCACAAGAGGATAAAGTTCCCTGGCTTTTGGAAAACCAATTTTGCGGAACGAATCGCACGTCGAGAGCACGTCCCAGCCTGAGTTTGCCTGAGTACGTGGCGGAGTTTTGCGAGTCCATTCATGCTGCAGGCATGTCGACATCCGTGACGGGTGCATTTCACGCGAAAAAAATAAAGAAAGAGAAGACCCGTTGCAAGCCCTTGTTGCAAAGCATGGTCGTTCCCGTCTTCCACTTCCTTGCTACCCGTTTTTGTGACTTGGTTTCCTGAGTAGTTAACTTGTAGGGCCCGGTTGTTTTATCTACTCATGCAATCTGAAGCATGACAAGGAGCAATATGTATAGATATCTATATATAAGGAGATGATGGAAGAACGAATACGCAGGAAGAGCGGGATCATGTGGTAGGGTTCGACGCATTGTGAGGAAGAGGTCAACGAACCCAAGAAAATTCTAGTGATGATTTTATAAAGCCTGATGTAAGCTGTGTTGGCCGTGAGAAAAGTAAAGAAGCATTCGCAGCCTAAAGTGTCACATATATGGTGTTCGCAAGTTCAGTAGACTGTCACGCTACACCGCGTTCATCGGCGAATATTTTTCAAAGCAGGCGGCAGCGCATTTGCTTTCTTTATTGGTGGCGGCCAGTATATGCTTGGTTATCTGTTGTTACGCATCGTTTGTGCAAGGTTAAATTCAAAAGCGATCCCACGTGCTGCGTGCCGCAATGCACCAACAGAAGTGCGGCAAGTGAAGTGAGCCTCCACTCGTTCCCCAAAGATGCGGCAAAGAAGAAATAATGGGCTGTCAAGTTGCGATTTCGCGAGCCGGTTGCACCGCCGATGAAAGTGTGCAGTGTGCATTTCGTCGGCAATGACTTTTGCTGGAGCCACGTAGTTAAGGAAACGAAAGTTATTTGCTTACGCGCATTATTTTATTTCTTTTTCTATGAAGAGGACGCCGCTTTATTTAGATGCCCTATATTCCCTTTAGCCTTACAGGCTACTGACTTTCTTTAAGTATTTATTTAATTTTTACGGCAAGTGCACCTTTTCAATCTTTTTAAAAATGTCCATTTCGTTTAGACATACACGCTGTCCGGCAGAATGAGGCTAAAGGCAAGGGAAGACCAAGCTCTGTCTGACCAGGACCCCGCCACATTGAGGGAAGCAAAAACTGAAATTACGAAATTAATAAAATAAATCTATCACAACATATAATTAACAATTGAGGGGATTTTCATGGGCAAGCTGGTAGGTCACTGTTAATTTAGAGGGAGCAAGGCACTTGCATAGTAATGCGCGGACACTTCGTGTTTTTCTCTTTCTGTGTTCGTATCTACACATGCCTAAGCAAGTCACAGGTATTGCACAAATTAAACGTGTTCTGCACCGACTTCAGGCATGTCAGTGTCTCTACGTGATGGCGTGGCGTTTCTGACATTCAGTGAGGTACAGGGCGTTTCAGCGAACACTTAAGAACAAAAATTTACATTCGCCTGTTGCAGATGACCGAATTACATAAGCTGGTCTCCTCGAAGAGGCGAACATTATACTTGCACAATAATTTCATATGCTTAATAGGCTTACTAACAAAAACTTGCTAATTAAGTTTTGAACTAATTACCGTATGGCACATATTGCAATTTACAAGCTCTAGCGGGTGAGACTGCGAGGCATGTCCACTTGAATATAATTGTGTGAATGATACTATTTACTAGATATGCGCCGTCAAAATTACGGTAAGAATGCACTGTTGTTCCATTTACTTTCTTTACAAAACGTCGTTTCATGCATTGAAACACAAAAGTAACTGGAACACCAGTGCATTTCTTCGCAAAGTTCTGGAATTAATATATCCAAACTGGTGTCATCCTGAGAATTCGTTCGAAGTGGGTCCGCGTTGCCAAGTTCCCGGCTAGAATTTACAAATTGCAATACGTGCAATAAAGTAACCAGCTAAAAACTTAATTAACGAATTTTTGTTAATTAGTGGAATATGCATTGCAATTTCCTGTGCAGATAATGTCCGCCTCTTCGACTAGACCAGCTCATGAAATAGAACTGTGCTGTCTGCCACAGGCAATTTCTAACCATTTTTGAAATTGTTCGCTGAAAGACCCGGTATATTGAGCGGTGCATTTAGCGACTATGGATGTGAAAAGTCCTGTCCGTTTATTCTTCATCTTTGCGTCGTGTTTCGGTGCGCTGCTTCACACGTTAAGATGATTGGTGACCAACTCGCCCACCTGTCGACATTGGTGAACGCTCTCAAAGCGCTTGCAAACTGCCTTGACGCCCTGAGCAGAGAGAAGATACCAGGCTCGGCCTATCTCACTGCGACTCAAGCTACCCAGATCATGTACATCGCCGAACTCACTCAGGCTCACCAAAAGCAGATTCACGGTAAATGGCCCATTTAGAACCATGAACCAGCTTGTTCAAAAACTGAGTCTCTGTAGGCCCAGCTTCACGGAAGCACCGACTTATCCAAGCTCATGGAGCTCAACACGAGCTCAACACGACTCGTGGTCCACAAAGTCGGAATCATCCGGATTCATATGGACTCAGCCTTGCATCGTGGACTAGAAAGCAATTTGGACAATGTGGTTCAGGTTTACTTTAGCTCACTCAGACTCATAGAAGCTCCGATTCACAGAGGGCCATCTCACAGACTCACGCCCACTTCAGTTGATCTCGGCTCCCTCCAATTCAGACTCACTGTGCAGGCTTAATTACGTGCAGTAATTTCGACTCACTCGCAGTGTATGCTTGCTCTGGTTCACTTCGGCTTACCCTGACTCGTCGGTGCCTCGGAGTCTGAGTGAGACGACTCATGAGTAGGTTCCTCGATGCATAACATCCCCACCTTTGCCCACTTCCATATGCTTCACGTGTATACCCCCCACGATCACGAGCGATCAGTTGTCCCCGAACTGCATAACGAAACGCCTCTCCTCGTCGGGCACGCCATCTATGAAGATCAGGTGCCTTGGCTACACTCGCGAGGCTTATGATTGTAATCGCTCCCATGAGCGTGGACGTGACGGTCAGGGGCGTAGCCAGAGGGGGGGGGGGGGGAGGGCTTATGGGGCTTGAGCCCCCCCCGAAATTTTTTCGTGCTGTCCATGCACCGCCGACCAAAGCGACCCCCGGCGCCGGAAATCACTCTGGATTTTGTCTAGAATGTCTTTTTGACGCTCGAAAAGACATTTAACCGCGAAGATTGCGAACTCGGGCTGGATTTCGTGGCAACGCCCATACACCGGCAGTCACATAACGCCAAGCAGTGCCATCCGAACACAAAGATTCAAGGGCGCTTTGATGGTGAGCGGGCTCGCCGCGGCATCTCACTGAGGCCACGGAATCTATGGAGCGCATGGATATCAATTGCGAAACTTTATTGGTATAAATCTCATAAGCTCTTGATGTGAAACGTGCATTGACATTTCCAAAGTTGTGCTTTAAATTTTCTGTTGCGGAACTTTGTGGGTTTAATGTTGTTATAAACATTTGACGCCAAAGGCCCACTGACTTTTCTAAAGTCTTAGATCGGAACATACAACGAGACAAGCCAAATCAACACACTAGCAGACGAGTTGACATAGCACGCAGCGAGGTCCAATGAGACGATGCGTTGGGGTGGTTCATTTGTGCCGTCATGTCACATAAAAAATATCAACATGTTCTTTTTAACCTACGCCACAACATCCATGTCAAGACACTAAAGCCAGCCAAAGTAACTACGTTCTTATTTATTTTTTCTACTTTGACTTTTATTCGCGGAGGACACATTGAGCCTCTTCATTTTTTTTTTTCTCGCTACCCTACTCGCGTTCTGCCAGAGCGAGCCAGAGCGCATATGTTTTTCTCGTATGGCCCCGACCACCGCGCGGTGCACTTCGGTGGGCGTTCGGTTTGCTTTGGCCGAGTGGATTTTCACCTGACAGAGTTTTGGAAGCTTTCTGGCCAGCAGACAAGAAAAAAAAAAGAATGGTCGCTCGCCGCCATCACTGTAGGGACTCGAAGGATTGCACCGCGTTCCTTGAGCGGAACCTTTCCGGAAAGTCTTGTTTCGCCGGGGTAGGATACTGAGCAGTATGCGTATGGTTCTCAGTGGGCCAAGCGTCTCATGTTTTCTTCGGTATTAATTCGTAGCCCCATTAGGTGCTCGATGCAGGCATTCGATTCTGGCCAACATACTTTCCTATGCGTTTTTTTTTTTCATTTGGGTGCCTCCGCCCCACAGAAAAAAAATTCATTGTTGCGGCGCAGCGAATTGTCGCATGGCGAAAATTCGATTTTGATACTTCTTTTGCGGAAAGTAATGGGCGACGGGACGCTTCAGTTGCCGGATACGTTTATTATATTATTACGAAAGCAATTATATGGACACTCCAGGCGCATTCCTGCCGTCGCCGTCGCCCTCATGTTTCGAATAAAGTCCAATGGTGATGCTGTATGTGCGAGTGAAAGCGTAGGAGTAGAGGTGGAATGGGTGAGCCTGCGATGGTGGCTCAGTCTTGTGTGCTCAAAGGAAAAAAGCGGGCAGGAAGCGCGCCGCCTTCCGTCGCGCGCAATACATCGGGGGGAGTGGATGGAATGGAGGCGGAATCTAGGATTCTGTGAATCTATGATTGTGCAACATGTTTATTTGCCTTGTTTGACGCATTATATACAGTTACTTTTTCTTACATACATAGACTCATCGGAGACTTATACGTATACTTAAATATCTTGTTGCGAGGTTTTGTGTACACATGCTGTGAACTTTGTTTCCAGTGACACTTTTTGTCCTTTATCAAGCCGTATTTTCGCATTTGTATATCCCACTGTATCTTTGCATTTCTAATGTACGAGGGCGAGTCAAATGAAAGTGGGCCTACCCTAACCGCGCAATAATGGTTCGGTTCATTATCTGCGAGGCATGCGCGTAGGAGAACGGCATGTCTCATTTAAAAAAGTGACACGCAGGTGTGAAGATAAATGTTCTTTAATGCTCTCATACACTGGGTTGAATATGGTTGCGTCACATAATGGACACTTCAAAAGTTGAACAGCTCGGTGTCGCGGAGTTTTTGACAGCTAAAGGTGTTTCCAAAACAGAAATTATTCGCCGTGTGGCTGCCGTTTACGTTGAACACGGCATCTCATTGACCACTGTGAAGCGTTGGAGCAAACGGGACGTTGTAAAGGCATTCCAAGACCGGGCCAAAACCATCGTGCAATCACCCCCCACACAATTTCAAAGGTTCATGAGCTGATGAAACAAGAACGGAGGATAAGCATCGATGAACTGGCAGACGGTCTGAACATCAGTCACGGTTCGGTTCAAGCCATAATTCATTAGCTTCTCGGTTATCGGCTCTTTGGTGCGCAATGGATCCCCAAGATTTTGATCCATCGCGAGAAGACGGAGAAGTTTCGCGCTGCCTTGACTCATCTGATCAGGTATCACAGTGAGGATGACGACCTCTTTGCAATTGTGATCGGGGACGAACCTTGGTGCCACTACTACGAGCCTGAAACACGACGGCAAAGCTTACAGGGGAAACATTCGAATTCACCACGCCCAAAGAACGCAAAGGCCATCATTTCCACTGGAAAGGTGTTGTTGACTTTTTTTTCGGCCGCCAGGTTCCATTACTGATAGAATTTGCTAAATCTTGAGAGGCTATCAATTGTTTCCGATATTGTGAAACGCCAGAACGGCAGCGTGTCGCAATCAAGAACGAACAACGTGGAAAATTGACGAATGGGGTCATCTTGTTCCACGACAATGCCTGTCCCCACGTCGCTTATGTGCTTAATACAAAACTGGCAAAGTTCAAGTGGGAAACGCTGCAGCATCCGCCATACAGCTAAGACCTGTCACCTTGCGACTTCTACATTTTGGGGCAACCAAAAAAACAGCTCAAGGGAACCAGATACGGACTTTTTGAAGCAGCAACCCAAGGAGTTTTATAAGACGGGAATCACGCGACTCGTTAGTCAATGGGAGAAATGTCTAAATTCTCATGAAGACTACTTTTAAATGAAGTACCCCGTTGTTGGCTCATATTCATTTGACTTGCCCTCGTATATCTTACATAATTCCTGCTTTTTATACGTGCCCTCTGTTGCGACTATAATTTCGGTGCAATTACTCACGATACACGACCGGTGACAGCTGCTCCTGCGTAATACATTAAAACAAATTACAGCGTCATTGAGATTTTTCACTGGCCATTGCATATATACAAGAATGTAAGCGCGGTTCTTGAATGACAAAGTTTCATTAACATATTTGTCCTCAACTTGTTCTGTTCATTGCCTTTTAATTTTTCATATCAACGGCATGCACTGCTTTCCTGGTTTCGAACTGATATAGTTCTGAAGTTCATGTGATATTTTCTTTACTTAATAAATAGACAAAAATATGGAAGAATTGATATCAGTTATTTTGGGCCAAATTTTTGGCACATACGAGTATATTCTTTTATGAAAAAATACATATTTTGTTGTTTTGACTGTGCGTAGGGTTCATTAATTCGTTTACAGCATCTCTGGCAATGACACTGCAGTTATTATTCATGGATTTGGTCCCTTGACTAATTGTCTAAAAAAAAGCTTTAGCTCGGGCCCAATCCGACGCGGACTATTCAAATACTCGTAAAACGCAGAAACGCTTTTCTTAGATAATCCTGCTAATCGCTTTTACTGAAATTGGTAGCATTTGAGAGAGAAAGTTAAATCCTAGTTCTGTTGGAAACACAACTTCGATTTAGGGCCTGAATTTTGTTTAAAATATTTTGAAAAATTCGAAAGCCTAAAAAAAAATAGAAGCACGACGTTTACAAACTAATAGCTATGCACGAAGAACAGACATTGTGGTTCTGTAAGCGGCATCTATTATAACAGTCAAATTGGACAAGTTTGCAATGTCAATTTGTATCTTACATGAATTGGTTACGTTGTGTACAAGGGTTCTGCACAAGCTGTATTTCCACAATACTAAATTTTTTTGAGATTGATGTGTAACATATCTATTTTGTCCGTTGTAGATGTACTATTAGGTGCAATTCACAGAATTGTGATATCATTTTTCATTGTTGAGTCACGGAGTTTGAAACTTGATAGTTTCGTTTTCTGAAAATTTTCGATTTGGGCAATTTTTAATAAATAATTGACCACTTAAATGAAAAATTCGAAACCAGAAGTCACTAGAATTAAGCTTTTTCTTTTAAATGCACCAAACCTCCTCAAATTTGGTGAAGTGGTTGCAGGGAAAAACGAATTCCCCTTCTACATGTATTTAAATAGGAGCACCCGAGCTAAAGCTTCCTCCAACAAAATTTGTGGCTACGGCACTGGCCCCATGTGTATATATATATATATATATATATATATATATATATATATATATATATATATATATATTTATACACACATGGGGCCAGTGGCGTAGCCCCCCCCCGAACAAAATTTCTGGCTACGCCACTGGTGACGGTTATGCCAGTCCTTGCCCAACTGGCGATTACGGGTTGCGCTTGAAACCACATTCACCTTGAAGAAGCCGCCCTTTGCGCAGTTACTATATGGTTCAAGAAGAGTTGACTGTTGGGCTAGTTGATCGTCCATATTCGAAGTAGTAGCTTAGCGCGAATAAAACAACGGAAACAAGAAGGACGTACAAGGACAAGCGCTTGTCCTTGTCCGTCTTTCTTGTTTCCGTGGTTTTATTCGTGCTAAGCTACTACTTCAACAATGGTTCAAAATTGAAATAGCTTTTTTTTTGTTTTTGCCGCGACAGCAGTATAGAACCTTGTTGTGTCCGTTCCAGATGCTACTACTTCTCGCTCATTCGTCAGTTATCCGAGTGATGCTCCACCCACGTTACCATCCGGATCATCCGGACGTATACGAGTGGGTGATAAAAAAGATATTGTAGCGGCGCGACTATTGCCTCCAAAGGTGAAGAAGAAGGGCTCACGTGCAGATAGCGCGAGAATAGAAGACGCCAGCGCGCTCGACCGGTGCGGCCGCGGCGTCGGCCGCTTCTGAGATCCCGCTGAACCATGGCTGGCCGGCCTAAATAAACCTTGGCTACGGCGGCTTCCTCTTCGCGCCACCCTCCCACAAATTAGTGACTCCGACGACCGAGCACAGCCATGCCAGCATCAACCCACAACTTGGTGACCCGGGCGACTGCGCCCATCCACGCCAACATCATCGCCATGACTCTAACTGGGTGGCACGTCAGCTCGGGCCAATGTTCGATACGTATCGGCAGTTCCTGGCCCAATGATGGCGTAGGGTTAACAGCGTAGTTCCAATATGCGCTGTGCCATTCTGATTCCTTGTCCAGTGATGGCCTAAGATAAACAGCGTGAACCGAATATTGGCTGGACCACTGTTATATAGATGCAAGGCTGGCCCTGTCTGCACATGCAACAAACAATATTAGCGCTGGCGTTCTAAAAGGCGGGAATTGTGGATCGACATTTATTTATTTATTTATTTATTTATTTATTTATTTATTTATTTATTTATTTATTTATTTATTTATTTATTTATTTATTTATTTATTTATTTATTTATTTATTTCAAATACATACTCGAAGGCATTATTGCAAGGGGGAATACACAGGGTTACACATGCTCGGACAAAATACATAACTGATCAAACAAAAATAACACAATAGAAAGGTTCTCGCCGCTATAAATTCAACAGCAATGCTCTGAAAGATGTTTCAGTGCGACAACCAGCAATTTCCTTAGGTAGCTGATTCCACTGGGATATTGTGTGTGGGAAAAATGAGTGCTGGAAGACGTATGTTGTACAAATAATTTCCTTTATTTTAAAAGAGTGGTCACTTCTGGGAGATAAGAAATGAGGAGGTAAAAGGCAAGTTTCTTTATATATTTCAACCATACCGAAATAAATATGGATTTGTCATGTGGATTGGTCAACATGGTTTGCTAAGCTGGCTTTAATGGAACAACACAGGGCTTGAAGTAAGCAAATGTGTTGTTTAAAATGTTAAACGTTTAAAGATGGGAATACAAATTTCAAATATGGGGTTTTGCCTGCCTAAAGCACAACGTGAGTATGAGGTGCGTCGTAGGGCGAGGGGGTGGGGGGAATTATCCTAACCACCTGTGGTTCTTCCACGTGAACCTCATGCATGGTACACGGCCGTTTTTGCACTTCGTCTTCACCGGAATGCGACCCCCCCCCCCCCCCCCCTGAAGAGAAAAGCCAATGCCCAACGTAGCAAGCAGAGGGAACATGAGCTTTTCATTAGAAACTACGGTATTGCGCATTTGCCTGCGTATTGTATATCTTGCATGTATGCTCCGCGGTTTTGGAGGATCGGGATTCTGAGGAGGATGGAGCATTGCAGTGCCACAGAGCTGATCGAACCGTTTTATATTGCCTCGAGATGGAACGCATATTTATTAGGGATTTGTTGTTTAGCATGCATGGCATGTTGCAGTGACGTAATCAACATACTCCTATTCCAATAGATTTGCTTGTTTCTGCATGTGTAGTAAGCTTCTTGTATGGATGTTCCTGACAGAAAGAAAAGAATTGTTGAAAGTTTCTTCTTTCTCGTGGTTTGGGAGAGGGAAAGTACGCTTAATTGTGCAGCCCATATGGGAGCACGGCACAGCGTATTGGGGATAGGGGCGGGGGATGAAAGATGAGGGGATAGAGGAGGAAAGGGAGAGTAGATGCGCTTGTCTGTGTCAACACCCTGTCGTCCTTGCCCGTCTTTAGCACAACGCATTCTTGCTTCTTTTTTCGGCCTCACTTCCCGTTCTTCAACCCCGCCCCCCTCCCTGTCCCCCACGCACCCACATGACCCTGGTCAGTGCTATCAATCAAGCGCTCAGACAGCTACATGCTGCTGTGTCGAATTGGCTGCGCTTGCAGGCACGGGGGATTGCGGCGGGGTCCCTATTGTCTCCCTCCGTCGCTGCCATCCGAAGAACGCGGTTGGGCCAGTTGCTGCGGGGGACAGTGTGGCGTTTACGCTGTTTTCCTCATTCAACCTTTCCTTGTAGCCTTTCCTGCCTCCCTCCTGCATGAGGACCACAGATGACACCTGCAGTTCTACGTTGACGGCTCGGTGATGCCGGACACAGGCTCGTCGACTGCGGCCTGCGTTGTGCCCGCCCTGCGGAAGAGCAGGCAGTGTCGCCTCCCCGACCGTGTGACGTCAACAGCAGCAGAGGTAGCAGGCCTCCACCTGGCTGTGGACGTACTCGCGGAGGAGCTGCCAGCGACCCCAGTGATTACACCACCTACTGCAACTCCAAAGCGGTACTTCTCAGCCTCCAGAGGCCAGAAAGGGCCAGCCCTGGGGTCGCCTTGCTCTCGACCAGGCTGATGGCGCTCCAGGAGGCGGGCTGCTCGGTGTACTTGCACTGGCTTCCAGCCCACGTGGGGATACCGGGCAACGAGGAGGCTGATGCACTGGCAAAGCATGCCCACCAGTGCGTGGTCCCGCCCAGCGTGGCAGTGACAGCCAGTGACTTCACAAGCCACAGGCTGCGACGTCATCTGCTGGCCTGTCACCCGGACAAGCGAATGTCCTTGGGCCGCCCTCTACGACCACTTCCGCAGCGTGGCCTCCCACGCAGATAGACCTCCCTCCTACTGCGACTGAGGATTGGCTGCTGCTGGCCGGGGCTCGCCGCCCCCGGCACGGCCTCATCGCCTCTCCAGCCTGCGCCTCCTGTGGGGACCCCGAGACCCTGGAGCACCTGCTGCTGGCCTGCCCTGCTTACCTGCAGCAGCGTGGCCGCCTCCTGCTGGAGTTACGCCTCCTGGAGCTTCCTTCAGCATGGCAGGAAGACATCCTCTTCCCTGGTCGCAACGAGCTACCTGCCCTCCTAAGTGTCGTCGAGTACTTCGACTCGTCGGGGCTCTCGGCGAAACTCTAGGATTTTCTGCAAAGAAACCAATCTAGGCTACTCGACCTGCCCCAACCATCTGGCTCCTGGTGGATTACCGCCCCCTGGCCTTTCACCAGATTACCATTCCTGCCGGACCCACTAGGTCCTTCCTGCCGGTCTGCTCAGCCGCTGCCATGGAGACACTTTAACCCCCTACTCTCATATCTGCTTTGCTCCCACTATCTCCCCCCACCCCTGTTGGCGCTGAGCCGTGCTCTCGCAAGGGTTGCAGAAAATAGCGTCAACCTTTCCTTTTCCCCTCAAAAACCATTTCTCTGCATAGCTAGCACACCGACCAGGTGGCGTGAGTGCTTGCAGTATTGTCCGTTCTTGTCAACGCAATGCTATCGTGAAAAATGCTCTCTTGCGGTTGTCATTCCTACTCATCATCATCATCAGCCTGGTTACGCCCACTGCAGGGCAAAGGCCTCTCCAATACTTCTCCAACAACCCCGGTCATGTACTAATTGTGGCTATGCTGTCCCTGCAAACTTCTTAATCTCATCCGCCCACCTAACTTTCTGCCGCCCCCTGCTACGCTTCCCTTCCCTTGGGATCCAGTCCGTAACCCTTATCACCTCTCCAGCGCTTGATCCTGAAATGCCTTGATCCTGAAATACGCGGCAAAGTGGCCACGGATTTTCGTGATTGTTAGAATTAACTATAGGAAAAGCAACAAGCAGAAAAAAGTCGGCACTGGTGGCCACCGTCTTCGATTTGGGATGAACTCGGATACACAGAAGCGCGGATCTTACAAAGGTGAATATATTTGTTTTGCGCATGTTCTACGTTATGTAAGTAGCCAGACAGAATGAATGAGGAAACTGTATACGCATCAAGTTGTGTTTTAGAAGCAAGTTTGTTTCAATGGGCTAAATTTCAGGATACTATTGACTTAAAAATTCTGTCCAAATACAGCTAGCTGTGCAGTACATTCCAGTACAGCTGTCCAGCTGTCTTGCTGAAGGATCTGTCCAGCTACTCAAGCGCTCTTCCTTTTTGTTTTAATTACACGATTTCTGTGTACATTACTGCTGAAGTTCTAACATTTCTCATAGTTTCGCTGCATCCTTAACGTTGAATTTTTTTTCCATTCATGTTGCTCAGCATTGCATCGATTTGAGATGGCCTAAAGCACAGTGTGTGGTGGCGATTGCAACGTTATATTGCTTTTACCTGCTGTAGTCTTGGGGCATTGATGTGCCTAAGAAGAAGCCCCCAGATAAACCAGCGCCAGGTATTTGCTTCTTATCCCTCGTAATACTTCCCAGCCAAACTTGAGCAAACGATGGCTGAAGAACTTGCTGAAAGAAATAAAAACGTAAAGTGGTGTATGTAATCTCCATGGCCTCTAGTGAAAAGATGGTTGTGGTCTTTGCGCAGTCACACATTTTAGGAATATTTGCGCCAAAGGTGAGAGCTGATAGGCCGTCTTCTCTGTGGTGCTGGCTTTCTCGATGGAGACACTGTCCTGAGTGCAGATCATCGTATAAAGTCATTCACTAATTGGTACATCAGCGAAGAGCCAACAGAGAAATGGGTCGTATTTTGTTACTCTAAGGCAGCCCTTCACAGCATCAAGTCTGGAATACGTCACAGAACTTACGAGCAGATGACATCTGACATCAGGGAAGTGCACCACCATGCTCTGGAAAGAGGGCACACCATCATATTTCGGTGGATTCCTGCTCACTGGCATCGTCGGCAACAACCTAGCTGACAAGGCTGCCCGGTCTGCCCACGAAGATATGCAGACGCGTTCAATACCTTTGGCGAGGTCGGACGCTGCCAGGGAACTTCGCCTACATGCACGCAAAAAGTCGCAAGATCTCTGGAATTAGAGGGCTTTAAATTGCCGATTATATAAACTGAACCCCACGCTACAGCTACAACTGCCATCTAGCATTTACCGCGGCGAAGCAACCTTGGTGTACCGCTTGTGGCTGGGAGTAGCGTTCACGAACTCAGGAATGGCTGAAAGCCCGATGTGCGATTCCTGTGTGTGCGAGGAGACCATCGAGCACCTATTGTGCACCTGCTCCCGCTACGATGTACAACGCCTCTCTCTGCGGGAAACTTTACACCAACTGGACTGTTCACCGTTCACCGTTCACCGATTCAAAGATACTCGGACCGTGGCCACACCCGTCACTGGCACGAAAAGCGAATCGTGCATTAGTGCAATACTTGAAGTGCACCGGTTTAATAGGCCGTTTATAGTGTCCATGTGCATAGTGTCCCGTCCACACGCACTCATTGCTCACTTTCTCCTCTTTTCCTCTTTCTATTCCCCTCCCCCCAGTGGAGGGTAGCAAACCGGATGCTCTTCTGGTTGACCCCCTGCCTCTCCTGTCCTTGATTTCTCTCTCTCTCTTTCTCTCTCTGGGAAGCTTCCTTGCTATTTTACCAAATTATTTCAGCCTGGCGCACACTAACTTGAAATATTCGCTGCATAAGGCGTTGACTGAGACTTCACACTCGTACCACACATGCCGCTCTCAAGTCTTGTCGAATGTCATGCGCTGTCGACAAAAAAATCAGGAGCTCTCGAATTCGCCTCGTGGGAATCTTCGGGAACGTATCTGTGGTGATCAGCTCTTGCAGGCCCAGTGCACAGTGCCATCTTAAGCTGAATTTGCAGCTTTTTCTATAGAGTGGAATTTATGTCCGTATAAGAAAAAGCCAAGGCGATGTGCAGGCCCATTTCTTTATTTGATCGACCACTCTAGCATACGTCAGCAGAGACTTCAACAATGAGGACAGAAGTCATGTTTTGCTTCGACGAGAGAGCTTCAAAAAGTTTGTACGGGCAACAATTCCCAGCAAGGAATACGGATGAATGGCTAGCCTGACTTCAGTATCGCCGTCTGCGCTGTCAAAGCAGACCAATGCCTTCATGATCACAAGCGGTCAATACGCGTCCTTCGTTATTAGCGTGGACAGCCCTTTTCTGGAAACGACAGAGCACAGCGACATTTTTTTGTCGCCTGCCGCCAATGGCTAATGACTTCCAGAGGAAGAAGATTGTATAGTGGCGTCACAACGATTTGCGAAGAGTGACATTACACGAGATTCGGTCCGACCGACACTGGCTCGCCGTTACCACGAGATTCATCACAATACTCTCACGTAGAGCGTACGTTCAGTGCATCACTGAACACAGACGTGGGTTTCCGCGTGTATACCCGGACCGCAGGTTGTCACGTAATACTTCTCCCATGCCCAATCCACCTAAACGTAAGCAGCGGAAGCGACGTCGCATGCAGATCGGAGTAGCCCATGCGGAGTGTACACGGCCTGGGACCAGGGGACAGAACCCGTCGTCTCGGATGGCTGGCCGCGATGATGGGGCGACCCGCAATTGCTCGGCCGGTCCCGCCGATGACTGCGGAGCAGACGAGAGCACGCCGAAGACGCGCTCCGATTCTAGCACCTCGACTGCGTCGGTGTGGGGCACTTGTCAGGCGCGGCCGGCGTGATGCATCGGCAGCGCTCTTTGAAAACTCACTTTCGCGCGCGCGCGGTCTCCTTTGTGCGGGCCGCCTCTGTGGGCGCCGACGGCCAGCCTCGATCCGTTCCGAATGAGCAGTGGCTCACAATGGGCGCTTCCCTTTGAAGGCGGCCGCCGCTCTCGTGCTGTCGCGCGCGCGCGCGCGCTCAGCTTTGGTCGTTGCCGCGTGTGTGTACGCGTTGCTGACGCCGCTGCTCTCTTCTTCCTCGGGCCGGTGTTGCCTGCCTCCGGCGCGGCCTCCGCTCGCACCCTTTCTTTTTCTTTCTTATCGCGCCGAAGGGGAAGCTCCCCTGGCTACTGCTTCGGCCGAGGACCGAGCGTGGCTAGCAAGTGCCACTGTAGTAACACAACGGCACGCACTCAGCGACATAACGGAGACACGGCGCCAGCAGTCGTGGGCAGGTGGACAAAACTACGGTGGAAACCCGAATATGAGTTGGGGAACAGCGAAAGCGAAGATTTTTGAAGAGGCAAACGCGCTCGAGCACGCGTGCACATGCAAACACGCACGCGCGCTTGCCCTATTAAACATACTGTATTCGATCGTCTGCACCTATTTATAGAGTTCACGTAAACTGCAACCACCGTATTATTTCGCTAACATGCATAAGTGCCAGAAAATGTGCAATAAAGATGGAACGTAATATAGGCTAGCAAATAACAACAAAAAGTGAGTGGTTGTTTTGGAAACGCCCACCTTATGTTCCACACCTGCCGATTTCAATTGCATTGTGTGCCGGGTATGATGATAAAACTAATCATACTCAATGTGTCTGTTTCGGCCCGATAAGCGCGACTTCTTGGATGAGAACCAAATTTGAAACAATTTGCCCGTTGGACATTACTTGTTATGACCATATTTCCTTTTTTCTCTGGCGTGCATATAGTTGCTTTCTATTGCATAATCGCTTGCTCTGATTAAAGCTCACTGGCAGACGGTCGGATTAACCCTGATCAGTAGCCAGGATAGCACCTATTCATTACCAGCTTTGTGCTGCCGAGCACTAAGTCTCGCAACGAGATTACCATGATTGTCGAGATTATCAGTGCACGTCAAATCAACCCAAGATGCTCAAAAATGAATCTGGAACCGTAGACTTTATACTGCGTCACCCATCCCTCTCCCATGTGTAGGGTAGCAAACCGGTTAAGCTAAACTGGTTAACCTCCCTACCTTTCCTTCTCCACTTTTTCCTTCCTTCCTTCCTTCGTACAGATATATCTTAGGAGGCTAAACTCCATCCGTTATTGTTATTATAACGTTAGATCATCGGGTTCAGCTCTCTTTCGCTTTGTACTTGTGTACAGCCCTCTTGCAGAGCAGTCAACAGGGTAGTAAATCTGGTTAACTTCTCTTCCACCCCCTTTTTTTTTCTCTATCTCTTTGTGCAAAACAAAGTAATTAAGTATATAACAGGAAAAGTTCGTGTAGTTCTCTCTCTCTTTTCTTCGAGCATTTCGGAAGGCAGGGGTGTGGTCGGGCTCCGTTAGTGTGATGAACAGGCTCGTCATACATGCCTCGCCAACAACTCTGCGCGCGTGTGAAAGCTTCTTGAAGGTCTGGAATTGTTCTGAGAACCAACTGGCGGCCCATTGTGTCGGCCCTGGACGCGTTCGTGAAGAACTTTCGCGTTTTCTTTCCACATGTGCCCCCTCTGTTCCCACCCGCACGTCACGTTTCCCAAGCATTTTCGCATTCGCTGCAATGCTAGGGTAAACGGTAGCAACTAAACGCGTCCGCGAGAAAGTATGTAGCAACGCTGGCTATTGACTGTTCAGAAGAACGTTGGACTTCAAAAAACGCTTCACGTATGACCACTGCTTTTACGCAGAAGTCGACACCTCAGACTCTTTAAAGCCGAGCAGTCTTGGGACCCCTTTTAGCACGTGCACCGTGTTGCAGCATGCATTGCACGTGTCTGTACATACAGCTCTCTCACTGAATGTTTTTAGCCGTTAAAGTAATACATTTAGATATGCCGTAGTTTCTGAAATCTAGGCATCTGCCTGTGAAGATACGCGAAATTACCATGCGCAACCCAAGATGTCACGATGATGTGACTGTATGTTGTCAAGTTTGTAGCCGGGCATGAAATAGATGGTGGCTGGCCCATGCCGTCGTCCAACTTATCCACGCTGAGGACGTTGTTGAAGGAAAGGACTGCTTCACATAGAGAACGAGGAATATGGGTTTATTTACAGAATCTACATAAGGACGTTGTAGTTCATCACTCTAGCATGACTGCGAGAGAAATCACACTCAGGAGTCGCACAACAGCTGCTTATAAACACTCTGTCCTCCCTAGATCCTTAGGTGAGGGAAAAACGGCAGTTCATCGCCAATTCGTAGCGTCCAACGTCATCGTAGTTGACCCAACCCACCTTTTAGGGGGAGGGTTACACATTCTTCCACACAGGTTTTACTGACCACGCCGATGTGAGTGGGTTCTTGGAGACACGGGGCTTGGCCCGGGCAGGCGCCTCTTCATCCCAGTGTTGACCCCGCAGACAATGGCCAACACGTCCGTCCATGACTTCTAAGCCCCGTGAGACGGCCGCGCAAAATAACTTCCAGGGGCTCCCCTGCTTCAAACAGCGGACACGGCGAATCCACGAACAATGCTTGGTCCGCCGACCGCGTTTAGTCATAGCGGCGTTGAGGGGGTGCTGACGCGGCACATCATCGTCCCTACGAAACGAGTCATTGCAGCAGGTGGTGAAGGCTTCTATGGTCTCATCGGGGAAGCTCGCCACGCTCGCTGCTGGCTCAGAAAACTTTGCATGTCGGCACTTCTGCAGACCGTTCCTAAATATGTGACCTCTTAGACTGGATTTCATAGACTCCACTGTTCGGGCACGATATTGAGAAGCTCTGTTATGATGAGCGCTTGTATCTCATATAGTTGCAATATACATATTTCTAGGGGTGTGCGAATAGGTATGTTTGACACTAAATCGAATACGAACCGATTAGTGCCAGAATCGAATCGAATAGCTTTGGAATAGTTTTCGTATAATGAACAGCCGTTATCACAATTAATATAGAACGATGTTTACATGATATTATTCTTAAAGTAACAACTTTCTGTCATTACATAGTACGTTATAAAGCGTTGTCTATTAAAAAACAAAAACAAATGGGGCATTAATAGCAAACAAGTAGTTTCTTGGCATGCACAGGGCTCTTCAGAAAGTGCGAAAGATCGCTGCACTGCCTGCAAAGTATGGCTACCCAAGCGATGTAGGCTGCTCCATAATAGGTAAGTTCTCATATCTTACGTCTATACTATGCTCGCGGGAGTGAAAATTTGCCGTACTTTTGCTCCAATTTTATGTTTATTTGGACGCAGTTGACGCTACGAAATATTCGAAAAATATTCGCATTTACAAATATACCATGTAAAGATCGAATCGAAAAGGACGCTATTCGACTCGTTATTCAAAATTTTCGAATATTCGCACACCCATACACATTTATTTATTTTCGGTTTCTACCATTCTGAGGACAGAAAAAGGGACCCGACTCCATGGCCATTGGCCCAGGTACAGTGCTGTTCCCATAGTTCCCTTGCATGTCTTCAGTATGTGAAAGTCCCTAGCCGTCTGCATGCGGAACAGTGACTTAATAGGATTTTCGGGCTGCCACGTTTCCGTATCCGTATACGAACTGGGCCAAATTGTTCTTTCTTTCCTTCTTTCTTTTTCAATGTGAATTTATCAGAGATAACGATGGTGATATCAGGCTTCCCGGCAGCTCCTTTTCCGACGAGGCTTTCTTCACTTAATAATAGGGAAACGTGGCGCAGCCTAATGTCACGTTTCCCTATCAGCCGCATGCAGTAATACAGTTAGCCTTTTCCTCGTGTCTGGCTCCTTTTGCCGAATGGAAAGACTTGCCGTATATAGTCTAGCACGGCATAGCTAAAATTATCTAATAAGTAAGCGTTGCAGTATGAAGGCGTTCATTCCTGTCATGTGCTGCCGCCGCATGAAAAAAGCGTGTGAAAATAGCCTCTAGTTTTGTCTTTATTCAACGAGAGGTATATAACTCTTTCCTTTTTATTTTCGTTACACGTATACGAGACCGGGCGAGCTGTCCCGAAAACACATAGGAAAGCTTTAGCCCTTTGCAATTTATCCACCAGCGGGACAATGTGACGTCCCACGTACACCCCGCGCTTGCGTCATTTTGAAAGATACGTGGAGCTGACCTCTCGAATGTTTCTCTCGTTAGGCTTCGACTCCTTCGAAACGAGAAGCGATCTTGAAAACTCCTCAACATTGTCCATAATACTCTGTCATCGAAGCTGCCTGAGACTAAGCGAAAGCCGTTTGCACAGTCATTTGCTACGAGCGAAGTGAATTTTACAAAAGCAATGCCAAATTCAATTCGAATCGGGTAGCTGGGTCCGCCGCCATGTATCAAGTAAACTACGTAAGCCACGCCAGGACGTCAACGCTAAATCTGAGAACTAGCGTGCGTACGCTATACCCTATATACGGGTCGTTTAGCGTTCCGCGCATTGGAACCACCTTGCTCGCTTCAGGACGCTGAGCGCCTGCGCACGAGCGTCGCAGCTGGTTCACGTGCTATCGCCAGCATTTCGAATAGGCAATGTACGGTAACGGCAGTAGTTAAGGCTCTGATAAACTGTGATGAAACATTACAATGGAAATACTGGCTTCACTTGTTCTTTGTAATGTAGAGTGTAATATTCTCTATAGTCGCTCTGCGAAGAACTGACAACGTCGAGTATGCGTCTGTGGTCGTGAAGAGGTGGCAATTACTGCGAGCAAGCGAACGTGTTCCCCTCACGGTGCGGTCTGCAGGTGCACGGTGCACTGTGAGCGTTATCGGCCACCTTTTTTCGGTCATTAAAATGTCTCGCAGAAGGGGAGTGGCGGTTACGCGAAGCGAAGTGACGATTACGCTGCCATGCCAAGTACTGGGCCTTAAGAGCCTGGTCTCATGCGCATGCAAACGCAACACTGCAAGAAGAAGAATGACACCCCTAACCAGAACTCAAACGTCGCTCATTTATCATGTCCGCCTTTTTGTGAGACAATAATTGGATCAACGGCGAAGGCACGGCTGTATGCCGCCCCGATGCTATCGCCGGGGCGTGTTGTCCTGCGGCAGCCGAGGCCGGAGAGGCGTCGCGTGGCTCTTTCGCAGATGCAAGCTGGAGCGTATAGCGTATCAGCAAAGCGGCTGACGAGCCGAAGCGGAATTACTTTGCGGCGGTGTTTAGCGCGCGCTCCCTAGACTCGTCGTGTGCTGGGTGTGTAACGATTTGCCGCTCTGCCGCGGCCAACGGCGCAACAAAATACACAACCGAGCGAGGCCTGGAAAAAAACCGATGGAAGGCCGACGCGCCGCTGGCGGGCGACAAATTTGGGCGCGACGTGCCGACCGCCTCCGGGGAAAGAGGCGAGACGAGCGCGCGCTTATTATGCGCGCCTGGAGGGGACGCCCCGGGCGGGCACCGCCTCCTTGGCCGCCATTGGCTGGCCGGATCGTCTGCCATCCGAGACGCAAAAGGGGGGGCCTCAGCGACTGGTCGCCATGACAACAGGACGGAATTCACCTGGCGTTCACGTAGCGGCGCCAACGGGAGAACTACCGACCCCCACCATCTACCTCCTCGAGTAGCGAACTTTCAGAACGTGCACGAGATGCGAAAGCGCGAAGCGCAATTCGCTCTAAATGAACGCCGCTAGCTCTTCCTACGTGTTGGAGGAGCGTTCCCGCGTTAGTGCAACGTCATCCTTCGACAAGCCCTTAGAGGCACAGAATCGGACTTCATTAAAGACAGTCTTTAGTTCCCGTAAATATAATCTTTATTAGATGGTAGTGGTGCAACGTTGTTTATTGTGATAATGTACATGACAGTAAGCAGAGCTTGAAAAGGGTCTAGTTGCCGTAGCCTCATCGTTCTGTAGCGCTTTTCGAAAAATAAACTTATGGAGAATTCGCCAAATTGCGCCGTTTCATAAGTTTTGCGTGAACGGGGCGGCGGGGCTAGTGAAGCTGCAGATATGCAGCTCTACCCTGCTATTCTCACCACAAATGGTACATTCTGTTGTGATACAAATGTACGGATTTGCTGAAATACACCAAATCTCAATCATCGTCGTCCCACCGGTGCGATTTACGCTTCAATGTTCGTGTATTTCTTGCTTTCTACTACCTTCGTGTGTGACCGTGCCTGCCAGAGCGCAACAGAACGATGAAAATAAATGACAATTATTAGTTAATTAGTGACAGACAGGCAGACGGACAGAAAGGAAGGACGGAAGGAAGGAAAGGACGAGTGTGTGTGACTTCCCTGGGGATAATATCATTATACATACAGTCCTAGCTCTTGCGTCTTCCAGCATAGTACGTCATATTAGGCAGTACCTACCTAAACGTTGTTGGTTAAGCTGGTTAAGCCATCGGCGCACACGGTCACATTGCACTAATGCACTAACACCACCATAAAAAGCGGAGTAAAAATATGTCACGTCCTTTTCATACTCATGCGTACTCCCGCAGTAAACACACCGGTAATTTTGTGTGGGTCTCGCTAAGCCTTTCATTTATCAGGTCTCTTTGTCTCGTTACATGTTTGTGCATGCCATAGCTTCTTGCAGCGATTACTGCAGACGGAAGTCTGGCGCTGCAATCGCTAAGGTATACCATGGAAATGATGGGTGTGGTACTTGGACTTGTGTGATCTTCCTGCGTGCGGCTTCAGGCGTGCTTGCGGCATGATCATTTCGCGTTACTTTTCTAAACATCCAAGGAATCATGGTTTTCTAAACACAGCAAAGCAACAAGTATCTGCACACTTACACTGCCATTGCCAATTGTGTATCACTTGTAATGCAAGCTTTAGTTGAGAATAACCAATTTGAAAATTCATAAAAGCGGTCGAAACCTCAGGAAGAACTTTAGGCAAATACAAGAACTATTCATCATTCTCGGTTAGATGCCAATCGATGGCACGGTTAGATGTCAATAGCTAACTATCTCCTCACGTTTGCTATGGTGAAAACGGCATTTCATTTTCTAAACGCTGAGATGAATAAAAAATTACGTGTAGTACGTTGCAATGGCGTTCGCTGCATCATGGTGTACACTTCGTTAGTGGCTGTGGTTGCCACATATCCAGTGGTATACTATAGCTCGCGCCCTGTCATCGGCAGACTATACGTATACTCTGGTTGCCGCGCGTGATCTGCCAGGCAAAGAAGTTGAAGCACTTACATTAATATACGCGCCGCCCATCCGAAGAGGAGGAAGTCATCGAATTCCATCGTCACCGAAAGGGAACGTGTAGGCTTGCATTTCCTGTCACCAGCCTTGCCGAATCATCGCCTCTTGGCGCCACCTGTATAGGCAGGGGTCTGCCGTTTATATACATGGTCGTTGTTCCTGGAAACATTCGCGTTCTACTTTCCTAGTGAAATTAGCAATGACTACATATATATATATATATATATATATATATATATATATATATATATATATATATATATATATATATATATATATATATATATATATATATATGTATATATATATATATATATATATATATATATATATATCGTTATACATTCACACGACTTTGTACTTATACAGGGTATAGCGGTGTAGCCTGTCAAGTTATATTCCGTTATTAAACGTTCCCACCCCTACATTACTCCGGTCGTGAACGAAGTTCTCCGCCATACTGTTTTGCACTCTTGGTAGAACCTGCGCAGTAGACACATCCCACTTAGCGATCGAGTAATTGACCAAATGCTCGGCGAGCATTTGGTCCATTATACTCAATTGCTGAGTGGGTTGTGTTTCCTGCATAGGTTTTGCCAAGAGTGCAAAGCAGCAACGGTGATAGCGTAGATAAAGAAAAAGGGCGCTTGTGATTATTTATTTATTTATTTACTTATTTATTTAATATTTCACTTCGTGCTTCGACAGGTGCCGAAGCAGCAGCTTTTGGCGCTTTTCATCCCTTTCTTTCTCTCTCAGCTGACGTCGTCGTTGTTACTGCTGTTGCTGTTTGACTAATATGACTTCACTGCTGCAGCCTTCTTCACATTCTGTGTTGTCTAGGAATAATTTTGCCATATGGCCTGAATAAATTGCAATCTGTTACTTTTTGCAAAACAGATGACTTTTCTTTTTTCATTTCATTTGTCCTGACACCGCGATTACTTTTTTTTATGTGACATACGAAGAACTATTATTCATATAGCAGGGCTTATCTGCTTAACGTTAGCATTCTCAACCATGGGATTTGTGTTCCTGTCCCGCAGTGGCAATGACATTTCCTTTATTTGAAGCTGTTTTTCTCGTAACAATGTCACCGTCAACGTTGCGCCATGCCGATGTCACTTCACTTCAATGCCGCTCGCACATGCACCCTTCCCTGTAAACAAACATGTGATCGACACATAGCATGTCAGACAATTAAGCAACTTGGCGATCGGTATTGGAGAAAACATAGTGGCATTTACAAAATAGCCTTCTCCTTGTCTTGCTTTCTTGATATTGCAGCCAGCAATGTTTTTCGGGCAGGGCTAGCACTTCACTCAGGAAAGTGGGGCGGTCTTGTGTTGCCGCACGTAGTTTTGTCTGCTTATTGACGTATTCGGGTTCACAGTAATTTCAAAACATGTCGGTTGTGCTTCCGCACACCCGCCGTTCTTCTCACGTGCCAACCCCTCTTCCCTCCGTGTCAGGAGGAACCCCGCTACCACGCTTTCCCCGAATCATCATGCACTTCCTCGTACACATCTAGGGTGACGGCCACCGTCTGGACGGCGAAAGCACAAGATGGTTGCCCTTTTCGGTGAAGGGGAGCTACCTGTTCAGAGGTTCCTAAGAATTTATTCCTTTTCTTTCTTTCGTTTTTTTTTGAAATGATAATAAAAGGAGAAGCTAGTCATCTGAAAGCAGTCCCTACTACTCCTTTTCACATATTTCTACGCTACCCAGAGGGCTCAACACTAGGAAATCGGTGAGCCCCCAAATCGGCGCGCACGTGTATCACAGGTGTCAAACCGCCAAACGTGGCCGAGGTTCCGGGAATAAGTTTTACAGGGAAACACCGGGCGGCCACTGCTGCGGAGGCATGCTTTTGCGGCACTCGTTTGAAACCTTTCGGACGTCCTAAATTCCGGTTTTAAGGCAATCGAAAACGTCGAGGCCTATTTTTGACCACCGACGCTTGAGAAAGGACATCAAATTTACGACTACAACCATGTATATCGTGTAAAAGAAGTAAACAGCACGGACATCACAATGAGGTGCTTAAATTAAATTGTGGTGTTTTAGGGGCCAAAACCACGATCTGATTAGGAGGCATGCCGCGGTGGGAGACTCCGGAATAATTTGGACCACCTGGGGTTCATTTAATGTGGACCTAAATCTAATTACACGGGTGTTTTGGTATTTCGACACCATCGAGATTCGGCCGCCATGGCCGGGATTTATTCTCGCGACCTCGCGCTCAGCAGCCCAACACCGTAGCCACTAAGCAACCACCGCAGGTCGCGAAGTATTTGTCACGACAAAGCAAGCATGCTTACGACGTCGACCTCAAAGTGCATTAACAAATCATTATTTTATGCCACTTAAGTGAGCAAATACCGCCGTGGACGTCTTTGAACTGTCATTTGTCGCTTTCTTACTTGGAGCGTGCCTTGCACCTCACATTGTAGAGGTTTTGGTGAATTGGCAGGTAAGTGCTTTTTTCTCCGTTGAGAAAGAGCCTCGAGCATATTCTGGCTCGAATGTGAGAGGGCATTATCGCTGAAACATATTAGAGAGCAATCAGCTGAGACTAAACAACGTGAAGACTGAACAAATATGCGCTTGTGTGCGCGAGGGAAATGCTAATTTTCGAATGCAGTGTACTCCAGCTTTAGTTCTGTTGTTCTAAGCGCGAGAAGACATCGGCACGAATGAGCTCGGTTCCAGCATTCGCGTCTTGATCTTGGCGCAGGAAGAAGCACAGCGCATACAAAGCTCCAGCACGGAGCGCTTACGAAGCTAGATTTGACACCTAACAACCACTGCGCGTTTGTATTGGAGCAAGACGAGCTAAACAACTATCAAAACTGATTTACAACAGCCGGAATCAGTTCACGCGTTTTTATGCAGTTGACGCTTTATTGTGTGTTTTTACGGATGCCGCTGCTGGCACTTTTTCATGTCTTTTTTTCTTGTTTTTGTACTTACGTCTTAGTTGTTTCACAGCAATTCGCGAGACCGACACGAACCGCAACGATCCACTTCAACCGCCGGGTTGCTTCCCCCGGTTTTAAAGGGAAGCGGTACAGTTTGATGCCGACATCCCCTTCGCGGTTGTGACAGTCCTAAACGCAGCAGTACCTGCGCTTGTTCTTTTTGCTCACAATTTTCATGAAGGAGCTGCGAAGAGGTCGCGGGGAATCCATTGGAAAATTGGAAAAGCAGGCTTGCAGGTGGGTCAGAGCGGTGAGGGCCTACCCACGGGTGCTCACCGCCGCTGCCAGGTGGCGGGACATGTACAGGCAAACTGCATTGCAGGTTGCCCTGTGGACCGAGAATTTTCACGTGGGCCTATCCAGAAGATGCGCCGACCCGCGGCGGAGGTGAAGCAGGCTTAAGCACTCTGCCAACTTGCAAAAAATAAGTTTAATATCTTATAATACATCGAGTACTGCGAGTTGGAAAACACAAGGCGTCGACGTGGCTACAACCCATCGGAACGTTTCCCCGGGCCGACGGCGAGGTTCGAGCGGGAGTTTGTGGGCAAGCCGTTTGACGCCACGTGTGTGGTGTGATCGACATGTGGCTTGCCGGGGACTTGAACACCATCGGCGGCGAGCGTGATCAGCGCCAGCGTGAATGTGCGGCGGTGGCGTTGGGGCAGTGTGTGCTGTCTGATTCTCACTTCTACCGGAAATTTCGATTTCTTGGAAACATGGTTGACACATGTGCCGGCCTTGCAGTGCGCTGGCAAACGCGCCCCACCATGTTTCATTATACGTTCTCTTGAAACTGTTCCTTTACTCTGGGCTGTTAGTGAAAGTTCTTACAATGCATTGACGAGGCTGTCTACGTGAGCTAACAGCATAGAAACTGAAAGTAAGCTCAGTCTCAAAGAGAGATACTTATTGCCCCGAGGCATTTGTGCAATTAAGTTGTAAATTAATTTCAATCTTCGAGCAACCTCACCAGCTCTGTACCGTATTTTCACCGGGATGATTTTTTTTATTGAAATGAAAATAAAAGAAAAAGACGTAGTCACCTTATAATGGTGATGGCTACTCCTTTTCTCATAGCCGAAACAACAATATAAAAAATATGTAGGGAAATGAAAAGAAATCACTTTATATGGTCAGAAATCCACAGCACAGTCATATATACCCATGAACATAACAGTATAAAAGTCAAATGCAAGTTTCACCACAATGAGTTCGTAAACAAAGTCACAAACACACACAAACGGCCGTAATGTAGACTTCGATGGACATATAAACAGATGAGGAATTACAGTGTTTAAATATTGCACGCACAGAAGAAAAAAATGTATAACACCTAATATACAAGCACTAAGAGTGCTGATCATATTGGGATAACTACAATGTTCTCCCGTAAAGTAACAATGCGTATCGTTAGTCTATTAGAAACTGAATGAACGAACGAAGACGTAGTGTGCAGGAATTGCAGAAACTTCAACCTCACCACTGTGACACATGCGCTTATCTTAGTTCCCCATTAAAACATGGGATACATATACAGCAAAACACAATTCATGCACTGCGTGTTGAACGTTGGTAATGGTTGCGGCGGGCAGTGGCGGAAATGCAGCCACGTGTTGGATAAGGTTCGTAAAAATTACCGTCGTTTACCAAATTGCCAATATGTGAGGTTTACACACTGCGTTAATGAGGGACGAGCTAAAGACACACAACATTCGCTCACAATGCGTCATCGTCTGCAGCATTTCAGCTCAAAGTTATGGTAATGTGGCCATCCCAGAGTATTCAATAAATATTTACTTTTCGCCCAGTTTTCTTTTCATAATTTACACCTGCATATCAATGCCTGGTTCAGCGGTAAAATGTTCAGAACTTCTTCGTCATTGTTTTTAGCGGCTGTTTTCATAATAATGCGCTTGCCATTCCGATCGCCTATATATTACGAAACTCGCTAGTAGACGAGCTGGCTTGGAAATCCATGCCATGTTCCTATTTTAAGCTTTTTGTCTGTGCTTTCTCTACTTGTATAGTTCGCTGTTCCAGGTAACATTGTATGAACGCAATTATCTATGTGATGGAGCGTCCGCAGCAGCGTACGATGATCAAGATTCTTAGTCGAGTTAAACATCGTGATGTGTATACCTTGCGACTGTTTTGAAAGCAGCCGTTCGCTGGGTTGAAGTCGTGAATAAATAGTAAGTCTTAATAATGTAGATTTGACACACGCTAAAACGGTTTGTTTTTGTTTCTTTTATACATCGTCGTTTTTTAACGCAGTCATGATTCCTTTCATAGTTCAGTAACACGTACTCTGTCGTCCTCAAATTTCTGAAAAAGTTTCAGTTATTGGTTGCTCCGTGGATATTGCCGTGGCATTATCAGGTTATTCCCATTAATTTTACGAGCATAAGGTTTTTTTCCTTTCGTTCTTTCTTTCCTTTTTGAGAAAACGGAAGTCCACCTGAATGAAGCGCGAAGCTGCAATGTAAGTTAATCTTCCTTAAAAAAAAAAAAGAACGAAGGAAGGAAGCAAAAATGTAGGATTTAAAAAAAAAAAAGATCCTCCTTCTTTGGATCATACCCGCGGGGCGGCGGGGTGGTTTCTATGCGAACTTAGCTGATCCAGGGGCCAAACTAGCAGTGTTGCTTCTAGGAGCTGTTTGCTAGTGGACAGCCCCTTTCGCCTATATGGTCTTATGATTAATCGCTCAGCATTGCGAGTTGATAGCCCCCCTTCTTCCGCGAACAGTTTCAACATAAGAACTTTGTTATATATATATATATATATATATATATATATATATATATATATATATATATATATATATATATATATATATATATATATATATGCTAATAGCGGCCCTGGAGTCTATATAGAATAGCGTGAAGACCATTTTGTCATTAATTTCGAGTGCAGTGCTACATATTTCAGACGACCAGTTCTGCAGAGGCCACCAGGGGGAAAGTATATCCATGGAAAGTAATGTCACCATGCGCCATGGGACACTGAGAGATTATCCTAGTGGATGCCATGTTCTTGCGGATGTGCCCATGCTCACAGCGAATTCCTGCGGAGCTGTTCGCTTAGACCATGGTGTTTCGTACTAATACACAAATGGCTATAAGTCACTGTGATACTTTACCCTTTCCCCAGTGCAGGGTGGCAAACTGGATACACATCTTCCGGTGAACCTCCCTGCCTTTCGCATCTCGTTTAAATCTATCTATCTATCTATCTATCTATCTATCTATCTATCTATCTATCTATCTATCTATCTATCTATCTATCTATCTATCTATCTATCTATCTATCTATCTATCTATCTATCTATCTATCTATCTATCTATCTATCTATCTATCTATCTATCTATCTATCTATCTATCTATCTATCTATCTATCTATCTATCTATCTATCTATCTATCTATCTATCTATCTATCTATCTATCTATCTATCTATCTATCTATCTATCTATCTATCTATCTATCTATCTATCTATCTATCTATCTATCTATCTATCTATCTATCTATCTATCTATCTATCTATCTATCTATCTATCTATCTATCTATCTATCTATCTATCTATCTATCTATCTATCTATCTATCTATCTATCTATCTATCTATCTATCTATCTATCTATCTATCTATCTATCTATCTATCTATCTATCTATCTATCCATCCATCCATCCATCCATCCATCCATCCATCCATCCATCCATCCATCCATCCATCCATCCATCCATCCATCTATCTATCTATCTATCTATCTATCTATCTATCTATCTATCTATCTATCTATCTATCTATCTATCTATCTATCTATGTAATATATATATATATATATATATATATATATATATATATATATATGAAGTGCTAACGAGATTCACGGGTATATAGCACACATTATTTTATGCTGATTGGACATGACGTTACTGCTAAAACATTTAGCGCTTTCTTAATCTAAAGTTTCAACTGAACGTCTATTTCATTTCGTCATCGCAGCGCGCCTTCAGAGCAGCCTCTCAATCAGTATACTACCGCAGCTATTGCGGAAATTTATGCGTCATAATTTAAATGGTGATCGTGTAGCGCATGTCTGTCCTCAAACCTGCGTAACGTTCGCGGAGTAAGCTTCACCACGTCTAAAATGTGCTTGATAATCCGAATGATATCTTTTCTCGAAAAATTCTGAGTGGAGTCTAATCGGTGCACTGTCAGGTCACATTATAGGTGCATTGACGCCGTAAGGTGAATCCGCGGCGAAAAATTGACAAACGCAGGAACCCTTGAAGCAGTAAGGACGAAGTACAAACACAATAGTTTGTTGTAAGAGAGCTTGACGGTCGGCGCCATGACCACCTGTCAGCTTCGTGCGCGGGCACGACTTATGAGTGCTGAAGCATGACTCGCCGTGGTGTCTGCCGTTGCACTGCTGCGACTCGAGGTCGCGGGTTCGACCTCGGCAGCGGCGGCCGCATTTTCGATGGGAGCTCGTGTACTTGGATTTAGGTGCATGTTAAAGAGCCACAGGTGGACAAAATTAGGTGTATAGGTCACGCCTGTATAGGTCTCCCGGCGTGACCCGTAATCATATCGTGGGTTTTGCACGTAAAACCATAGAACTTATTCATTTATTTATATATTTTTAGGTTGAAGCATGAAGCTTCAACTTTCTTCAAAGGCTGCAGATCCTGCAGATGAATGCGCCATGCATGGTGGCGAGTGCCCGCCATCTCTGTGTTTGTCAGTACATAGAGCCATATTTCCAGTAGTCCAAGCTACGCTGGCAAAGTGTATATAAGCCATTGATCTGCACGTGATGTTTCCCTCACTCTTGGCCGTCTTGAGGTGCTCGCGAAGCCCTTTAACGACTGGTGATGACGCTTTTACTGGCGTCCATAACTTCTCGAAAGGTTATACGCATCAAGCGCTCCGTGCCGTTTGCTTTGTTGTTTCTTTTCTCGCGAGCTGCGGGAGTTCACTGCTTTAGAACACGCGCCGCTTTCGGAACAGAAAAGCAAAAGGGCCGGCTATACCTTTCGTGAGCTGGACCGTCGTGACTGTTAGCGGACAAGTACATAGTGCGCCTGAGGCCGCCCTCTTATGCTGCGCATGTATACCGTCACCTCGCGCGTACCTCGGGGCTGCGCCGCTGAGCCACGGCAAATGCAGCGGCGCTTCTCGGTGCCCTCGCCGAGTAGTCTCGAGCCAGCTGCGCACAATCTGGGCACCTCTCCTCCTGCGCCCCTCTTTGCTGCTGCTTTCTTGTTTCCCTGGCTCTTATTTCTGTCCCGTTTAGAGCGCGCCGTCCCCGCACCGTCCTGCGCTGCGACGCGTCGCCTAGCTCGCTCCTCCTCGCACAGCTTCGCCGTCCTCTTCGTCGTCGGGGCCGTGGAGAAGCGGTTGCGGCGCGTCAGAACGATTCGCGAACGCATCAGTCGCAGCGCGCGCGCCAGTGCCCGGGCTCGCCTCGTTCGCCGGCAATTAGCGGACGCGCTCTCCTCGCTCACGCACACACAACACGTGCGCGCGAACACGGGGCACAAAACACACCGCCGCCGGCGCGGCTCGTCTTCCGCCGAAGCCTGCGCACAAGCACGTGCACCGAGGCAGGGAGTCGGCGGCAGTGAGCGCAGTCGTGCGCATGCAGAGACCGGGAAAGCAAAGAAATAAAGAACAGGGTGCATACACTTGAGCGCGGAGCTAAATGTGGCGCAAGACGGAACGTATAGCGTTGGTGTATGTTGCTGCCGGACAAGATAAATGCGTGCTCGTCCAAATTTTGATGTCAAGTCCCGCTGTGCGCAGTCACAAATAAATTGGGAAAAGCAGCAGGGACCATCAACGCTCGACGACGAAGCAGTGTCGCGAAATTCGAGAAGCACATGTACGCTGCCTTGCAGAAGCAAGAAGGAAAATTCGGGGAACAAGACTAATTTGTTATGTGACGCTGAAGCAAAAAGTCGAGCTGAGACCAGAGGTTACTTGTCATTGAAGTAGAGTACTGCGAGTAGATGACCTCCGTCGTCTCAAACGACCCTCGACTCGGAAGCTCTTTCTCCACTCCACGGAGTAGAGCACAGCGCCATCCCTCGACTGAACGAAATGCTACGCTTCTCAACAACTGCCCCGGAGTGTCAATGAAGCGCAGTGACCACTTATGTGTAGGGGCGGCGCTGCCGCCCTCTTTCTTGAGTCGAGGCGTAGAGCTGAGTCAAGAAACGTTCGAGAGAATAATAGGCCGTGTAGTGCGACGTTGTGCCGTTTCTTCAATGGGTGTTGGTCCACGACGTCTGATGGAGGAGCCTATAAGAGCTGGTGCCACATCCCCCCAAGGCAGTGATGGCCCTGCCACGACACCAGCTGCCGCTAGAGATTCATTTACAAATGCAGCGGCTCAATCAGAGGCGCGCACCGGCATGCGAACTACAGCAGGCAGCTGCGGCCAAGATTCATGACCAGCAGAGAGGCCACCTCGTAGTATTTAGGATGGATCTGCCAACCAGAATCCTAGAGCGGCTACGGCTGCTTGCGTGGTCCCAACAACTGGAGCAAGAATTCAGTGCCGTCTTCCGTTCCCGGCAAGATGAACTGGCAGGACTGCACCTGGTAGCTGACTACCTGGCTGCCCACATGCCTCAGGCACCGGTGGCGATCGTCACCGACTCAAAGCCGGCGCTCCAGGCACTCCTTCAACCTGACCGGGCAGGCATCACTATGACCCTGCTATTGGCCAAACTGACAGCCGTCAGGGCGACCGGCGTCTCCCTGTACCTGCATTGACTGCTATCCCATGTAGGGATATGAGGCAATGAGGAGACAGATGCAGCTGCCAAATTCGCACACCATGATACTGTCTTAGTCACGACGGCAGTGGAGGTGTGCGGCTACCACTGGCAACGACTGCTGCAACTGCTGACAGCAGCTCACCCGGACCAACGTGTGGCTAAAGGACACCCCCCGGGGCCAATGCCGGTGTCGAGGTTTTGCAGGCAGGATATGACGGTGCAACGTTTGGCCTGCCGCAAGAATGTTCAAAGTGGGCCGCTGCCCTTCCCCAGCCTAGAGCAGAGGCGGGTTACCAGATACGCTGGAGCAGATCAAGTGTTTCTGCCCCTCACCTGCGACACAGCGATAAACCATGGTGAGCACCTACCACCGACTAGGCCTTCCGGCTTCAACGGTGGAAGACCTGCTGTTCCCAAAACAGGCACCAGCCCATGGCTCTGCGGGATCTCTTGGAGTTTGCTGACCCGGCTGGACTCGACTTGCTTTAGCCGGATTCCATAGCCACTAGCGTAGTCACGCGTCACGGACGTGTTGATGCACCCCCTTCTCCTCTCTCACCCCTTAACCTTACCCCCGCATGGGTGGCAGATAAGAGTGACTCTTCTACTTCCATAAAGCCACTATATAGGTAGCCCAAGGGCCATGAAAAGCTCTGTTGTCGTGGCCACCTTTCTTGATGCTCGATCGGTCGACTTGGCCACAGAAAACATTACGAAAGGCATGGCAACGTGGCGTATACAGAACTATTCATTGTAATTGTAGATATAGCCAGGCATTAACTGAATTGTTGAATCGGAACATTCAGAAACTCGTGTCGAGCCTTTTACTTATACCCCATTCAGACAGGCACACCAAAGGTCCTTTGAAGTTAAGGATCATAGAGCTATCAAGGGAACATTATAGTTCAAAGGATATGTGTCAGTGCTAGACGGTCTGCAGGTGGTTTCTTTTTTTCGTTGCTCGACACTTATGCGTTTTAGAACACCTCGCCGTTTCTTTTAAGAGAGAGAGAGATAAAACTGTATTGTCAAGGACACAATAATATTTTGTCCCTCTCTCTTCTTTAACAGAAATGGCAAGTTGTTCTAAAACGCAAAAGTGTCGAGGAACGAAAAAAGAGCTACGAAAGAACGAAAAAGAAAGAAAGAAAGACGAGAACACTTCGATGGGGGGGGGGGGGGGGAGCGTCGCTGCATATAACCGAATCGCACATGGCACCCATGTTGCATCGATGTTGCTGATGGCGACAGGCCGTTCCAGCGCTACATCATCATTAGAATGAATTTTAGTGCGTCTGGTAATCCGGCAAGCGCGGCCGGTTTGCCGGATGAGCGGGGCATAAACGTGAGCGGCCTAAAGCCCCTTAAACTTTGTAAAGTAGTGCCACGCTTTGAAGAATGCCGCCTCCTCCTCGTTCGCTCTGGGCGACGCCGCGTCGCTATTGGCCTAATAGCATCACGTGGGCCCTCGCGCCGTGCATCAGCGCCATGCGTGCATGTTGGCACCGTTGCCACGCTCGAGCAGTGTAGGCGGCGCCATGGTCGAGGAGGGAGTGCGAAAGAGGAGAAACGAGGAGGAGTGAAGGCGGAGGAGAAGAGTGTCGCTATTTTACGAAGTTTAAGGGGTTTTAGAGCGGCCAGATTGGTGGCGCCAGCGGGTGGCGCAAAGCTCAACCACCAAAACACAGATACAATTACTATATTCTTCTTAGCTGGGGCGTAAATTTTCGACAGCGGCGTAAATGTCAACCCGATTACGCTGTTGCTGAAAATCTGCGCCAGCAGCAAAGCGGAATAAAGTAGCTTACGGCAATTTTAGCTCTGTGTTTAGCTAGTTGAACACCAAGTGGCTGCACTGCTCCAGCCGCTTACGTTTACGCCCCGGACCGTCCGGCAATCCGGCCAAACTGCCCCCCTTGCCGCAATAGCGGACACGCTAAATGTCTCTATTAGCAGAGAGGTTTAGCTTGTCCGGTGTTCGGGTAAACGCAGGCGGACGCCCCATCCGCCTGCGTTTGGGGCGTTGGGGCGGAGGCGTAAACGTGAGTGGTCTGCATGGTGCAGCCACCTGGTGGCGCAGAGTTCAAACAGGCAGAAACAGGTAATATCGCATTATCAAAGTGAATTTTACTTTGATACGGGTGTAAATTTTTGGCAGCAACAGGATTACGCCAGTACCAAAAATTTACACCAGCAGCGAAGTATAATACGCTTGGTGAATGCAATAATAGCTGTTTTTGTCTCTTTGAGCTCTGCGCCGCCAGGTGGCTGCACCATGCAGACCGCTCACATTTACGCCTCCGCCCCAACGCCCCATCCCCCGTCTGCCTGCGTTTACCGGAATGCCGGACAAGCTCAACTTCTCTAGCGTTTTAGTTGAGCGTCACTACGCTCCGCTCCGCACCATATTGCCTCGCTAAGCCACAGCGGGCGATTTTCACGTTTTGGTTATGTGTTTGGCGTAGTGGAGAGGATAGATGGATGGATGCCATGAGCGTCCCCTTTGGAACAGGGTGGTGGGTTGCGCCACCAAGCTTTCATAGCTGCAGCGTCCTCTGGCCAAATTCAAGGTAATAAATCAAAATAAAAACACCTATTGATCACTTTTATAAAGTAAAACGAATACATATAATTTATTTGTCCAGGAAGTACCTAGACGTGCGCTTGTAATGCGTTACCGGTCCATGTTATCCAGTGGAAAATAAAGCGCCGTTTGGGGAACTCTACGTGATGGCTAGCGAGCTTGCATTCCGCATCCGATCCAAACGTTTCTGACGCCAACGCGCTCCACAGCGCGCACCACACCCTCCCACTATACAGTGTGCTAGAATATTCTAGTACACTGCACTCCCACGCTGCAAGGTTTTCAAATGGGTCAGCACTTACAATTTCTTTTAGCAAACATAAATCTTCGTCTATGCGAAATCGTGTTTGTGGCTTGAGCTGCGCAAACGAACATAAAGGCGTGGTTGAGGTGCACAGCATGGTCGAGAATATAGTGTACACTATAGTCGAGAATATGTCTCTCGAACATGTCACTGTCACCGCATCGCGCATCGACCACCCTCGCTGGTGAAAGACGGCAGCGATGCTCCGCTCAGGCAGCTTGTAAGCGGAGCGCGTTTCTCGCTCCGCTAGCCTGCTTGCGGCCAAGCGGAGAGCGCATGCGCATCCGCGCTTCCGCTCTGCTCAGCTGTTGAGCAGAGCGTAAAAACGTTAAACTAAGACACTCTGTTGAGATTGTGGGTGTCACGAAATTGTTTAGTGCTTCTGAAGCTGAAACTTGTTTTTAACCGGTAAGAAATTGAACATCCGTATTTATACCGAATTATTTTTCTGCCTCAGACGCCCTCTAGGCTCAACGGTATTCCTTTGAACGCGGACTCCTTTGACTGAAAGCTCGCTTGGCGGTGGTAGTAGATCACCAGGGCAATTGCACAAACTGCGCCACGGTCTACACTAACAAACCTGAAGACGCCGAACAAGTTGCCATTGCATTGGCACTAACAGACGATAGATTCATCGAAATATATAGCGACTCGAAAACGGCTATTAGAGCTTTCAATAGGGGAAAGATTGCCCCGCAGGCTGCGAGAATAATTAACAAAAGGCAAACAAATGTTACACGTTACATTTATTGGTTCCCGGCGCACCTTGGTTCACTTGATGGCATTCCCGTCAATCCAAATGAATCGGCCAACAGCGTCGCCCGCGACCTTACAGACCGGGCCGCTTTTACATATGGTTTTGATTCTGCTGGATTGGAGAACTTACATAGAGATACGCTCATTACATACAATGAAATTACAAAACATTACTACATGGGAAGGAGGGAGTTTCCACCCCCTCACTATAGGCTAAACAGAGCACAAGCAGTTACACTTAGACAATTACAGACAGAGTCTTATTATTCACCTGCACAAATAAAGAAATGGTATAACATTGCAGACATGAATATTATATGCAAAGCATGCAAACAGGAGATATGCACGCTTGAACATCTGCTCTGGGAGTGTGGGTCGCTCGGCCCTGGCATTTCCCGGAATCGGTTTTTAGGAATGATCAGATCTCCTGATCATATCCCTCAAGTCCTGGCTGTCCAGTACGCCCGTGATAGGGCTAGGAGGCTTGACCTCCCGGTCCCAACATGGAACTAGCCAGGCAGGTGGCAACACCTTGTACAGGACCAGATTAAAGTTTTTTCTCCTCCTCCTCCCTCCTTGTGATAGCGCGCGTCTTCCCTCGCTGCTGCCGGAGAGGTCGCGATCGCGCAAGCCATCGCGGATCCTCGTTCTCAGTGACTCTAAACAAGCCATCCAAAATTTCTCGGAAAACTCATTTTGTCTCCCCGCCGCACACATCCTCCGTGATTGCGCTCTCGACAGAACTGTAAGCTTAATGTGCGTACCTGCTCACGCGGGGAACTCTGGGAACGAAGGGGTCGACCCTTTAGCCCGAGGCCTCCGAGGCCTAACTAACCGGGAGGCCGGCCCCTCGAACCGGGATGCTTTCGCAGAGGCCCCCAAATCCTATGCTGACATTACTAACTTCTACAAGTAGACAAGACGCGTGTATACCCACCTCCAAACCCCCACCTCGACCGAGCGCAAGCCAGCATGCTTTGCAAACTGCAGACCGATTCCATTCTCAGACATTCTAGGCTTTATTTAATCACTGGCGGGGATTACGACCCCTTCTGTACTAAGTGCGACCACGGAGTGTTCGCCACTCGGGCACTAATTCTCTGGGGATGTGAGGGTAACCCTGCCCCACAATCGTTACTAACAGCTTCCTCCGAGGAGGGTCGGAACCAGCTGCTGACAAGAGCAGACAAGAAAACACAACTCGCACTCGTCTCGTGGGCCCAAGACGTCGCCGCCAACTGGGAGCCACATGGCCTACCTGCCCAAACTTCCAACCCTGCAATGGCAAAGAAAGTTGTTTCTCTCTCTCTCCCTCGAAGAAAAGGATCGCTGGTTCAAAGGATTTTGAAAGTTCCCTATTAATCCGGCTTGTGAGCACAATCTTAGGCGTTAGGTCAAGAGATATTGTAGGTATATCGTTATCATGTTTGCGACCATCATGTTCCTTTGGCAGTAGAAAAAGGCGCCGGAATGCGCCGATGGTCCCCGACTGAAATATCTGTTATCTATCTGCTGCTGTCTTTAAATTAATGAAATATCGAAGGGATCGCCTTCTTTGCTAATGCAGGCGTCAGTGCAAAATATTAAAAATATTACAAAGAAATGGGTTTTAAATTATATATATAGACTAGTTTCACTTTATTTTCATTTGCTTTGCTTAATTACCGATGTCAATGTCTATAAAGTAGCCGGACGGTGGAAGCTAAATTGAGTAGCTATATATTCAAGCACTATGCATCAGAATTATGTCTGATGGTTAGGTGAGCAATGGCGGACACTGTATGGCGATCGATACTGCGCCAGACCTCGCGATACTGACAGATTGCTGGCGTCGCTTAGGAATAATTAGTGCTTCAGATAAAGAAGCGCTCTGAACTCAGCACGCAACACAGAACGACAAATTCAGCGTGACTAATGCTGTCGCTGGCACCGCTACTATATTACTGCTCGCGTAGCAAGAAATACATAAAAAAAAAATGAACGGGATGGCGAAGCAGCGACTTTCATCCGTTTCCTCAACCTCGCTCTGGTTTCAACTTAAACGTTCGCGAACGAGGCCACAAAGTGGCGGCCACCAATTTGTGCCACCTACGGGGGGCCTGGCGAGGTTCTGCGCCTTGGCCGGCGTTCGGGTGAAAAGAACGATGTCATGACAGGACACGTCGGGCAGTGGGCGTGCCAGGATGAGACACAGCCGCCGACGTTGCAACGTTTTCTGTCAACGCGCCTTCCGAGTGAAGAGTGCTATCGGGAAGTCCTTGCAAATGAGCCGCCATCGCAGTCTCGCCGGGTGGTGTTGTCGCAACAGCCGCTCCTGCCGTGCGTGTGCTCCAGCTTTATTTCCGTGCAGAACAACCGACGCTAAGCCGTGTGAAATGGGCGTTGGAGAGTACGCGTGAAAAAATGCGTTCTACTGCCAGGCGTATGCCTTCGCAGATTTACCCTTTTGCATTCAGTCCTGCGGGGAGCAGGCGAGTACATTGCCCTTAGAGTCGGTCCTGCCATCTTCTCGGGCTTTATCGATTGCTGCTACCTGGCTATACGACAGGAACAAATTTGGGAAGCCACCTAGACGGAGTGACATACGGCTTGATTGCCGTCGCGCTCCTCAATCCGTTCGTTCACGCTGGCTATAGCTGGCAGTATGCTGCACACAATTCTCTCTCGGAGGCGCCTCTTTGGGTGCATGTGTTACTATAGCGGTGGGGATGCTAGGGGCGCGCGCCGCAAATAGTGCGGCGTGTCGGCTCGTTAGTGTGACACCGGCGGCTCGGTGGCCATCGATCACGCCTCTGCATTTGTCCGTCCAGCTCGGGGAACGCTAAATTTACACCGGCTCGCGGTGCCCGAGGAGCGCCGCTTCGGAGATGAGAGGGGCGATGGCGAAGTGCACGTCCAGGTATTTCGATGCTCAACCCACTAGGCGCCATATCTCACCAGGGAGCTATTTCACCTACCCCCTCACCCCAGCCGCTCGCAGCAAAGGGGAATGGGAGAACGGGGTGCTATACCGGTAAAATTAGCGTTTACGAGGTCAGTTTCTCCGCGAGAGGCACGCTGCCGACGTGAAAAGAGATTGAAAAGAGCCGAAATGTAGGGACACATAGATTAATGAAACAGGGAAAGCTGTTTACAGGATATGTACAAAAGAAAGAACAGGCAAACCTTTAACGTCATCATCTTCAGCTTCAAGTTCGTGCTCTCCTTCAGCCTTGCGTTCAGCGTTGTAACATATGTCCGTGTGGCGTCCTCCGAGCGAACCTCGATACTTTTCTTTTTTACGCCAGCGCCAATGAGATCATTAATCTTTGTTCGTCCTCATCTGAGTATTACTACAGTGGCTAAAACACTGCGGCAATTGCAACTCAAACATTCGTAAAGGGAGAAAAGGAGGGAGGAAAAGAGGAAAGGTAGGGAAGTCAACTAGACACACATCCGGTTTGCTACCCTACACTGGAGCAGGGGCCCCTGACGAAGACGAGTCACATCAAAAATCTATCTTCGTTTAAACATCTGTATTAATAAGCCAGGCACATTATGTAGGACCTTGCGACTATTGCAATGAGTTGTCATCGCGCGGCTTGAAACAAACTCCGCGTGCGCAAGCGACTGTGGTCACGCATGCGTACTACCCCTGACTGGTCGTCTCCTCCTGTGAAATAAAAGGTGCCACGATCAGACAGGACATCTTCGTGAAGAAGCACAGCAGTACGGCGACATGAAAAGGTGAACGAAGGACACTTAGCTCAGTTGCGCTTGTCGATAGCTGCTCATAGCACATTCCTGTCGGAGCTAGACATCGTTTTTAACACGAAGGTGTTTTATGCCAACTTCGTGTAACGGATGTGACGTCGGCGCGAACGTGTAAATTAGGGTCTCTCTTGAAAGGGGTGACGCCGCAATCTAGGAGCGGTGAAGCGATATACTGCACCACGACACTAACGAGCGTCGACAGTGAGCACTTCGGCAGTCTGAGAGCAGCGGCGGCTTAGAAGCGGTAAAACTCTAAGCACCGCCTTTACCTACTTCAAGCATGAACCAACTAGCCCAAGCAAGAGTTTTACTTGAGCATATTTCTTCTACATTGGGCCCTTTCTTTCATCAAAGCTTTCGCACCGATCCTGCCATTTTGTGCGTCAACTTGATCGCCGTCTCAGCTTGCCAGTCTCGAGTGGCGCCCGTCTTGTCGTTTGTGTTCTTCTTCCTAAGTCCTGGTCTTCTGCGCCTTGCCTTTACCTACTAGAAGCGGTGTAGCCTGGTGTAGGTGGTGTAGGACTCCTGCTGAGGGGCGACGCAGTTTTTTTTTTTTTGCTTCCGATTAGCCCGTGACGCCTCGGCGCCTACGGAATGCCACTTCAACATGCCTCAGCAGTGCTTGCATGCCACCTACTGTTTCGCTTGCGATGGCACCAAGAAAACTGCCGCGCTATATATAAGCGGTGTAGAAAGGAAACGATGTTGCCTTTCTACGAAAAGAACGGATCCTCAGCAAGGAAGCGTTGGGAAAGCGATGTCGCATACGTGCCGCAAGGGCTCGATAACGTTATATATTGCCACGGAAAAATGGATATCATGCGCAAATCATGTTCAGCGACCGCTTCCAGTAGCAAGTGCCACAGCAATCGGTGGGCACTTCTATCTTCTATTCCTCTCGGAACGGGGCAGCCTCCGGCTATTCAGAAAAAAAAAAGTCAGTCTTGTTCGGCATATTAATGCGTCTTTAACGCATACACGTCATTTTGGCGCTGTGAGTTTTCGCGGTTTTGTGACGTCGCGTGAGAGACAGGCGAAGTGGGCGCCGCCCGAAAACGTTAGATCAATGGCAGTACATTAGGGCGGAAAAGGCGTCGAATAAGCAATATTTTTGCTTCCTTCGGTTTAATCATGCATAGTCAGTGTGCACACATCATATTTGTGGTGCGTTCTGGCGGTTTTCGTGACGTCGCGTCAGAGGCAGGCGAAGTGGGGTGGCCCGAAACTTTTTTGACCAATCACGGAGTGCTGATTGCAGAATTAATTGGAATAGTAAAGTGTGGAATAGCTTTACGTTATGGCGCCCCAAGGATGCCGCTCGCCAAGCAAACCTGCAACACGGTCGCAGCTCGCAAATCGCGTTCCTTTCGCTTCGGCGGACCGCGAGTTGAAGCAAAAATGCAGCAGCTTGTTTGAAGACATGCGCATCAATTACATATGTCAAGCGTATGTAAACACTAAATTCGGAAAGGTTCAAACGGTCCAAAGGCCATCATTTTGCTTCCCAAGAAACTCAATAGAAAAATTCACGCAGGAACTGCGCCGTTATCGCTCTTTAGCGCCTTATCTTTCGCCTTATCCCTTTAGCGCCTTTCGCCTTATCGCTCTTTAGCGCCTTATCTTAATCCCGGGGCAACCCCCCATAGGGGGGGGGGGGGTTGCCCCGGGATTACAATATGTTCTTCAGACACCAACAGAACCTCTTCTCGTGCTCCCTTCTTGTCGTTCGGGACATGGAGCAGTTCTCTAATGCAACCCAACCACAAGAATTCGGTTGCTTGGGATGCCTGGCGCTTGAGAGTCCTGAAACGCTGCTCAGCAATTCAGGTGGGGCACGAAACGCAGCAAAGGACACGCAAGAAGTCTCAGCTAACACTGACTGGAGTCTACAACTCCAAGTGGAGAATCTTGCAAAGGCGCTTAACATATGAACTGTTGACACCTTGAAAGAACCAAAAAGGGAACTGACCTCAGCTGGCACAAGTCCCTCCCGTAGGTAGAAAGCGATGAACCTTGACCGGCACACTGACTGCGCATTACAGGCGTATGACAAAAGTCGTTTATGTAGCTTGAATCAGACATGCTAAAGAAGGGGCCCAATGTGCCAGAAATGTAGTTGAGTAGAACTTGTTGCTGGGCGACTTGGTTGAGATGTGGATACATTGTTATGCTAACAGGAAATAAAGTCTTATGAAGAAAATAGGAAACAACAGGTCGAGTGCTGTACTTCAAACTGTTCTGTTCTATAAGACTGTTCTATAGTTCTTCGTGCCACGTAGACATCCAGAAAAAAAAAATGTATGTACAGATGCCACGCACTGTGGGAATTGATGTGAGCGAAGCTTTCTGTACTGTTTGCTTTGACTGACGATAATTAGCGGTGATGTTGACGGCGAATGCTTCATTTCTTTAATGATTAGGTAGGGCAACGTTCTGGCAACAAAGTGTCCACGGCGCCAAATAAACTTTTGAATCTGTGCAAGATGAGCTGCCCTGCGAGAATGCGCAAACCAGAATGTACCATCAAGTACAAAGATGACTACGTCGACACCTGCAAAAAAGGAGTTGTTTACAGAATTACAATCTCTTCTGAAAGACGCTCGTTTGGTCAGACCGGCAGGTGCTTGAATGCGTTTGCGAGAGCACAACAAAAAGTCAGCAGTATTGCTACAAATGGCCAAATGGCGGCCCATTGTAGAAAAATGTGACGCACAGTCACCGTGCCGCCCTTTTTTTTTATCAGTCTGTTGTCGTGTATCGCCATCGCAATAACTTAACCAGGGAAATCGTAGAAGCTACCGAGATTGCACAGGCAGGCGATGGTTGTGCCAGTTGGCAGTCAGTGGCTTTATCAAAAAAAAAAAGGCGCTTGAATTCTTGACATAGTCTGCACGTGGAGTGTATACGTTCGTCTTCTCTGCGGATTCAGATAGGTGTATATATATGCTTAGCATCAGCAATAAAATCTGTTTTGAAAGTTAGCCCTTGTCCTGTCTCGACTTGTCTCTCGTCCTTACTGCATTCTATTACTCACATTACTATCTAGCTACCCTGTGGATTGCAATGTGGGCTTGTTGGTAATGCATCATCAAGGGAAGTATGGTAGCGCGATTCAAAGACGGGACAAGAGAAGACACAAAGGGACACACACAGCGCTGTGTGTGTCCCTTTGTGTCTTCTCTTGTCCCGTCTTTGAATCGCGCTACCATACTCCCCTTGAAGATACCCTGTGGACTTGCAAGTTAGTAGAAAGGTTAGCGCTGCAATTTCTGCAACGCTTTTGCGGGGGGTCACGGATATTTACAGCTGTCAAGAGGCTAATGTTGTGACGCTCAGGGAGCTGCAGAATACACTGTGCGGTCCAAACGAGTTTCTCTTGTCTCCTTTTCTCTCTGCCACGCTTCTTCCATGTATATGCACGCTCTGAACGACTTCCATTGGACGTGCAAGACAGCCACAGCAGCAGCAGTAGTGTAGGAAAGTCGCAGCAAAGACACAGAAATATTTGCTTTAATAAATTGCGAACCATGGCTTTGATAGACTACCGTTTTTAAAGCTAATACCCCTATCAAGCGGTCAAGTTAAGTGCGCTTACGGAGAAGTGCACATTCGGTTTAAGTGCATTTTCTCATATCGAAACGTCGCAAGCAGTGTATTCGCAGGAGGGTGCGCTCCGGTCAGAGGGCGTTCACGGAACGCACTTTGCTGGCCGAGTGCGTAGCCTCGCCGCCAATGGTTTAATTGATACAAAATGTAATGCATAAAAAAGGCCACGAAAGTTCATTTTAGTTGTTGAACAGCTTTTAAAAAAACAATCAGAACATAACTCGCTCACATTCTGTTCTAGCAGGGTCAAATGCCACCTCGCCGCACACCGCCATGTTGTTCTGGATTGGCTAGGCATTCGTCTTGGCCGGCAATGACTTGCAACACTCTTATAATAAAAAATCAATCTTGTCGAGAAAAATTCTTCGTCGAGAAAAATGTAGATAAAGTTTCTTTTATCTATAATACAACGTAAAACAGCCACTTTTTAGAAGTTTTTCTTTTGAACATACATTTAAAAAAAAAACACGCTCTTCTGTCGCCTTCCTTCTTTTTTTTCTTTTTTTTATACTGTGAGCGCGCTGTTTCCCCGTTTAGCACCGCGTAGCCTAAAGTGTCACTCAAGGTCTCGGAGTGCACTCCCCATTAGTGCACTTGCCTGCTTGACAGGGGCATAAGTCATTGTGCTCGTTGGACTCGTTGGTGCTTGTTTGAAGGCTGTCTGGGAGTCGTGGGGCTCACAAACGCGAGCCTTTGTTTGCTGTGCGTGTCATCACTCGAGAAGAGGCAGCTGTCAGCTCGGTGCTCTATCACGGAGGCTGCCGGTATCGCCGAGAATATGAAAACCGTCAATCACGCCGAGAGTCTGCGCTCGCCGATTTCTTGTGACAGATAGGTTAACCATAGAGGGAGAGAAAGCGAGAGAGAGAGAGCAAAGGCAGGGAGGTTTACCAGAGGCGAGTTTTCAGTTTGCTACCCTGCACTGGAATGGGGGATGTTGCAAAATTCTTTCTTCCAACAAAGGCTGGTAGTCCAAATGGATGTCAAACTCTCCGGGAAAGTCCAGGGTGTATAAATGGGCATGCGTAAAATGTGGTTCATTTAACACTGATTTGGTGCATTGCGTGCAAGTAGGCCAAGAATCCTTGCAGCATCTGTCCTAAACAGCGGGATTGATAGGCGGTTGTCTTCTACATGAACTGAACAAGTAGCTTTATCGGAACGTTCATTGCTGGTAATGCCACAGTGACTTGGTAGCCACCGAAAAATTATTTCGTGTTCTTTTTGAGTCAGATGGTGTATGACCTCTGTAATTTCGTACACAAACTGTTCATGCTGACTGCGCCGTAAGACTGACAGTAAACATTGCTGTGCCGTTTTCGAGTCGCACAAAATGGAGCATTTGTGTGTTGGTTCGTCATTAATAAAGTGCAGTGCGACTCGAAGTGCTGCGAGTTCTACTGCCGTCGACTTTTCCAAGTGAGACCTTTTCAACTTGATAGTGGAAGCTTTTGCTTGAATGACGACAGCTGCGTTAGCTGTTCGGCAGGACGGAGTCGTTGGTGGATATGTGTGTGTAATTTCGGTACTTTCTCAAATAATAGGAGTAACGTAAGCTGTATAAGAGCCAGCGATGACATATCTGCATTTTCCATGAGCCAGGTATTGTCAGGTTTGTCTTTGGCTGAATGAGGGCACCAAGGAGGAGTCGAAGGTCTCGCGGCATGTGTGAAGGAAGATGGTTTAGCCTCACGATGTGCGGATACCATTTGACAGAACGAGACACGTGGTGTCTCCGCAGGTAGAGGGGCTGGATAGTGGCAAGGAGCTCGTGCGAGGTGACTTACGTGCACTCTTAAGCGGCAACCACATGCGCACGATTTTCAGTCGACGCGACCGGCACACCTTGTCGCGTCGCGGCGTGGAGGAGCCACATGAACGCGACATCGCGAAAAATAGTAGCGACAGATTTACATTGTTGTGCGAATAAATGCTGTCGTGCACTCGTAAAGAATCTCCACTATACCAAAAGGTCAAGGTTTTACTAATTTATTTACGAGTTATAGTTAGTTAGTTTAATAGTCTTACTAGTTATTTTTAAGAACCTAGTTTTTTTTTATGGCGCAACGCAAAACGCTCCCTCGGTAGTGTTTACACCTGCATCGGTTACTTCCAAAAGCGCGTGGATATTTTTCCATCTCAGCAGCGTCTAAAAAATGTTAGAATCCTTCGTCCAGCAACGCTGAGAAGTGAGAGCGATGTTGATAGCCCTCCTCGCAAACTGTCAAAGGCACCCACCGTTCTGCTTTCAAAGGAGTAAGTGTAAGTGCGGTGAACGACCTACATTTTGGCATTTTCAACTAATTGTGAAATTATAAAGCCTGTACAACAAGTTCGCGTTGTTGTACAGACCTTCTTTGTATTTGTACCGCGTTTTTCCCCAAGTACACGCCCACGTCGACCATGGCTATCTGGCCTCCGTCGTCGTTGTTCTGTCGATAGAAGAGCCAGGCCAATTCATCGAAAACGAAGGGGATGGCAGCGCCACTTTTCTACTCACTGCAAACGAAGACCCATCTGCACCATTGTGAGTTAGAAAAAAATTTATAACAGAAAAAAGTGTACTGCATTTCTATACTAATAAAAAGACCGGGAACGGCGTACACTCATAGAAGGTCATGTGATAGTCCTCTTATGCATCTTCATGTTCTTGCCACGTGGGGAGCGAAATGTCATCTTTTGCGACTTTTAGTGAAGAATTAAAAATATAAATTAACGTTTAATGAGAATAACATGGCTCGTTTTAGCCACTACGACAGGCAATCTTTCCATCAGCGGGGTTATCTCGATTCGTGTTCTGATCGGTTGTCTGTTTCTTCTATATGCTATCATCCCCATAGAGTTATACTATACTAACTCTGGAGGACAAGCTACCCATAGGGCCCAGGCATTGAAATCAGGAACAGCAAGAGCGCCGTTATGTTGCTACACTGAGGTTGCCAGCTCCCCAGACGCTTGCTAGACTTGCTGACAGTAGTCGGTTTAACCTGGCAACCGATAGCTTCTGGCAGTGGTAGCAGCGTCTCGCTTGCAGTGGTGTGATGTGGCATGTGGTGTGCGTGCAGCCATGTGTGTGGGCTTTATGAGTGGGTTATTTATTCTATGGCTTTATTCTATGGTGTGTGGGTGCAGTCGATGTTGGCCGCGCACGTGGTTGTTATGCAACCGAAGGATGATCCTGTTAAATGTTTCCGGCGGTAAGCGGTTTTCAACGGTCACGCACTGTTTTCTGTTGCAAGTGTCACTCGAAGAGGTTATGAGTTAGGAGTTGGAAGCTGTGGTCGGCAGATTCGTTGTTGACGTTCTGTAATTCTCCTCGTATGGGCGAGTTATGTTGCAGAGGCGGCGGGGCTCTTTTTTCGTTGCGGGGTGCTTTTCTCCTCGCGACTATAGTACTCCTCCAGCTGGAGGGCACATGTAACCGACAAACGGAGGCCTCAGGCGAGCACTTGATATTATAATAAAGCAGTCGGCACAGGATCTCCAGGGCACCCAAGGGGCAGTGGGGGGATCAAAGCTCGAAGCAGGGTGGCCCGTAGGTTGGGGCCGCCGAAACCGGTGCGTGCCGGAGGGAGTCTTCGAACGGACAGCTCCCCTGGCACGCGCAGCGGTGTCTCGCGGGATTGAGATACTTTAAAGGCACCTGCGCCCATGATCTTTCTATTGCCTCGGTGCAATGAGCACTATTAACCAGAAGAATATGGAGGGCATCTGGTGCAGTCGCGAATGCGAGTGATGACCTATGTAGCTCGCGTCTCCGGGCGTTTGTAGTAATACCAGAGTTAGTTGTATCAACTGTATGCTTAATACGATTTGTTACGGTACCCTAAATGAATGGGTCTAGAGGACGAGCTTGAAATGAGATGAAGCGATGGCTGATTTTACTATTTATTTTTTGCTGTCACAACAGAGACCAAGTTGCAAGAGCGAATTCCGATCGAAGCGGGCGGACTGGTTGCTGCCATGTTGTTGCGCAATCGCTGTTCCAAGCTCACGTCACCGCGCTGATTTTCGGACAACAAGCGACAATAGAGACTTTTAGCGTGTCCGCTATTCCGGCAAACGGGGTGGATCCCATGATGTGTATTTACAGGAGCGGGTCAGAAGGGTCTGTAGACATTGTGGTACAGGCGTTCACATAAGTATACAAAAGGGTAACTAGAAAGTGTAAAAGATAATGGACATATCTTAACAGCATTGAGTAGGGCAAAAGGATAGCACATAATCAACTTACTTCAGTCACATATGATGTACTCCCTCCCAAAAAAGAAAAGCGATCACATGATAACAAATCGATAACATCGTCCGCAATTTCACATCATAGATTTACCTTAAACCTGCTAAGTAAAACAATGATAAACATAACAGTGATAGCATCACTTACTCGTTGCTGGCAGCACAGTTTGGCCAGCAAGTTCAATAAATTTGCCAACAGTGGGCTGTGCGACCACCGTCTAAAGCATTCCAGTCACGAATGGCTCGCGGGAAGAGCGAAAAAACAAATGTATCGTTAGCGCAAAAATATTCTTGGAGAGTAAAGTGATGCTTATGACGGGTTTCTCTAAAACGGTTGTAGGAAATTTAGGTGTCATAATCCACTGTAACCTTGTCATGGAGGATGAGTTACAAAAATTTAAGACGGTACAGCATCGCACGACTGGTTACTGAATGAAGGCCGATGTCGGACAGCATCTGCGTAGGTGAGTCGGTGGGCCCATATATCGGTTAAGGCTCATTCACACTATGGGCCAATACGACACCGATTTCAGTCTGCCGACTGTCGGCGACAGCGTTTTTTTCTTCGTGTCGGCGCCTGTCACGCAGTACCGACGCCAAGCACTCCACCAACCGTCGGCAGACTGTCGGCGTCGGGACAGTGTGACAGAGGTGCCGACACGAACGAAAACACGTTGTCGCCGACAGTCGGCAGACAGAAATTGGTGTCGTGTTGGTCTAGTGTGAATGAGCTTTCACAGATAAAACGCGTAGCCTTTCGCTGGGCATCCTCAAGAGTAGCTATTTGATTTGGGGCAGACGGAGGTCATGCCATGTTCGCATATTCTAACATGTATGATCGTCACATAGACCAAGAGCTTGGCTTCCTTCGTAAAGTATCGCAGGGCCCGCTTTGAAAACATTTGCTTTCGCACCAATTTGCTTGCCACGTGCTCTACATGAGGTGACTATCCTAGATAAGACGATATGACGACGCCCAAGAACTTATACTGAGTGACAGTGTTAAGGATGGCACTAATATAGCCATTCGGAAAACTAAGTCTGGATTTCTTTGTTTGTTACTGACATTGAAGCTGTTTTAACAAAATTGATGGCCATATGCCAGTTTTCACACTATTGGGCTATCAAAGCCAAATCCTTGTTAAGACTAATTTGATCTTGTCGGTTTAGTACTTCTCTATACAGGACGAAGTCGTCTAAAAATAATTTAATCTTGGATTCAACCTGACTATAGATACGTTGTTTATAAACAAAAGGAACAGCACGGGAACCAAAGTGGGACTCTGGGGAAAGCCAGAAATAACTGGAACAATTTCAGAAGTGTGGGACTCTAGCGGAACAAAATGGTGGTGGTCAGATAAGTAAGAGTTAATCCAACGAAAAATTGGCCCATCTCCTAGTATATGTTTAAGCTTTAGAAGTAATTTAGTATGGCAGACACGGTCAAAGCATTTTGAAAAGTCTAAGTAAATTACGTTATTTGTGTTTGATCGTTAATTGCTTTGGCGAAATCGCGTAGGATCTCAACAAGTCTGGTAACGGTAGACAGACCAGTCCTGAAGGCACGTTGATAGGGATGGGGAACATTATTTACGTCAACGAACTCTGTAACGGATTTTAAGAATATGTTCCAAGATTTTACAGCAAGTACATGTGAGAGTAATAGTCCTATCATTTGACTGACAAGAGGTATCAGTCGATTTGTAGACTGCCACTATTTTTGCAATTGATTTATTGTACTCAAAGCATAAGTATTTGCTTACAGGCTCGGCATAATGTTTGAGGAAGCAGTTCGGGATTCCATCTGGACTGCTACATTTTTAATCGTCTAAATTGAATAATAGTGAGAACACAGGTGCTTCGGCTACCACTGGTGCGCTCAGCGGCTCGTTTTGCTCTATATTTTCTGGCCTGTAAGCATGTGTAATGACACCGTCAGGGGTAAAAACGGAATGGAAGAATGCACTAAACGCTTCTGCTTGTTTCTTCGGAGGGCAGAAACGGTTTTGGAGGGTTATCTTTCTGTCTGACATAACGCCAGAACTTCTAGGCAGAGCCTTTGATAGAATTGTTAAGCGTTGTACTGCAGAAGCGCTGTTGGTCTACTTTTTTTTGTTTTTAGCAGCCTGTTTAACGAATTTATTTTTTTTGGTTGCAGTTTGGAACTGGAAATAATTTGTTAGATTTCCTCAACCTTTTTATTCTGCGTTTTACATGAATTACATCACGTGTTACTCATGGGTTTGGCTTATTAGCGTTCTTTTGTATTTGGGGGGCAAATTTCCCCAGGTAGTGCATAGCATGCACTATGAACAGCAACCAAATTTTATCAATGCTTGCCGAGCCCTTTGAGGCTGACCCGTGGAAGTCGCAGTACGTACTCGTGGGCAAGGTAGGTTATAATAGCGTCATCATCTGCGTTGTTAGATGCGTACACGCGCTTTCTGGTGCTAAGTGGCGGATTTGATTTGTAATATTTTGCGTGCAAAGAACCATGTCATGATCAGATAATCCTTTGTCGCAAGATGAAGCGGTTGCCAGTTATACCGCAGTTGGTAATGCGATCTATTCCGACTGTATGGAATATCGTAAACACTTCAGGTTCGCACCCTGGAAGTCTCTGGCTGCTGGCATATTTGGTAGCTCGTGACATGTGAGCGAACCCTACTTTTCATTCTCGGCAAACAAAATCGTTCTTCGGCCTTTTATATAACGGCTTGCTGACCGACGTGTCCTCCCTCAGCTGTGTCGTCTACAGCGCGCAAAATTTGCCACCGCAAAGAGAGGGAAACAAACATTAAACGGCAACTCTGGCGATTTTTCCATGTCCACGGACAGCAATAAAATTTTCAATATACGTTACCTTTCGCACTCAGATTTGTGTCAAACGCTATGACTGCAAGTCATTTAGTTTTTATGTCTACAAATGTATGTCTCATGCCTACAAATGCAGGGCATTCTACTGGCCACCCTGTGTTTGTGACGTCTGAGACTACACCGTCACTTCGTGAAGCTGGCTCCTTTTCCTACGAGACAACGGTCGACAACCATCGTTTTGGTAGACGCGATAACTGGTGCTTCTCTCTCTCCCTTGCCGCATCACAATGCGTCAAGCTTGAGCACATCAGCTTCCCCGCGCGGTGACGGTGGGTCAAAAGCAAACGGCGGTTCGTCAGCGCTCATATCGTCGCTGAAATCACTGCTGTCTAGTTCGAAAGAGCTGGAAAAGCTCCCCGTGTCGCCAGAAAACATCGTCAGCTTTGCTGTTTTGGCATTATCACTACGTGTACTGCGTGTTTAGCACGCATTGTGAATGTTTACGTTACGATAGTGTAGGATCTGACATCGTCGACTCATCCTGACGTCACACGAAGCAGCTACCCGTTTCGGTACTTTGTTTATTAGTTATACTTAAAATTATTGGTGAGTTTATAAGCAAATTGAACCTCCCTACCAGTGACAGGACTGTCAACGCAATTTGAAAATGATCATGTCCTAATATGGTTAGAAAAACGCGGTTGACTGTCTGGCTAGTTGGTTATGCATTGCGAACATTGCGCTAAGCATTGTTTTTTTTTGTGAGAAAAGAATGTAGGCAAGGCGGGCAAGACATTTACGCTCGATTATATCCGTGGACGGCAGAAGAATAGGCGGGGTGCTGAAATGAGTAAATTCGCAGACACTAGTTGGAATCTGTTGGCGCAGGGCAGGGGTAATCGGAGATCGCCTTCGCCCTGCAGTGGACATAAAATAGGCTGCTGCTGCTGATTATTATTATTATTATTATTATTATTATTATTATTATTATTATTATTATTATTATTATTATTATTATTATTATTAATATTAATATTAATATTAATATTAATATTATTATTATTATTATTATTATTATTATTATTATTATTATTATTATTATTATTATTATTATTATTATTCATATCGGTGGTTTTATTGAAACCTTCGTTAGCATCAGCCGAGGAACGCATGCCCTAGCAAACACTGATATGGGCTTAAGAGCAAAGCAGTGGTCGGTCACAAAAAGTAAGGACAGCACTCACCATCATATTAGAGATTATTTTGACGGTTGTGAGAGCGTGGTAAACAGGGGTGAAATCTGGACAGGCCCGAGGGATATCGCGAACATTAAATACGTTTTCATCTGTTCACAAAACGCATTCCCAAGATGTTCTTCACTTGTGCCGACAACTAAGATATCATCTAAGTACACGACGTAGGCTCCATTTCTGAGCGAGCCGAGAAGTTTGTTCATAGACCGCTGTGAACGTCAATGTAAAGCCAGCACAGCTTCGTATTCGTATAGCGCCAGTCCTGTCGTATGCGTTCTTTAAACTTCGTCTTCGTCTTTAGAACTTTTCTATGAAAACCGTCAAGATTCGTATTCTGTCGATTGCGCCATTGTAAGGTGATATGGCCTAGTGGCCACAAAGCAAGAACACCTTTATTCACAAGCGTATACATTTTATATATAGGCATGTGCGACGTCACGCAAGTAGATGGTATCGGCGCAGTTTGCGTGCGCCGCACGTTATCACATAAGGGAGAAGACCATTTTGTCACCTCGTTTACTTCTTTTCGCATCGACCGTGTTTCTAACCAGTTCCCTCCTTCAGCTTCTGTCATTGTTAGGCAGTGGATAGCTGAAAAGAAGAGACAGAACACTTTGGCTCCCGTTATTCATCCCTTCGATACTCGCTACTTTGAACCGTAACTTTTTGAAATAAAGCTTTCGTTAAGTTGCTTTCTTGTACTCGGGGAAAATTCATGCAGGCAGGTATTCGTAACTGCGTTAATCATTCCTGCAAACTTTTCCATCTATATCTCACTCGATGGGGACGGTCTCATATTTTTCACACTGCGCCAGTAAGGCATCGTCGACGCACATTCGCGACACCACGCTGTACATTTCGCGCTTATTCTGTGAAACGTGCATGTCGTTGTGAGCTCGAGCTTTTTAGATGCTCTACGAAAATAATTGTTTCCGTGAGCCGACGTTGAAGAATGCACGATGCGGACCAAGTTCCAACTTCTAAAACAACGTCGAGGGGCACTTTGCACATTACGGGCCGCCATATAAACGCCTCCCCTATAACCCTCTCTCGTATATAGTACCACCACCATCACAATATAATGAAAGTGTGTGGGGCTCCATCGCCTCGTGACGTACTCCCTCGCCCCTCCTTCGTGCGCACCATTTTTGCCGCAATCCAGAGAAACGACGGTGCAAGTCCGCATGCGCAAGGTCCTACAGTGCGGTCTGCTCCGTGTACGACCGCGCGGATCGTCGCCTGCGACGTGTGCGGCCTGCGGCGCAGCTCGACGGCGCGGGACTCGAGGCCGGGCGTGCTTCACGCGGCGCGCTGCCTCCCTGCGGTCTTCATGCGCGCGGCCGGGTGGTCCACGCGTGGTCGGCGCCGCAGCTGGCGTCGAGCTACCTTCCCTCTCGCCACTTTCCACCGCAGGCGATGCTCGGGAAGAGGACGGGCCGATTCGCCGTCATCATCGCGCGTCCGCCTTCATTACCGCGCACGCATACGACGGTGTTGGCACGGAAGTTGCTCCCCGTAATCGAGCGTGCTAAACTAGACAAACTCGGTGTACATCTGAGCGCCGTTTAATAGCCGCCGTGTCGGTGCGAAAACGTTCTATCAGGGGATGTTCTATATAGCGTGCCTTATATTTTTATTTTGTAATTTGTTTCTTTTTTTTTTGCGCGCAGCACAGCCGAATGGGTACGGTAGAACGATCAAGAGTTGGCGAGGCGAAGTTGGCCTTCAGTCTTGCTAAGATCATTTTTTTTTAACCATGCGTTTCAGATGTATGATTAGAGAAGCCGGATCGATCGTTTTCCGCTTTTTCAAACCACGAGCTTGTTATTCGTCTTGGTTATCGTGGAGTTCGCAGCCACAGTATTTCGTCTTTCTCTATGGGTGAAGAAACAAACGGCATCGTGGACACCGTTCTTGTCGGATAATACGCAACGCAAAGTAAGGGGAAGTTTGCTAAGAAAACAAACGTTTCGGGTGCCTTTTCCACGGTAGCATTGACGGGTTGCAATCTAGGTGTAAAAACACAATCACCCAAATATCAAAATGGTATGTGTGCGTAGACGTATTCAATCTTTTATGTTTGTCCTGAAAATTGTGGTGAAACGGGCTTGTTGTATGCATCCGTTGAAAAGGCGGGCTCGAGAACAAAAGACAGCTAGAGAACCTGTTGCGTAGGTACGACACACTCTCTATTATTGCACGCTTTTCTTTTTGATCTCTGCCTGCACTACTAAGAATTTCTTTGTTTTTATCAGACAGAGTGGGACTAAGCAGAAAACAAAATATACCTTTATTGACGCGACCATCTCCTCCATTAATGGTGGTGATTTCCCGCAGTCATGATGAAACTGATAAGATAAGCGACTGTAGCTACACTTAGGCATTGACGGCCGACTAGTCAAAATACCTCAAGTAGCGTGCATTACTTCACTTTTGTGCTCACGCACCATTGTGTGCAATGATTGACGATTATACTTAAAAAACGTATAATCTGTAATATACGGTGTACAATTGTGAAGCTCAAGCTGGCTTATAGGGGAATGAAACGGTTGGAAGAACAAATATTAAACTGGAAGATTACGTCTGCACACTCTCTTGCAGTGGGACTTCGTTGCAACAGAACAACTGATTACATTGGAAATAAGCGCATTCTAGTAGTTTGAATGCAACGGCTTTCTACATCACCAAACAGCCATGGTGGTGACTTGCAACCATGCGACCTTTGGCGGGCAGTACGGTCTTTCACTTTTCTCGTGGTCGCTATATAGGCCTTATCAAAGAAAAGAAAGCAATTTCATGTGTGGACATACCCGACGAGAGAACATAACCTGCACCCAGCATGTAAGCATTATAGCAATAAACAATGCTGGCAGCTCAGCGTGCAGCCTATGGCTTGTAACAGTGGGGTGTGTTGTTAAAATCGTATTATTGTAGCACTCTATGGAAGAAAAAGAAGGGGTAATCATGGGGTCAAGACCTGAGAAATGTTCAAGATGATGAGCAGTGAAGAAGGGAATATTGGAACCAAGATTTCGTGAAGGGCACTTGTCTTCGTCAGAGCAGCAACTGCTTTCCTTAGCAGCATTCTTCTGTACTCAAGTACTTTGACACGGATATAAAGAATTTCACCAACTATTATAATACTCCCTAATGAGAAATTTGAGCGCAGCTCTATATGTGTTTTCATATTGCGATATATTGGCTTGCACGGACAATTTATCTCGCGCGGCACGATGCAAACGGAGCGAAATGGGCCGCGACTGCGTCGCTAATCGGGAGATCGCGAGAGGCAGCGCTTGGGCGACGCGTGTGCGTGATTCACAGCAGCCGCCACAGACAGACCTCTCCTGATGCAACGCTTTGTTTTCTTATATGGTATCGGTGGCGTTATCGGTGAATAAACGACGCACGCTACGCTGGCGCCATAGCGTAGCCATCGTCGCTGCATAGCCCGTCTTGCGCGGCACTACGCTTTTCTTCTCACTCTTTTGCCATACTCTCCTCCTCCAGTTTTCTCCTCGCATTGTCGTCGCTATGGAGGTCTTTCATCCGACGCTGCACTCCGTGTTCGCTCTTCCATCCTTCGCTGTGCTCTTTCGCTCGGTTATGCCGATGGACGACGCCGAGGGGCGACGCCGAGGGACGACGCCGAGGGACGCCGATGCTAAACGCAGGAACGGGCGCCAAGAGCTGTGCTCTAAAACTGTATTCTCAGATTTTATTTGTGTCCTGCGCGTACGGGGACTGCCGCCATCTAAAGTACTAATGCGTACCCAATTTGCCGGCAATTGTCATTTTCATAGATTAACAGGCAGATAGACTTTAGTAACACTTCAGTGAGGACAATGAGAATAAGACTGAACAAAGTGGGGCTTAAGATTCCGCCCTAAGGCTCGCCGCAGTACGCGTAATGTTCAGCTGTTGGGTCCTCTTCGGTTTGCACATAAAAAGACCGGCGGGTTATATAATCGTTTATCCACCCAAACGTACGCGTCCACCAATTCCGATTGTCTAGAGGCAGATGGAGCCATGAGCAACATTGTCACAGGCACCCTTTACGTCGAGAAAGAACGTAACTGCTATTCATTTGCAACTTTTCTCTTCTTGAACAAAGGTTGCGAGATCAATAACGCTGTCGATATAGAAACGGCCCCGAAAAAAGCCTGACATCGAGGCAGGGTAGTTGTTGTACCGTTCGAGGAACCATTCCAGGCGTGATATAGAACCATCGTTTCCGTCACTTTTCCAATGCAACTTGCCAGAGCAATATGACGATATGCCTTTAAGTCCAATGAAAATCTTCGCGGCTTCAGCAATGTTATCAGTCTACTTTTCTTCCATTGCCGAGGAAAATTACCGCTGTGCCATCAGTCACTGAATCATGTTAGTAGCCCCTTTTTCGTCTTGTCCGAGATGTCCCAAAGTGGCATAGCTGATGCCACCAGGGTCTGGAGAAGATGAGTACTTAGAGGCAGCTGGGGCAACTTCAAGTACTTCCATGTAAAAGGTACGCTGACTTCTGGTGCCCTAGTCTCAGGGATGACAATGGCGCCGTTGCCTGTGGCGACAGGCTTGCCAGCGATTCTCGCGCAATATTCTTCCACCGTATCCAGTTCTGTTAGGCCAAATTGAAGTGCCAAAGCTCTAAAAGGGTGCCACCACTTACTGTCATTCAAACATGTGACGGTGTCTTCCGAGGATCTAGTGGCTCACAGCACGCGTTCCACCGCTCAGCCTCCAGTTTATCAATGGGACGTTGAATTTTCTTGTGAAGGCGTCCTGCTTTTCAAAGGTCGTAAATTGACTTACTGCGTCTAGATATAACTTCGTACAGCGCGCTGCCGTATATGGTACACAGTTTTTCAAGTTCCTTGTCGAAGCCTGTTCTGCTGGACTACAGTGATAACGTGCACTTGGCGGCTTTCATCACATCTGCGATGGCATTGTCCAGGCTGCAGGCGAGGCCTCCCTGGCCAGCGTCTTAAATACGTAATTTAAACGTAGTCCATTAAGTTCTCTTCAGTGCAGACGGAAAAGACTTACTGAACATTTTATATTTAAATAAGTGTGTATGCAATCACTGCCACGAGTCTCCATGTCACAAAGCCATTTAACTTTAGCGGTGACGCATCGAGACACCAAAGCCAAGTCCAGGCAGCTGATCTATGTAAGGGCCCGTAAGTATGTCGGGGTACCATCATTTATTAAACACATATCATAATCAGAAGCGAATAGCACACTGTTTCTGTCCCTGGCGTTTATCCTTGTGCTTTACCGAAGCAAGTGACGCTTGTTGAAGTCGCCGGCCTTTGATGATTCATGGCCCATTGGTTCCCATGAATACGTCTCTCAGTCGAATAGCCCTGATGGATATATATACCTGCCAGTAAGTGTGAAAGAGACGGGTTTCCCTTTCATACGAAGGCACACGTACTGATTATCGTCATTAGGCTGAACGTTGTGTAAAACATAAGCCAAGTTCGTACGGATGCACACGATAACTTTGCTCTGTCCTTCGCAAGTTGAAGAAACAAGTACTTCATAACTGGACAATCTGTAAGGTGTTGACATCTTGGGTTCGCATATAGCAAGTATATAGGGAACCATTTCTTCATAATTAATTGACAACGACCTGAGATGTAAGACTTTTGCATTCCATTAGAAGATCGACGCACTCTAAACTTCAGTGCGGAAGGAAACTATTGGGCGCGCCATGGTACTTTACGATGCTAACGAGCACTTTATTTAGTGCTTCCAGTATTTGCAGCGCGCTTTGAGCTGATGGTGTCTGTAGCCTGTTCAGAATCATGTGGATCCCATTAATTAGCGATTGCAGTATTACAGTCACTTGCCCGTCGTGATCGGACAAATCGCCGGCTGTATAGACGCTGGGGGTTGTCCATCAGAAGTTTGCTCAGATTATGTTGGTTGTTGTTGATGTTTTGGTAGTGCCAGCCAAGCTTCGGCAGATGTGCTCTTCTCAGCGGCCTTGTCCTTCCGATACTTTTTCTTCTTAAGTGCATGGCCTGGACAGCAGATTATTTAGGATGTGACAGGCGTGTCGCAGAGGCAGCAAGGTTCCTTGAAGAACGTCGGCGAGGGGAACGTCTCTTCCCAACTTTAGTGACGGCTTTTCCATGAGATTAATGAGCATTCGCCATCTATTTTAATATGGCTATTTAATTCCTAATATATGGGCAATTCTTCAATGAAGCCTCATGTAACCCGCTGTAGTTCTTACATTTCATGGCTGTGGAACCAGCGCAGAGGAAAATACTGCTTGGTTCTCGCAGACGCAGTTCCTATGTTCAAGTTTCGTGCACTTTTTGCATTGCAGAGGCTTCGGGATGAAGAGCCACACAACATGTCTGCAGTGTCTCACCTTAATGTGCGAGAGGAGATATTTACAATTGAATACAATCTTCACGCAGCGTGATTTGCCCAGTCGGGTAACATCTACGATGACAATCGATTTGCTGGCTCGACAAGAATCGGCAAGTCATTGTTAAGTATGGCGACGTCTACGTCGTAGACTACACCAGCGACAACATCACATTACGGGCGGACGCAGGGTACCTGAATGGGGACCATCTAGGTCTGTTACACTGCGTAGATTGATCAGAGCACTCATAAGCAGAACAACAATCGCCAGCAGATTTTTCTGGTGTTCGCTCGAGCGTCAGTTATTTCGTTTAGCTCCAGAGCTTCTAGTGAAATCGACGCAGATTGAATGCCAAATCGCTTCATGTTGACTGTGGGAAGCACGGGCATAAATATGTTTGTACAGGCGGCGTCCGGCCTCTGCATGTGCCTTACTGTTTGCGTACTTGACGATGAAGATGTCCTGCTATTCTTTCTCCTCGCTTTGCAGCTCCGCACAAGTTTTAAGTCGTCGTCGAAAGTATCCTCATTGCTGAAAGAGTAGATATGGGTGTCCTTGCTGTCGCTCTGTTCACCGATCCGCTTCCTGGAGGCGGACGCCGCTGACGCCGCCGGCAGATGCCCGGGGTGGTCCATTTTCATGACTACCGAGCAAAAATCAAAGACCGACAGGTACACTTAGATATCCACAAAATAAACCGGAGTTAGAAAGAACAGCACTGTGTGAAAGGACACTTCGTCGTCGTCTTACTGTGAGAATGCGCATCATCATGTAACTGATACCACGTTGCGGGGGAAGTTCTCGGCCATACTACAAGCGCTGCAAAAGTCCTACAGAAACTTAAAAAGCCAATCCTCAAGAGAGAGAGAGAGAGAGAGAGAAGCGGGTTTTGTTCTGTTCGGCAGCTAACAATCGTGTGTGCTACTCTACTGCATGCCTCGTCGTATATGTGGAGAAGCAAGCTTGGCGTGGCGCTTTTGCAGCCCGTGCTTGCTCCCGTGATGGACAGCGCCGCCGGTGCGCGGCTCAGAGCACGCTCCGCCCGCTACTCGAGCGCATCAAGAACGTAACGAGAAGAGATCGGCAATCAGCAGTTAGAACAGGCCAGGGCTGCACACTGGCCTGTCAGTGCGGTGCTGACATCCCAGGGAGCTAACGGCGCGGGCACCGCTAACGTGCTCTTGGTGGATACGAATACGAAAAGAAGGTATGGACCACGCACACGATTTATGGACTTTTTATGGAGTTATTCTAGCGGAATAAGTGCGTGATTACTTACTTACATGCATTAGGCATGATTATTTGCATGTATATGTGAATCGCCGAACTTGCTTTCATAAATGTGCCTGAATAGCCGACCGGAACTACCTCTGGTTAACTTCCCTATCATTCTATACACCATTCCACTGTCTCTTCCTCTTGCAAAAATTGACAGCAAGTTTTGGTTCATACAAATTGTTCAATATTATTTTTTTCGGTAGCTCTCCAGGGACGTTGGAGGCTCTTTTGTCTCAATTCTGAGGCTATAGTCTGAATTCGAAAACGTAGATTGTGTACATATATGTAAGAAAGTTTGTCGATATTGCTCTTTCTGTGCATGACGCTGTGCAAGCTTTCTCTTTCGAAGTCTTAATGTCAACCTCCACACCGGACCCCTCTTCACCCCTTGATGCACTGCACTGTTTTTAAAGCTGTTTTCCGTAGTCGTTTCAGAACAAAGTGTAGCTGCGTTGCAGGAAAACTTAATACATTGAAGCAACTCATTCGGCATTGTTCAGAAAACATGCATGCATTTCATTCGAGCAAGTTAAGGAGGGAAGCGTTTGATGCTGTCAATGGGGGCCACCAGAGATTAGTTACTATGGTTTTTAACTTAAACGATCTAGGTGGACCGCTTTCTTTGGCTCGGCGCCTTTATGGATGGACGATAAGACAGAATAAACGGAGAAAATATATACTCCTTGCACGGACTAAACGTCGCAGCGTCGCAGGAAGTCATGCGCCAAGCCAGAAGTACCGCGTCACAGTCCACATTACCGCTGCTGAAAACAAGTTTGGTTTACGAACATGTACGTACACACAGTGCGAGTCACGTGCGACGGGCCAGTTTACTACCAGTCGAGCACGGTATTGTTCGACCCACCGTGGAGGCTCCATGTCTCCGCATGGCGTTCTGCTGCTGAGCAACAGGCCGCGGGTTCAATCCTCTGCCGTGGAAGCCACAATAGGAAGGGGCGCAATGCAAAAAAGGGTCGTGCACGGTGCTACGGGTGCACGTTGAATAACCCTGAGTTGGAAAAGTTAACCCAGAGCCCTGCGCCATACCGCGCCACTTATATACCCAGCGGGCAGTTCTGGGAAGTTAAACCCTGGCATTTACTATCAAATTATAAATCGGGGCATTTATTTTAATGCCTCCTTTTGATGCGCATTTCCTTTGCCATTTTGTCACTGCGAACAGCCTACTTCGTCATATGTCGAGAGAGAGAGAGAGATTTACAGGACAGGCAGACAGGTGGATCTGAGCTGGCGTGCTATAGTCTGCTACTCTGCAAGAGAGAAGTGCAGTGAAAGTATTGGGATGGATGACAATGAGGTGAAGAGAAGCGAATGCGTATGTACATCAAACAGCCGCCACTTAAGCCGCTCGCCTAGTTTTATGTAATGCAGGAGCTTGAACAGCGCTTTCGTTGTCCGCCTTGCATGCACTTGTAGCATCATGGGCATCAGTTGTAGCATCATCATCACATAATATGTGTTGCGGCGTTTCAGGTGTCTGGGCAGTTGTTCAACGAGGTGTGCGTAGCGGCAGGTGAAAGAGACGCCTGGCCAGTCGAATCCTGGTTGTACATATAGCTGTGAGGCATGGCTCTGCGTAACATTTTCAGGGGAAAAGGTAATTTTCCATCTAGGTCTATTATACATGCAGGCGTCTGTGGATGTTGTCAATATGAGCTCAGTATGTCTTCGCAAGGTCTTCTGTGAGTGCCTTGATCAATGAGTTAGTGAGTAGTCGCGAGTAGGCAATGCGTACTTCATCATAAGTAAAGCATGCTTCACTGTTCGCGAGTTCATTGCCAATAAGCCCACGGCGACTAGGCACCCACTGAAAGCTGATAAAATACGCACCTCGCTGGGCACTGCCATGAAGTTCGGCGATTTCTAGCAAGCGCATGCAGTAGGGTCCTATCTTTCAAAAACATTTCATTGTCTTCAACGCTGATTCGGCATCGGAGAAAAGCATTTATTTCTGAGGTATCTGAGCTCTGATAAGTAGTGCTCACTGCGACCGACGAATCTCTAGCCTGAGAAAAACTTTATGGTGGCGTGGTGCTTCGCTTCGCGTCATTCCTCCCGTCCCATTGGCTCAGAGAAGCGCGCCGACATGCATATCGCTGCCCTCGTGCGCTACATCCGTTTCTCGATGCTTCTGTGAGCACTAACGTTTACACATCCGTAGTCGTAACTGACTCCCTCCGACAGTTGTCATCGACGTTGTTGTGTCATCGTCAGGCCGCTTTATCCCAACCTTTACCATTGCCATAGGCCGTAGAGAAAAACTTTCTCCGCGACTGCCACCAATGGGATCATATAACCAATGTCGCGGCAGCAGGACACCATATGATTCAGACGTACGGACCACTGCGCTATCCCAACAGGCAAATAATGCAATGTTTTGCGCTTCACGCAGTCTCTGAGAACAGTGACGTCTGTGCACTTATTTCAGAGGGAATTCTGCCGTCGGAGTGAATAAGTTCAGACTCGAAGGAATCGCTGAACTGTGTTGGCTTTTTTATATGCTTCGTGAAAGTCGTTCGCTTTTCGCGCAGCGGTCACCATCAACTGTCGATGATTGTTGGCGACGTTTCGCGCTTTTATATATTTTTATACAGTTCGCGCACGCAAAGAGCCGTGTGCGCAAAATTTTCGAGGAAGGAGAGGAAAGCGGGTGGCAAATAATAAAAAGAATGCAGAGTTTGCGCGAGGCTGTTTCCGCATGCGAACATCCAGCGGCCACGTAATGCATGCGCGGATAGCCGGCTGCTTTGCGCCACCATGCCTTGGCCCATTCGTGGCCACGTATGCCGTCGAGGGCGTGTGTTTTTACGAATCTCCCCCCCCCCCCCCACCCCTACCCTCCTCGCCTCCTTGATTTCTCTGGCTGCACGAACGGTGCCGTACGGCGCGGGGATGCGGCCAGCCGCGGATGCGGGGAGGCCCAGCTGTGTCTTCTTTCCGCCGGCGCACTTGTGTGCATTGCGCGGGTGCAGCTGGGCAACAACGGCGAGTCCGAGACGTAAATGAAGACGTATGCGTGTAGCGCGGCGCCGGTTTGCCTTGCTACCATAGCTGCCGTTTCCTTTAGAGTGATCTCAGCGCTCGCGAAAGAGGTTTCGACTTCGGCGATGAAAATGGTCCGTGTGTGGTTGACCCAAAATAATGAAAGTAAAGTCCGTTCACTGTAATAACAAAGCTTTCCATATTTCGTGTGCTACCAAACGGTGAGACTGCCCAGCAAAACATGAACAAAACTCACGTCCAGTATTATTTTTAAAAATGTAAGCGGTAGTCTGCTGGCGAAAAGCGCCGCCCGCGCTGTCGTGGACGCCATGGACCTGCGCACAAACGCGCGGCAAGCAAATGCCGTCAGTGCAAAGCGAAATGCTCCGCACTTTTACTGCCAATTAGGTGACCCGCTTTTCCCGTCTTTTAAGGCATTCTAGAGTCCAATGTATTTTACTTCGGGCTCCAGTCACCTGCACTTCTACGCCACTATAATTGGAACTGAGCGCCAACAAGGAACAACGGCTGTGGCCGAGATATTGCTCGCATCGCGCGCTCGCTCAGTCAACTGTCGGAAACGGCGCTGGCAAAGGGCACCTGCGCTTTCTGCAAATTTAAGCTCCTGGAACACGAGATGCCTTTCGGGACCGAAGCCTTCTGCGCCGCGACGCTGCACGCAACTCGGCAGGCGGGCGGTGTGCGTGTGCGTACACACACAGCGGACCACCGACGGCGGCGAAGGGGTCAGCCGGGCCGCGACCCCGGCTCATTAGCTCCTCGCGCGCGCCTCCCGGGCGGCCTGTCCCTCTTCTTCTGCGAGCTGCAAAGAACGGGAAGGGGGTTCCGCGCGGGGGTTAATTAAGCCGCACGACGCCCACCGCGCCGGCGTTGTCGCCGAGCGATCGCGCGTCACCCGGCGCCTCCACAACCGGCGCTGCGCACACGCGCGTGTGAAGTGTGTTGTACGCATGTGCGCGCGTGTTGCCAAGTGACGCCGCGGCGGCGTCGGCCGCGTGTGGCAGCGCGCCACCCCGGCGCGAGACTGCGCAGCAGCCCTGGGGCCGGCGTGACTGCGCCGCGGGGCCGCAATGGCGAAACGTGAGAGGCCTTGTAACACTTTCAAGTTCAGCGCCGCTGCAGAAAAGAAGGCGAGGGAGGCCGAGATGACCAAGTGCCGTTTCGCAAGCTGGCTGCTGCAACAGATTAACGAAATATGGCGAGGGTATTCTGGAAAATGATTTCTACCTCCCGTCCTAACTGCGAGTGTATACGCTAGGCGTGAAGGTTGCGGATCGCATCGTCGTTCAATGCGGATAATGCTATCTGTATGCGCGCAGCGTGTCTCATAGTGGAGAAATGATCAGGTGTACTAAAGCATATGCCAAGAAAAGAAAAAAACAACAGGGCACGAAAGCGGGCACCGTCGGTGGCTACGATATCTTTCAGGTAGAGCTGCAATATGCTGCCATGGGACACATATTGACTGGCTCGGTTGGTTAATGCTGTGAGGCGTGTGGGTGCTGTGACGTTAAGCAGCCACCACGTTACTAATTTGATGGCCTGTGGGATCGGCGCAGCGTTGGTTACAATGTCTCAGGGATCGGCCCAGTTCACCGTGCGAGACAACCATCCATCCAGGGGAAGAGTCAAAGAAAGTTTAACATTTCCCGTGTACACATCAACAGACAGCACAGAGCTGTCATTAACTTTTTCAACGTGATTGCTACGATTGCATCGTGCGCCGTGGCGTTGCGTGGTATGCCAACGGATGCTATTGTGCTTGCGCTTTTGCTTCGAACCGGTCTTATACCTTCCTAGATTGGCCTTTAGCCTGACGTGCGACTCCTGTAGGAGCAAGGAAACCACTGAGCACCTGTTATGTGCGTGGCTTCGGTGCGACGCCCGTTGTATCTTTCTCTCCAGACAACTTTAAACCGGCTGGACTTGCGGCTATGTTCTCGGTCAAAGATGCTGGGACCGTGGCCACATCTGTCGATGGCGCAGAAAGCTATTCGCACACTAGTGCATTTCTTGAAATACGCTTAGTGATCGTTTATAGACTTCCTCTGCATTCTCCCACGTGCATGCAGTGCTACCTGGTCCCCTCATTTCCTTTTTGTATTCACGTACCACGCAAGAGTGATGGACTCTAACGGACGATGTGTGTGCTGTACTATGTGCTCTCTCTCTTTCTCCCTTCCCCATCTTTCATGCCCCCCATCCCGCACCCATGTGTACGGTAGCAAACCGGCTAAACTAAACTGGTTAACTTCCCTGCACTTCCTTCTCCACTTTTTCCTTCCTTTCTTCCTTCCTTCCTCCCTTTCCCTGAGCCCATGTGCAGGGTACCAAAATGGTCTGATTGACTTCCCTGCTTTTCCCCTCCTTTTGTTTTTACTGTATCTTTCAATCTATAGAAGAGCTTTGTATTTCGCTGGCACCCGCGTAATTCTCGCGCATGACTTACTACAGTACCAGGCACGAAAAAAGAAATGTCGTGGCAAAGTTTTCTAGAGCGCTAACTATCAGAGTGGTATGTTCGAGATTCGATATCAATTGTAGTGCTTCACTTTCTTCGGCTTAACCGCCTACAAACCAATACTTCGTTAGTTTGTTCTTTTGACAGGACAGTGATTGTTGACGTACATGACACCTTGCCGCGCACTACGGCCGCTAACAGATGCTCGCTGTAAAGAAAAATGACAATGAAGAATAAATATAACAGCTACCTGGTTCTGCAAGCAAAGGTAATACGAAAATGGTCGGCCGCATGAGCACGCCACGTCGAAACATTCGCCTACAACTAAAGAGTCCCAAAGATTTTGAAGTCCAGTCGGTGGGCGAGCAGGTGACACAGGCCCTTGCAGGACGCTCCTGCGCAAGGCGCCTGCGGACACCCTGCGCGTATAAAAGCGAACATGACGCGTCGAATTAATTTGCCTCGAATAAGCGTGCACGCGAAGAGAAACAAGTCCAAGCGTGGTGCGAGCAGGGGCCGGCGCAACGTCTCGGCCCTCGGGGGAACTTGACCGCGTAATGGACTGCGACAAAATGGTTGTGCGCGGATCCGCCCGCGTCAGGGGGGCGAACGAGCCCGGCGGTTTCGTGACACCCGGCAGCAAGGTCGATGCACGCCGCGACAAGCGCGCAGACAGGGCCGCGAACAACCGATGACATGCCGACACCGCTTCGGCGAGGCACGCTGCGCCTCCGCTCTCGCCCCCCGTGCAACCGGCCGCCATCGGCGATGCGCCGGGCGCGTTGCTTTCCCACCGGTCGCTCCGATTTCTCGTTCTTGGCGCACGGCTGTGAATTCGCGTGCCTCACGGGGTTCTCCTCCATGCTCGTTGCCTGTATTGCTGCTTATCTTCAACACAGGACGCAGTCTGTGGAGATTGGCGGTTCGTGTTCTTCGCCACGCCTGTAGCTTCCGGGGTCCCTCATGGAGGTGTGCCTGGACCCTTGCTCTTCCTGATTTATATAAATGATTTAGTTTCTGTTATTAATCCAACTGTCAAAATTGGTCTGTTTGCCGATGATTGCATGATGTATACCAAGGTATCTCCCGTTTCCGACCGGCAACATTTATACCGTGCTCTGCTCGGTGTCGTTTCTTGGAGTGAAAAATGGGGCATGAAAATAAATGCCCAGAAAACCATGCTCTTACGAATAACCAGAAAGAAAAATTAGTTTCACTTCAACTACTTTATTGATGACATTTTGGTAATGGAAGTGACAAAGTACAAATATATCGGGGTTGTGTTAAGCTCACAAAAATTATCAACCCTACGCAAACTTGGTTTTCTTCGCCTGGAACATAGGAGTGCGCAAAACAGCTGTAAATTACTAGTCTATAATACATTCACAAGACTGAAACTCGAATATGCCGGTATCATTTGGACGCCCAAATAAAGAAGGATATAACAGAATTGGGAAAAGTGACGTGCAGTACGCGTGATACATAATAAATACGAGAGAACCCATTCCCCACCTTTATTAATAATGACAACCAACCAAAGCCGACCTCTCCATATATAGGACGTAGGATAGCCCGCTTTTCCTTCCTGCGCAAACTAGTTCATGCCAAACCAGGCATTTCTCCCTCCCCTTACGTACTGTCTTTAGAAACCCGCGGAACCTTCACCACCACGAACATATAGCTTAACGCTATACTTCGCGCATATATACTATAACGCTTCTAAGTTCTCTTTTCTTTTCTCTCGAAAACTACTAGTGAATGGCATAGCTTACCTGTGAGCGTGCTATTGGCTGATGATTTCGAAAAGGCACTTCATAATCTATGTTAGATAATGTGCTTGGAATATTGTGCAAACTTTATTATATGTTTGTTCTAAGGATGTCTGGCTGCCTTTGTATTGAGTTTGATGACTATATATTCTGCCGCCCCTACCTAAACCTAAAGAAATGTCTGCCGTATTGTGTGAATAACTAACTAACTATAACTAACTAACTAACTAACTAACTAACTAACTAACTAACTAACTAACTAACTAACTAACTAACTAACTAACTAACTAACTAACTAACTAACTAACTAACTAACTAACTATTCTCTCAGCTTTAGTTTCTCTGTCAAAGAAAGCTCCTTTATACGATAAACGTAGTAGGGAAATTTGGCATGCAGAGACGTGGAGAACTACCTATGGACAGCAAATGATGAAAAGAAAACTGCCAGAATTATTGAATTTTTGTCACAGACACATTACAGACACTATACAGCTAGAAAATACATCAAAACAGCAATTAAAATTGTTTTTTTCTGCCTTAGTTGTACTTCCCTGAACATTGTTCTCGTTTCTGTAAATTGGTATGCATATCATAGATTTCTGTTTGTCTTCTGACGTGCTTCTTGAACTCATTTTTCCTTGTGAAATTTAGTGATGAATGTTCGTGATATTCCATTATATGCAGATGTTAGTGAGCCGTTGTTGTG